>NC_090726.1:120125353-120482409 GCF_036898095.1 Palaemon carinicauda | reverse complement strand
CAACGTTTCTCGCCAAGAACGAGCTACCCTCTGAAGGAAGATGTCTCTCTATGTCCAGTGGAGAGTCTAAAGGTCTATCTTCGACGAACTTCAGACTTTGGCGGAGGACAGCTCTTTAAAGGGGAAACTTCTGGGTTCGACTTGTCACTCAAACAACTAAGGGCGAAGATTACCTACTTTATTCGCAGAGCGAATCCTGACAGTACAGCTGCAGGTCATGATCCCAGGAAAGTCGCCTCTTCCCTAAACTTCTTCCAGTCGATAGACTTCAAAAGTCTTCGCTCTTTCACAGGCTGGAAGTCCTCCAGAGTGTTTTTCAAACACTACGCGAAGCAGGTGCACGAGCTCAAACGGTACGTGGTAGCTGCAGGTAGTGTGCTAAAACCTGCTGCTTAGTGCTGCGTAGAACAGTGAGTTTTTCGGGACTCTAACTCTATGGGTGCCTGTGTTGACCCTTGTGCAAAACATAGTGATTTTAAGCGCCATCTTGTGACACTATGGACTGTTCTTATACAAAGGTGAAGTCACATAGACAGAAACACGTGTGCCACATGTTTTTAACATGAAGTGTATTTAAGACTTTCTAGAAAGACTTTATAGTTCCTCTGGAACTAATGTGTGTAATGGCAAGTTTTCCCTTTCAGATTCCACACCCATTTCTATTGATGTCTTAAGTCTATGTTCCTAATTGCATTCCATTACATTTTATTGCTTATTGTATGCTAATTCTTATCTAACCAGATAAAATAGAATTTGTTTACCTGTGCGTCTCATTTCGCCCTCACACTCGAAATAAAAACACTGTTAGAGAATTTTATTTACCTCATTATTTGAATAATGGTATGAACAATGTTATGATGTTGTTCCTTTTTGATACAAACTCATCTAGAGCAAGGTAATTTGTTCCAACGCAATTGCACTTACCTTCTTCTATCTGACCCTGGGACCGGCAGGTATCGCCGATAATAGGTGAGTTCCTCTATCAATTAACTTCAAGATGTTCCTTACGTCCATATAGGACTTCCCTGGTGGGGGGGGGGGGGCAGGAAGCGGTAACATGGTATATGCTTATCTGTAGTGACATGTAACGGAAATGTCACAGGTCTCTATGGTCATCAGACGAAAGGAATATTGTCTAGAAGTCGAAGGCACTACAAAAGGGAAAAATCCACGATACATTAATTCTCTGGTACACTTCCATCAGGACGACATGGCTTGAGCCCAAAAAACGGATTTTGAGCGAAGCGAAAAATCTATTTTTGGGTGAGATAGCCATATCGTCCTAATGGACACGCCCTTATTCTCTATTCAGTCCTTGACATGCCCCTCCCAATCTAATTTTATCATGGAGGCTGGCCTAAACGCCTGAAGGAATGAGGAAGGCGCGCAACGGTGACGTCAACCAAGATGGCGGCCAACATGGCGGCGGTTATGACGTCACAGAGTACCATAACAGTATCGAAGGAGGAGAACTTAGTAACGGCACCTCCTATAACTTGCGACACTTCCCCCTCGAAGCGTAAACGCTATGTGGGGTGCAGATAGCTATGTGGTATGTCAAGCATACGTCCCCTGTTATTATACGATATCCAAAATGGGAATAAGAAGGTAATGAGAAAAGCGAAGTCCATCAAAAATTCCAGGGAAGGCTGTTTTGTGTTCCCAAGAAAGACGCGGTCAAACCCAGAGTCATTCTAGAGTTGTCTCCACTCAACAAGTTAATTGAGAACAACAAGTTCCGGATGCTTACATTGCAACACATAAGGACTTTTCTACCAAAAAGGGGCGTACACAGTCTTAATAGACCTGGCAGATGCTTTCTGGTACCTACCAGTCAGTTGCCACCTGTCCTCCTTACTAGGATTCAGGCTACAGAAGACAAAATTTGTCTTCACAGCCATGCCCTTTGGACTAAATATAGCCCCAAAGGTATTCCCAAAACTCACACACATGATCGTCCAGCACCTGCGCTCCGAAGGAGTACAGGTAGTAGCATACCTGGACGATTGGCGGGTGCGGGCAGCATCCAAGACTACTTGTCTGCAAGCGGCCAGAAAGGTGATCCAGTTCCTGGTACACCTGGGCCTCAAGACCTGTCTCTAGAAGTCTCGCTTTTCTCCAGCTCACAAGTTTCAATGGTTGTGAATCCATGGGAACTTGCAGTCACAACACCTCTCCATTCTATTGAAGGGGAGAAAAATAGCGGTATCAGTCAGGAGACTAATACAACACAAGAGGATTTCAAAATGCCAACAGGAAAGAGCACTGGGTTCTCTTCGGTTCGCAATAGTGATAGACCCGGTGCTAAGAAGCACAGCCAAAGGATGTGCCAGGTGTCTGGAGAAGATACGCATCAAACGCTCGAAGAGATCGACAAGGTTGACACCGACCCAATTGCGCACGCTATTGAGGCCGTAGTCAATGAATAAGAGCCTAGCACATACAATTTTCTTGCAACCACCACAAACATCAGTGGCAATACACACGGAAGCCTCCCTGAAAGAACGGGGAGGCCTTCCGTATGAAGAGAAAGGGCAAGAAATTGATCATTCCAGTTTAAAACTTTCACATCAACATCTTGGAGGCTATGACAATCCTCCTGACATTGAGGAGACTATCCCCTCGCAGAACAGTCCACATCAGATTGACTCTCAACAACGAGGTGATAGTAATATGTCTAATCGACAAGGCTCAAGTTTACCTCACATCAACCAGGTGATGTTAGCCATCCTCCGCCTGGCAAGGAAGAGTAGATGGCATTATAATGCAGTTCACCTTCAAGGGTTCCGCGATGTGATGGCGGATGCTCTATCCAGGCGAAAGCTGATAGAGACAGAATGGTCCCTAGACGCAGACTCATTCTCCTTTATTCTTGATAAAAGTCCTGGAACTGCAGATTGACCTCTTCGCAACGAGCGACAACAAAAACTAGTAGCCCCTTACGAGAACCTTAAGCAGAAGCAATAGACGTCATGTCTTTTGACTGGACCGGATGGAATCCAATGTATCTGCTTCCACCAACCAATCTTCTGCTAAAAGTCCTCGACAAGCTAGTATCCTGCAAAGGAACAGCTCCTGTAATGGCCCCCAAATGGCCCAAAAACAATTGGTTTCCTCTAATCCTAGAATTGAAACTGTAGCCGTATCCTTTGCCGTACCCAGCTTTATCAAATCTGGTGCAGAAGTCGGCTGTTACATTTCATCCCCCAGAAGCAACAACCTGCATTTCAGGATTTTTTTGCCCTAACAGCGAACAAAAGTTCGGGATCTCAAAGAATGTGACCGACTTCATTGTAAAGTACAAGTCAAGTCCAACCAGGAGACAATGTAAATTGTCTTGGAAGAAAGGAGCACCCCTCGTAAAACAAGGTGACCAACAGAAATTTCAAAGGTTTCTGTCTCTCTTTCTTCTTGTACCTACTTGAACGAGGCCTGACTTTTACCTCAATAACCACGTGTAAGTCGGCCTTGACTAGACCTCTTCTATATGCCTTTGAGACGAACCTCACAAGCAAAACCTTTTTTAAGGTACCAAAGCTTACACTAGACCCAAGCTGACAACCCCTCTAAAGCCCATTACATGGTCGTTGGTCAAGTCTTACACTATGCTTTGAACCTAAACAATGGGGATTGTACTCTAAAAGAGATAATACAAAAAGTAAATTTTCTGTTCGCAATAGCCTCAGGGGCTAGAGTTAATGAAATATAGGCCATATTCAGTTCACAGAAGAGGGAGAACTGAGTCCTTTCCCGATCCTACTTTTCTCGCCAAAACGGGCTGCCCACCAAAAGGTGGGGTCCTTGGAGAATCTGCCCACTGAGGGAAGATGTCTCCCTATGCCCATTAGGGTGTCTTTAGGTCCATTTTCGTAGAACTTTCCATAGGCAATACCACAGGATAAAAATTCTATCCCTAAAATAACTGAGAGCAGTGCTCTCCTACTTATTCGCAGAGCGGATCCTGACAGCTCACCCGCAGTTCATGATCCTAAGAAAATTGCTTCTTCATGGAACTTCTTCTAACACTATTCGAAGCAAGTACATAAGGTAAGACATGTTGTGGTGGCAGCGGGTAGTTCTAAAGAACCTGTCGTTTAAGCCTGCGACGAACAGTGAACTGCTTTGGGACTTTCCAGTGCATCTGGTGCATGGGTACATTTACCCTCAAGTGCAAATCCTAACTATGATTAACACACTGTTCCGCATAGGTGCATATCTGACCGATAACACCAGTGCCGAGTGAACGTTGTGTCACGGTGTTCATGCATTTCCAAAATCTGTACAGATCAGTCAAATTTGGTTTCACATCTCTGTTGAGTGGCATCATTTCGATGAAATTTCATATTTTCCCAAAAGGAGAAAAATTTGGACCCTGATGGGTTTTCAATGCAGGATCAGATTCATACCTGATTGTAACTACAATTGATAATTTAGCTACAAGGTAAAATACTGAACTTATTTGCGTCTTATTGCTGCTATCTCAGTAACAGACAAATAAAGCATACTAGAGTTTTAATTAAGCCCTTGAAATCAGAGTACAGATTTCCAAGGGATAAAGGGTAATCTCTAAGATTTACCGTCCGTCCCTATGGAGATACAAACTTTGAATCCTTATAGTCGAAGTCGACACCTTCCCTGCAGGGGCCAGGAAGCCCTAAGCTAGTTCCAAGCTTAGTGGATATGGCAAATAACAGTATTGTCATATATAAAGGTCTAGGAGACCATATAAGGAACTCATTCAAAGTAAAGGCACTTATACAAACCCACAGATATAGTACTTTCAAGTTAATTCTCTGGTAAGCTTCCATCAGCACGACATGGCTGAGCCAAAAAACGGATTTTGAGCAAAGCGAAAAATCTATTTTTGGGTGATATGGCCATGTCGTCCTGATGGACCCACCCTCCTTTCTAAAAAGGAGTATACATATATGTAACAAATCCCCACCCGAAACTACTCTATCTGCAGCTATCCATGCTTAATTGCAACAAGGAATAGTTCGCCGGGGTGGTACCGGGAGGGGATAAACCGTGCAACCTTGATAACGGCTCCCCTTCAAATTCGCCACTGTTCCCCCTCAGAGCGAAAACTCTATTCAGGGCGAAGATTGCCATGTGTTGTATCAAGAAAAACGTCCCCTGATATTATGCGATATCCTTAAGAGTTATTTTAAGGATACTCGCGCCAGGAGTTAGAATTCTGGAGACCTGTGGTCAATTCTCTTGGAGTATCACTGTAGCCAAATATCTCTTAGAAAGCTGCCTAAAGGAATCTTCCATCAGGACGACATGGCCATATCACCCAAAAATAGGTTTTTCGCTTTGCTCAAAATCCGTTTAGTAACGTTAATCGCCCGTTTAACCTCTAGTATCGTTTCTATTAATTTGGTCGGGGATATATATATCCCCTAGAATTATTGGTATAATTCGATAAAATTCTCTTTTAGAGAAAAGAGGATAAACCCTTCTTCCCCCCTGAGTGCCGCCATCCCAGGCGACAACCCTATCTTCCGTCATTGCCAACGAGTAGTTAACTCCGGCTTGACTTGGATAGTGTTTTACCATCGATCTTCTTTGCCGACAAGTATCCCGGCTTTGAAGTATGACAGTAACTCAGGGTGTATAGTCTTGTAGCCGACAACGTCATCGACAGATGAATAGTAGTTCCTGTGCCAGCTACAGCGTTGTCGGCAAAGGAAGCTAGGCTTCCCTAGTCTACAACCGAAAGTGGGCAGCATAATTGCCGCCACCTTCTCCCTTGTGGACTAGAAGACATGTCTTATATCCGGCAAGGTCACAGGCTAGGGAATTATTATTCCCTTGCCGCCCATGACGGCGCCCGTATAGGAAGCTAGGCTTCCTTGATTTACAGCTGAAAGTAGGAGGCATACTTGCTGCCACCTTTCTCCTCTGTAAAATATAAGACCCTTCCCCTTCCCCTTCTGTCCTTTAGTGCCGACCTAGCCGTCACAAATGTCTTTTGACCGGTATTCTACAATCATCCCCACTTGCCGGGCTGACTGGGTTACCAGCCGTGTTACTACAAACGGCGGTTAGGTTACCGCCTCGACCAACTCCCTAATGAAAGCAAAGCTCCGGGAAAGGTTGAGCCGGCCCTGACGGCTGCTAGTGAGAAACCTGTTACAGTATGCTGTTGAGAATTCATCAGTCCTTTCTTGGGCTGCCACCCACAAACCTTGTAACCGGCAGTACAGCCGGCAACAGAATTTGTGGCTGGATGGAAGCTAGAATCAATGTATTCCTCCCCTTCCATTTGAATTCTCATTCTGGGAAGAAGGCTGTAGAGGCAATAGTCCCTACACTCCCAATTATTGTACTAAACTATAACAATACGGGAGTCCTTCTTCCCATTCTTTCTCTCCCCCTGTCAGCTAGTGCTGCCAGATATTAGCCTAACCCGGTAGTTAGAAAACTATAGTATATAATGATACAGTAGTATAAAATTTCCAACATACTCTGTGTATCCTTTCACAGTCCATTATTGAGACCGATTAAGATGTTGAGGTGAAGTATTCCTTCAACATCCTGATGAATCCTAGATCATCGGGACACCAATTATTACCATTCAGTATTAATATTCTACAAGTGGAGGAGTTAATGTAAATATTCACTGACTCCGGCTCTACGTACGAGAGTTATTCCACCCTGTATTTTCCCTAATAAGGAAATTAAAAATATTAATATTGTAGGAGGTCACAGCAATTGCCTGGAGAGGAAACACAGATATGTGTCTTTTCTACTTCTTTTCTAGCTTACTATCCTAAGCTATTATAAATAATAGTAAGTAATACTATTGTTAAGCATGTGTATTTATATCAATGATATAAATAACCCTATACTCATTTCACTCTTTCTTTCCTTACAGGAGGAACCTAAGGTGAAGTGTGCAGTCATGTTTTGCAACCACAAGAGTAAGCACTTGTGTGGGCACACGATGTGCAGGTCTCATGCCCCCTGCTCCATCGTAACTGAAACCCTGAGGTATTGGGACCCGAAGGGTTGCACCGTCTGCTCGGCTCTGATGACCGAGGGATTTGGTGAAAATATCCCTGAGACTACGGAGTCAAGGGATACAGCAAGAGAAACTCTTTGGAGGTAGGTGATAAGGTATCCAGAAAGAACTCCCCGGGACCTTACCTGGCTAATGAAGCTATGAGATGCCTTCTGTTCCCTAAGGCCCAGTCCGACACGGTTGTGCCCCAGGTACAGGTCAAGCCTCCCTTCATCCAGCTGATGATAGAGGTGGACATTAAGAAGGCACTTGAAGGCACGGACATCCACCAGGAACGTATGTTGTAGGTGTCTACCGACACCGAAAAGGACCGTCTGCAAGAAGATCCTGAAGAAGAGGTGGATCAACCACCCACGGAGGAAGAAGGATCCGTATCTACGAAAACTGAAGGCCCTCAGTTTTCTGTGACGGCATATCAACCCGTGCTGTCAACTTCTTCAGCCCCAACTCCCCATCTTGATCCGCTGATAGCCAGGAGCGAGGCGCTACTAGACCTATTTCAGCAGATGATGGAAGTGTTTCGGAAGGAACAACAGGAGATTAGGCAAGATCTCAAAGAGACGAAGAAGGAAATAAGAGAAGTGAAACGCCCTGGCGATTTCAAAGGCTCTCATAAGCCTATTAAGGTGTCTGACTTACCTCAATGCTCCGAAACCAACCCCTGGAGGTATGCGGAGCTTATGCCCATGATGGATGGGAAGCTGTACATCTCCGAGAAGTTGGGGGCCAAACCCCTTGAAGATCTCCAATTCTGGCCTAACCTATCGGCATACCCAGATTGTTATGTGAGACTGCGGGATGAACCGGCATCTCGTGAGGAGACAGAACCAAAAGAGGTCATGATCTTTGAGCATGACAAGGCACAGGCTCTCTTGTCCAAGACCCTAAAGAGAGCCGCTTACACCAACTCCAAGGTTTCAGCTTTAAGTAAGGAGCATCCTACCTTCATTGCTCCTTCCTCCAGAGCTTTCCCCTTTTCGGTCAAAGCTCTCGACTGTGTGTTGAAAGCAGTCGACACGAGCAAACCATACCCAGTGCTAGAGGAATACAGACCATTATCTCTAGCCATGCCTACCTGCTAGAAGGAATGGAACGAGGTTCATCTAACCTTCTCAGTCTCTAAACTGGATCTGGAGATAGCAGGTCAACAGTTCAATGAGAACCTTCCAAAACTGCCAGAGCATCTTTTGAGAAGGGAACAGGAGACAAAAGAGAGACTAGCCGCTTCTTTGTCTCTTCAGAACTGTATGGAAATGTGTGCAGGCCTCTCCAATACCCCAGATATGTACATGGTCTTACCCAAGACTCACATGGGTACCCTTGTCCAGGACATGTACGCTTTTGTCATGTCCAGGAGGGCCTGTAGAGAGCATGTGTTTGCCGCAGCAACGGTCAAACACGATCCCAGGAAGTTGATCACTTCATGTATCTGGGGCAAGGACCTCTTCCCAAAATAAATGGTTCAGGAGGTCATCGCAAAAGCTGCCATAGAGAATAGGAACCTTCTCCAGAAGTGGGGCATGTCTTCCAAGAAGATATCATCCTCAGATGCTGGTCCCCAACCGAAAAACATGAAGACAAAGAAGCCACGTAGGCCTGCACAGCATCCAATCATGACCATGACCACAGTGCCCCAAATGGTAGCTTAGCCGCAAACCACCTTCCAGATGGTGCCCCAGCAGCTGGTAGCTCAATCGCCGGTGTTCAATCCAGGCTTTGAGAGGCACACAACTACCTTTCACCCCAGAGGTAGAGGCTCAAGAAAAGGCTCCTCAAGGAACCTCTCAAGGGGTAGAGGAGGACGTGGTCAAGGAGGTAAATCCTCAGGAACATTTCAGCAATGAGATGCTCCAGGTAGGAGGAAGACTCTTCCACTTTTGGGATTGTTGGACCTTCAATCCCTGGGCCCACAGACTAATCAAGAATGGACTCGGTTGGTAATGGAACAAAATTCCACCCCCTTTTCCTCAATGCTTCCAACACTCTACCCCTTATTGGAAGAATATACCTCAGAACTCTTAAACAAAAAGGTAATAAGGAAAACGAAGTCCATCAAATTCCAGGGAAGGCTGTTTTGTGTTCCCAAGAAGGACTTGGACAAACTCAGTGTCATTCGAGACTTGTCTCCACTCAACAAGTTCATCGAGAACAACAAGTTCCAGATGCTTACTCTGCAACACATAAGGACCCTGTTACCGAAAAGGGCATACACAGTCTCAATAGACCTGGCGAATACTTATTGGCACCTACCAGTCAGTCGCCCCCTCTCCTCCTACCTAGGATTCAGGCTACAGAAGACAAAAAATGCCTTCACAGCTATGCCCTTCGGGGTAAACATAGCCCCAAGGATATTCACAAAACTTGCGGATACAGTCGTCCAACAGCTGCACTTAAAAGGCATTCAGGTAGCAGCATACCTGGACGACTTGCTGGTGTGGGCAGCATCCAAGACAGCTTGTCTGCAGGCAGCCACAAAGGTGATTCAGTTCCTAGAACACTTAGGCTTCAAGATCAACCACAAGAAGTCTCGCCTTTCTCCAGCTCAGGAGTTTCAATGGTGAGGAATCCATTGGAACTTGCAGTCATATCGTCTCTCCATTCCACCGAAGAAGAGGAGAGAGATAGCGGGATCTGTCAAGAGACTACTGAAACTCAAGAAGATTTCAAGACACCAACAGGAAAGAGTACTGGGCTCTCTCCAGTTTGCAGCAGTGACAGACCTAGTGCTAAAAGCACTACTAAAAGATGCACCAGGAGTCTGGAGAAGATACACATCAAATGCTCGAAGAGATCAACAAAGATTTACACCGACCCTACTGCAAACGCTCCTAAGACCGTGGTCAACAGTCAAGAGCCTGACAAGAACAATCCCCTTACAACCACCTCAACCTTCAGTGGTAATTCACACAGATGCCTCATCATAAGGATGGAGAGGCTATTCCCATCAAAGGAAAGTGCATGGGAATTGATCGCACCAGTTCAAAACCTTTCACATTAACATCCTGGAAGCTATGGCAGTCTTCCTAACGTTGAAGAAACTATCCCCTCGCAGATCAGCCCACATCAGACTGGTCTTGGACAGCGAGGTAATAGTGAAATGTCTGAACCGACAAGGCTCGAGATCACCTCACATCAATCACGTGATGTTAGCCATCTTCCGCCTCCCAAGGAAGAAGAGATGGCACTTATCAGCAGTTCACTTGCAAGGGTTCCGCAATGTGACGGCCGATGCTCTATCCAGGCGAAAGCCGATAGAGGCAGAATGGTCCCTAGACGCAGACTCATTCTCCTTCTTCTTGGAAAAAGTCCCGGAACTGCAGATCAACCTCTTCGCAACGAGTGACAACAAGAAACTACCTCGATATGTAGCCCCTTACAAGGATCCTCGGGCAGAAGCGATAGATGCCATGTCTCTTGATTGGAACAGATGGAATCACATCTATCTGTTCCCCCCAACCAACCTCCTACTGAAGGTCCTCAACAAGCTAAGATCCTTCAGAGGAACAGCAGCAGTAGTGGCCCTCAAATGGCCCAGAAGCAATTGGTTCCCTCTAGTTCTAGAACTGAAACTGAAGCTGTTCCCTCTACTGAACCCAGTTCTATCCCAACTGGTTCAGAAGTCGACTGTCTACTCTTCATACTTGAGAACCAAAAACCTACATCTCATGATTTTCTCGCCTTAGCGGCCAAGAAAAGGTTCGGAATTTCAAAAGACAACGTCGACTTTGTAGAAGAATACAAGCCAAAGTCAACTAGAAGACAATACGAATCGTCTTGGAAGAAATGGGTTTCCTTCGTGAAAACAATGAAACCGACAAAAATTTCAATAGATTTCTGCCTCTCCTTCTTCATCTACCTTCATGAACAAGGCCTAGCTTCCACCACAATAACTGTGTGTAAGTCATCTTTGACTAGACCTCTTCTTTACGCCTTTCAGGTGGACCTTTCAAGTGAAATCTTCAATAAGATTCCGAAAGCATGCGCTAGACTCAAACCTCCGAAGCCCATATAATGGTCTTTGGACAAAGTCTTGCACTATGCTTCGAGATAAAACATTTTGTGGTGGCAGCAGGTAGTGTTATAAAACCTGTTGTCTAGTGCTGTGATGAAGAGTGGACTGTTTTGGGACTTCACAATGTATTGCGTGAACAGGTATTAGCACCTTCGAGTGTAATACCTTTTAGTGAAATCTGTACGGTGATTTACGGACTGTTCTATATAGGTGCAGAATCTAACCAATAACACCAGTGCTGTGTGAACATTTGTACACAGTGTTGAAGCTTATCCAACATCTAAGCGAAATCAAACAACTTAATTTCACCAAAATTGAGTGGCATTTACCAATGAACTCATATATGTATATTCTTCCCTTACAGGTTATATATATATATATATATATATATATATATATATATATATATATATATATATATATATATATATATATATATATATACCAAGATGTTCATATATGCAGGATAGATTCTTTCTAGTGATACATTGCCAATTGTTTTCATATTTTGTCTACGAAAATAAAAAAAAACTAAATAATGTATCTGCGTCTTCTTCGCCCTTAGAAGTACGAATAAAATTGTCCAGAGCCTTTTATTTTCCTAAAATAAAATCTTGTCAGTAAAATTTCTAAAAGAACAACCTGGTAATCTCAGGAAGTTTCCAACTTGTTCCTACAGAAATACAAACTTTGAACCCTTATAGTCGAAGTCGACAATTTCCCTGCAGGGGCCAGGAAGCCCTAAGTTAGTTCTAAACTTAGCGGATATGACAAATAACGGTAATATCATATATATAAGGTCTAGGAGACCATATAAGGAACTAGTTCAAAGTAAAGGCACTTATACAAACCCATAGATATAGTACTTTCAAGTAATTCTCTGGTAAACTTCCATCAGGACGACATGGCTGAGCCCAAAAAACGGATTTTGAGCAAAGTGAAAAATCTATTTTTGGGTGATATGGCCATGTTGTCCTGATGGACCCTCCCTTCTTTCAAAAGGAGTAAAACAACTATGCAATGAAAGACCCCACCCGAAAGTACTCTATCTGCGGCTATTCCTGCTTAAATGCAACAAGGAATAAGGTGCCGTAGTAGTACAGGGAGGGGATCCACCGGGTACCTTGATATCGGCTCCCCTTCATTTCGCCACTCTTCCCCCTCAAAGAGTAAAATCTATTCGGGGTGAAGATTGCCATGTGTCGTATCAAAAAATATGTCCCCTGATATTATGCGATATCCTTAAAGTTATATCAAGGATACTCACGCCAAGAGTTAGAATTCTGGAGACTCGTGGTTAATTCTCTGGGAGTATCCCTGTAGCTAAATATCCCTTAGAGAGCTTCCTAAAGGAACCTTCCATCAGGACGACATGGCCATATCACCCAAAAATAGATTTTTCGCTTTGCTCAAAATCCGTTTTTCATGACAACTGATGTACGTGTGATACCTCTCTAATTTTGCAATCAGTCAGATTTCCTCTTTTTTTTTTTTTTTTTTGCCATTTTCATCAACACTCCTAACTCCCATTCATCAGATTTGCTTCATGCCACATTATACAAAATAATCTTGCAAATATTCTTGGTGTCACTTCATTTTCGGCTACTATCACCTCAGCAGTTATTCCATCGTATCCAGGGGCTTTCCATCTCTTGAATTTTTTAATGATAGTTTCGACTTCAAACACACTGAACTCATTCATGGGTGCAACAAGGTCTTCCTTAGTTTCAGGTATATCAATCAAATAGTTTCCTTCGTATCTCTTATTCATGACCTCATTAAAGTGTTCCATCCGACGTTGTCTTTTTTCATCTTTTATCGTTATAACAGATACTACCACTAGAGAGGTATTGGATCCTTTGACTGGCCAGACAGTAATGCATTGGATCCCTCTCTCTGGTCACGGCTTATTTTTTCTTTGCCTACACTTACACAGAATAGTTTGGCCTATTCTTTACATATTCTCGTCTTTCCTCATACACCTGACAACAATGAGATACTTAACACTTCTTCACCCAAGGGGTTAATTACTGTACTGCAATTTGTTCAGTGTACTTTCCTCTTGGTAAGGGTAGAAGAGACTCTTTAGCTGTGGTAAGCAGCTCTTCTAGGAGAAGGACACTCCAATATTAAACCACTGTTCTCTAGTCTTGGGTAGTGCCATAGCCTCTGTACCATGGTCTTCCACTGTCTTGGGTTGGAGTTCTCTTGCTTGAGGGTACACTCAGGCACACTATTCTATCTTATTTTTTTTTCTTCCTCTTGTTTTTTTGAAATGGTGTGTTGGGCAGGCTTAATAGAAGGGCCATGGATGCCTGGTGGTTTATCAAGAGGTTGTCTTTTCCTTTTTCTGATTCTTTTTCTTCTCAAAACCATCCTTACTGTCCTCCCTTCAGTTGAAGTGGCTATCCTGGAGGGTATTTAGCCTTGCATGGTGTATCGGCTCCTCCATGTTGACCAGTTTTTCCGACTTTTTACTATAGTCTATGGGCATCATCAATCACTTTGTTTATAATTCTGTACGTATTGTTTTTGTTATAATTCTTGTTAATCTAGTTTTTAAGTATGATGTCTCTTTTTTATTTCTATTAATTCTTATGCTGTCTGGAGACATTGAGCGAAATCCTGGACCAGTACGTCCTAGATTTCGTCAATGTCATCTTCTGTATTGCAATATTCGTGGTCTTCATGCAAATATCCAAGACCTTACAGTTGCGTCCAGACAGTATGATATTCTTTTGTGCTCAGAAACTTTGGTTTCTAATATGAGGCACTCATCTGAGCTCCTTATAACTGGTTTCAAGAAGCCAATAATGTTGAAACGTGATGCCATCCCTAGGGCCAGAGGAATGGCGGTGTATATTAGGACCGAGTACCCTGCTTCTCATAAGTCCTGCTATCAATGTGGATGTCATGAGATTCAGGTAATAAAAGTTTGTGGCAGGCATAACAACTTTTATTTATGTTCGATCTACCGGAATCCAGACATGGATGATTCTATCTTCGATTGTCTTCTTACCATTATGGCTAAGGTACAAGAAGATGATAGAAAGGCTTCTTTTGTCTTTGTTGGTGATTTTAATGCTCACCATAGGGAGTGGTTAAGTTCTATCTCTCCTACCGATCGCCATGGCTTAAGAGCTTTAGACTTTGCCTCTGAATCAGGCTGTGAGCAAATCATAAATGAAGCTACTCACAGGTCTGGTAATTGCTTGGACCTTGTATACACTGACTCCCCTGGCGTTATAACTGGTAAGGTTGGTTCTCCAGTCGGGACATCTGATCATGCCTTGATTTCATTATTAGTGAAGACTGAGCAGCCTGTCCCTGATATATCATATTCTTGTAAAATTTATATGAAATCCCAAGCAGACTGGAATGGGATTTTACATGATCTTTTGTGCTTGAATTGGTCACAATTATATAATAGTGTAGATCCTGTTGTCCCTTTGAATGAGAATCTAGTCAACATAATTGATAGGCGTATCCCTTCTCGTGTGCTAAGGTACCGAGTGAAGGACAAACCGTGGTTCAATAATGATTGTAGACGTGCTTTTTTGGAGAAGCAGGAGGCCTATCAACTTTGGAAGGGTAACAGATCAGATTTGACCTGGAACAACTATACTCAGCTTCGAGCTTTTGCTCAGAGAGTTTATGCCTCAACTGAAAAGGAGTACAATTTAACCATAAAAGAAACACTTTCTGGTACAACTCAGGAACATAAATGGTGGTCTACCCTTAAATCGGCACTCTTTGGTGTAGATGCAACAGTTCCTCCTTTACTTAAACCAGATGGCTCAGTCACTCACTGTCCAAAGGAAAAGGCAACCCTTTTGGCTGATGTTTTTGACAGTAAACAGAGTAATGAAAAACTTGAACTTCCTCATTCCTGTTTTCCTGAGGCTAAACTAACTAGTTTAGCTTTTCGATCTCGTGAGATTAAAGCTCTGTTGATGGACCTTGATGCTTATGGAGGTGTAGACCCAAATGGTATTTTTCCTTTGTTTTTTATAAAGACAGCAGATTTCTTAGCTCCAAAGTTATCTGTTATTTTGCGCAAGTTAGCAAGAAGAGGAGCTTTTAGCACTAGTTGGAGAATTGGTAATGTTACTCCTCTATGTAAATGTGTTTGTGGTAGCTCAAGTCCCACTGATTACCACCCAATTTCCATAACTCCAATATTATCTAAAGTTTTTGAACGTCTTCTGGCAAAACGTCTTAATAGGTTTGCTGAAGATAATCATCTACTCCCTAGTTTGCAATTTGGTTTTCGTAAAGGCCTTGGAGCATGTGATGCCCTTCTTACAATCTCCAATGCTGTACAGAAATCCCTTGATTGTGGTCGGGAAGTTCGTATGATTGGCCTTGATTTTAGTGCTGCCTTTGACCGTGTTAATCATGAGGCCCTTGTTTTCAAACTGAAACAGTTGGCAGTGGGTGGGTCGTTTCTTAGCATTATTATTGATTTTTTAAGTAATAGATCTCAAAGAGTTGTTGTTGATGGGCACCATAGTGATTATAGGAATGTGATATCTGGTGTTCCACAGGGTAGTGTTCTTGGCCCATTACTTTTCATACTATATACACATGACATGTGGTTTGGCCTAGAAAACAAGCTTGTTGCATATGCAGATGATGCTACTCTCTTTGCATCAATTCCATCCCCTGAGTGTAGATCTAGGGTTGGTGAATCCCTTAATAGAGATTTAGCTAGAATTAGTGCATGGTGCAAATTATGGGGTATGAAGTTGAATCCTAACAAAACTCAAAGTATGATTGTAAGTAGGTCAAGGACGGTGGTTCCTCAACATCCGGATCTCAGTATTGATAATGTTTCTTTAAATATGTATGACTCTTTCAAAATTTTAGGTGTGATTCTCGACAGTAAATTTACTTTTGAGAAACATATAAGGTCTGTGTCTTCTTCAATTTCACAAAAAATAGGCTTATTGAGAAAGTCTTTCAAGATTTTCGGTGATCAATCTATTCTGAAGAAGTGTTTTAATTCTTTCATTCTACCTTGTTTTGAGTATTGTTCTCCTGTCTGGTCTTCAGCTGCTGATTCTCATCTTAATTTGTTGGACAGAAACTTACGGTCTATTAAATTTCTTATTCCTGATCTAGATATTAATCTCTGGCACCGTCGTTCAATTAGTTCATTATGTATGTTGCATAAGATTTTTCACAACTCTGACCATCCTTTACATTCAGATCTCCCTGGACAATTCTATCCTGTTCGTAATACTAGGCAGGCAGTTAATTCTAATAGCCAGGCCTTCTCCATCACCAGGCTCAATACTACGCAATACTCTAGAAGTTTTATTCCAGCTGTGACCAAGTTGTGGAATGACCTTCCTAATCGGGTGGTTGAATCAGTAGAACTTCAAAAGTTCAAAGTTGGAGCAAATGCTTTTTTGTTGACCAGGCAGACATAGTCTTTTTATAGTTTATTTATGACATATTTGTTTTTGACGTTGTTGATAGTTTATTATATTACATGTCTGTTTTGACGTTGTTTCTTATTTTTGAATGATTTATTGTTAATTTGTTCTCTTCATTTATTTATATCCTTATTTCCTTTCCTCACTGAGCTATTTTTCCCTGTTGGAGCCCCTGGGCTTATAGCATCTTGCTTTTCCAACTAGGGTTGTAGCTTGGATAGTAATAATAATAATAATAATAATATGCTTCTTTGCCCAGTCGAGATTTCATTAATAATTCTATGAGCAATTCTTACACATAGCCACTTCCTGAATTAATATCTTTGTCAGCTTCATCTGTTTTCCTGTCTAAATATTCTCTCCAGCCATTCCAGGCTTTTCTTTTAACTTCACTATCAATACTGAAATACTTAGCATACTCTACTTTGTAGTTTTCAGTACATCCTCGAAAACTTTCAACAGTCCATTTCTGTCTTCGTCTCCTTTTCATTGTATCATACGGGATCCGGTAAAATTCCTGACAATAATTCACCGACAACAATTTACCGACAATGTCTGTCTGTCTGTCTCAGATTGTCTTACCTTTGTGTAAGACACGGCAATTCACCGCGTGAAGCTGAAGCCGTAGTGAACTATTTTGAATATTCATGGATAGGACGGCCTTACAGAACGGATTTTGAGCGAAGCGAAAAATCTATTTTTGGGTGAGATAGCCATGACGTCCTGATGGAAGGTTCCTTTTTGGTAGCTTCCTTGGGTATATTAACTACTAGGATATTCCCAGAGAATTAAACCACAGGTTATCACAGAATTCTTACTTCTGGAGCGAGTATCCTAAAGGTTTCCCTTTAAGACATCGTATATCAACAGGGGACGCATGTATTAACACGCCACATAGCTATCTGCACCCCATATAGAGTTAACACTTCGATATGGAGGGGCGGAGAATAACTGGGGAGCCGTTCCACAGCTACACTCGTCCGTGGCTACTTTTGGTACTCGAAACGTAAACAAACGGGTGCCATTGCTAAATGACGTCACGTCCGTCCTCATCCTGATGCCAGCTGCTTGCCAATCTCCATGATACGGCAGGACAGGGCGGGGCCTGAAAGGCTGGACTAGAATAGCAGGGAGGGTCCATCAGGACGTCATGGCTATCTCACCCAAAAATAGATTTTTTTTGACGTCCTGATGGAAGAGTACCAGAGAATCAATGTATCGTGGTAGATTTCCCCTTATAGAGTAAGTGCCAAGGGCTTTGAATAAAGGTAAGCATTGTGACCTCGATAGAGGTTCCGTGGGGATGCAACTTCCTGCCCCCCCCCCTGGCAGAGAAGTCCCAACGGTCCATGCCGAAGATCAAAGTGGTCATCGAAGGGCTACTCACCTTGCGGAGAGTACGTGAAGAACTCGGAGACAAGACAGAATGGTCGATATTCGTGTAGGAACATTCTCAATAACAGATAAGTGGTGGTTAGGCACTATATTTCATAGCTAGAGAACGGTCTGGTCTCGAAGATATGGCGCAAGTAAGTATTCAATTAGGAATATTACACAGCACAGGTGAGTATATAATACGGATAGAACCTATTATTCTTCTTTATTTCAAGAGAAAGGGGATAATGAAATTATGACAACCATGTATTTCATAGTATGAGTAGGAGCGGAGAGAGACGCACAAGTAATAAAATAGAAATTTTATTTCACAATTGCAGGATATAGTAATAATAAATGCAATAAAGGATGTAAAGTTAATTTACAAATAAATTATAATGTACATAGCAATGAGAAGACTTCGCTCTTGAATCTGAAAGAAAATTTCAAATTATTAGAAAGCACAAGTTCCATAAGAACGTCAGTCTTTAATAAGGAAAAACACATCATGCTCTAGGCATGTGGCACTCATGTGACGACTATGACATTTCACCTTGTAAAGAACAGTCTATGAGAAACACTAAGTGTCCATGAAATCACTACGTATCACACGAGGGTCAACATAGGCACCCGAAGAGTTAAAGTCCCAAGTAACTCACTGTTCTATGCAGAGTTAAGTGCAGGTTTCATAACACTACCTGCGGCTACCACGAAATGTTTGACTTCATGCACTTGCTTCGCGTAGTGCTTGAAGAAAACACGCGAAGATTTCCATCCTGTGAAGCTCTTGAGGCTTTCAAAATCCATGCTCTGGAAAAAATTCAGAGACGACGCGACTTTTCTAGGATCGTGACCTGCGGGTGTACTGTCAGGATCCGCTCTGCGAATGAAGTAGGTGATTTTTGCTCTTAGTTGTTTCAGTGACAGGTCGCTACCCGATGTTTCTCCTTTGAAGAGTTGGCCTCCACCAAAGTAAGAAGTTCTACGAAGATAGACCTTGAGGCTCTCTACCGGACATAGAGAGGCATCTTCTTTCAGGGGGCAGATTCTCCAAGGGCCCCATCTTTTGGTGGGTAGTTCGTTTTTAGCGAGAAACGTCGGATCCGGGAAGAGGGTAAGGTCTCCTGAGTCTGTAAACAGACTATTTGCCACTATTTCGCTGACTCGGGCTCCTGAGGCAAGAGCAAAAAGAAAAATAACTTTTCGAGTCAGATCCTTGAGAGGGCACGAATAGTTATCCAAGTTGGAGGCAAAATGGAGCACCTTGTCCAGGGACCAGGAGATAGGTTTTGGCGGAGGTGCTGGGCGTAGACGAGCATATGCCTTCGGCAGTTTATTGAAGATGTCGCTGGACAGATCAATCTGGAAGGCGTACAGTAGTGGTCTAGTCAAGGCCGATTTGCAGGTAGAAATCGTGTTGGCTACTAAGCCCTGTCCATGTAGGTGAATGAAGAAGGACATGCAAAAATCGATGGTGATTTCCGTAGGATTTTTTGCCTTGACGAATGAGACCCACCTTCTCCAGGATGATTCGTATTGCCGTCGTGTGGAT
Organism: Palaemon carinicauda; assembly: GCF_036898095.1. Classification (NCBI taxonomy): domain Eukaryota; kingdom Metazoa; phylum Arthropoda; class Malacostraca; order Decapoda; family Palaemonidae; genus Palaemon; species Palaemon carinicauda. The sequence goes on along the minus strand of NC_090726.1, from coordinate 120,463,000 downwards.
TCGGTCCTGTATTCCTCGAGGAAGTCTAGACTTTTCTTCGAGATCCCAAACCTTTTCTTCGCGGCTAGGGAGAGAAAATCATGAGATGAAGGTCCCTGACTATCGATGATGAAGCAAAGACAGTCGACTTCTGTACTTGCTGGGAGAAACTGGGCCCGGGAGAGGGATCAGCGTGGGCTGCAGCTCCAGGACCAGGGGGTACCAATTGCTCCGGGGCCACTTGGGAGACACTAGGGCCGCTGTCCCTTTGAAGGTTCTCAGCTTGGAGAGGACTTTCAGCAGAAGGTTGGTGGGAGGGAACAGGTAGATCCTGGACCATCTGTTCCAATCCAGTGACATGGCGTCCACTGCTTCTGCCTTGGGGTCCTCGTACGGGGCCACATAACGAGGAAGTTGATTGTTGTCGCTCGTTGCGAAGAGATCGATCTGAAGTTCCGGGACTTGGTGAGAGATGAAGGAGAAGGATCTTGCGTCTAGAGACCATTCCGACTCTATCGGGCTTGTCCGAGATAGAGCGTCCGCCGTCACATTGCGGAATCCTTGTAGGTGAACTGCAGACAGGTGCCATTTCTCCTTCTCTGCCAGGCGGAAGATTGGGAGAAGCACCTGATTTATCTGGGGCGATCTCGAGCCCTGACGATTGAGAAATCGGACTACCACCGAGTTGTCCAGGGTCAGACGAATGTGGATCGAGGGAGGCGGAGAGAGTTTCTTCAGAGTGAGAAGGACCGCCATGGCCTCCAAGATGTTGATGTGAAACGTCTTGAATAGGGGAGACCATATCCCTTGAGCCTGTTGTTGGTGGGAGTGACCTCCCCAACCCTCCAGCGAAGCGTCCATGTGGATGTTGAGTGATGGAGGTGGATGTTGAAGAGGAATGGACCTTTTCAGGGCCTTTGCTTCCGACCACGGCTTTAAGAGTAACCAAAGTCTGTTTGGGAGCCGTCTTTTGAGGTCTCTTCGAGCGATGGATGCAGAACGTCTCCAGACTCCCGCGGCATCCTTTAGCTGTGCACGCAGCACTGGGTTTGTCACTGAGGCGAACTGTAGAGAGCCTAGAACTTGTTCCTGCTGACGTCTTGAGATCCGCTTGGATTTCAGCAGTTTTTTGACAGACCCCGCTATTTCTTTCCTTTTCTTCTGGGGAATGGAAAGGCGGTGTGACTGAAGATTCCACTGGATTCCTAACCATTGGAACTTCTGAGCTGGAGAGAGGTGAGATTTCTTTGTGTTTATCTTGAATCCCAGGTGTTCTAGAAACTGGGTGACTTTGTTGCAGGATCTTAGACAATCTTCGGGCGATGTCGCCCAGACCAGCCAGTCGTCGAGGTAGGCCATCACCTGGACGCCGCGGAGGCGGAGCTGTTGAACGATGGCGTCTGCCAGCTTTGTGAAGATCCGTGGGGCCACGTTGAGCCCGAAGGGCATGGCCCTGAAAGCGTAGCTTTTCCTTTGGAGTCGAAATCCTAGGTAGGAGGAAGCGTGGTGGTTCATTGGAACGTGCCAATAGGCATCCGCCAGGTCTATCGAGACCGTGTAGGAACCTTGAGGCAGAAGGGTCCGTATCTGTTGAGTCAGCATCTTGAACTTGTTGTTCGCTATGAACTTGTTGAGGGGGATAAGTCTAGAATGACTCTGAGTTTGTCGGAGTCCTTCTTGGGGACGCAAAACAGTCTCCCTTCAAACCTGGTTGACTTTACCCTCCTTATCACCTTCTTGTTCAAGGGTTCTAGGACCTATTCTTCCAGGAGGGGGTTGACTGTTGGAAGAATTGCTGGAAGGTTGGGGGTGGTTGAGTCCAGCTCCAGCCTAGACCCTTCTTGACGATGCTGTGTGCCCAGGGATCGAAGGTCCAACGATCCTGGAATTGGCGGAGTCTTCCTCCCACCGGAAGCACTTCATTGCTTCTGGCTTCCCGAGGGCTTACTACCTCGGCCGCTAGCTCCCCTTCCTCCTCTGCCTCTGGAGGGACGGCGAGATGCATCTCTGCCCGCACCTCTGTTTGAGCCTCTACCTTTGGGACGAAAGGTAGTTGACTGCTGCTCAAATGCAGGGGTGAAGACCGGCGACTGTGACAAGACCGATTGGGTGACCAATTGAAAGGTCTGTTGTGGCTGAGCTGCCACTTGGGGAGTAGCGGATCCCGGAAACTGCCGTCTCTGTTGACGTTGCTGCGGTTTCGGCTTTGTGGGTTTCCTCTTAGGTTGAGGGCCGTCGTCCTGAGAGGATTTCCTTTTCTTCGACATGCCCCATTTATGGAGAAGGTTCCTGTTCTCCGTGGCGGCCTTGTCGGTGATCTCTTTCATTAGGGAGGAGGGAAAGAGGTGTTTACCCCAGATGTTGGAGGAAATCAGCCTCCGGGGTTTGTGTCTCACTGTAGCACTTGAGAACACGAATCCACGACAGGCTCTACGAGCCTTCGTGAAGCTGTACAGATCCTTTACTACAGTCGTCAGGTGTGTCTTGGCGAGGACCATGTAGTAGTCAGGGACCCTAGTGTCACCGGCCATGACTTCGAGCTGTACTTGGAGGGACATAGATGCGGCGAGCCTTTCCTTCGTATCATGTTCCCGACGAAGGAGATGATCGTTAAGTTTCGGGAGGTCCTCGTTAAACTGACGACCAGCGACGTCAGGCTCTAGTTTCCCCACTACAAAGGTTGACTGGACGTCTTTCCAGTGTCTAACATCAGGGGGAGTGGTCAGGGAGAAGGGTCTGCACTCCTCCAGTGCAGGGCAAGGTTTCCCTTCTTCCACTGCCTTATGCACCGCAGTGAAGGCCTTTTCCAGAAAGGGGAAGGTCGCATCGTCTGGTGCGACGTAGGTCGGGTGCTTTTTGCTAAGCGCCGGTAGTTTAGAGCAGGTGAAGCCCCTACTTTTCACCGTGTTGGCTAACATAGCCTGGGCCTTCGGGAGATCGAACACGATAACCTCCTTTGGTTCGGTCTCTTCTTTAGAGGCAGGTTCAGACCTAAGTCGGACGTAACAGTCCGGGTAAGCCTCAAAGTTTGGGAAGAATTCCACTTCTTCCAGCGCGATCGAGCCGACCTTTTCGCTAATAAAGATCTTGCCCGTGGTGATCGGCATGTGCTCGGCATACCTTCATGGGTTAGTATCCGAGCATGCAGGGAGGTCCTTAACCGAAATCCTTTTCGGTTGCTTCGAACTTCCGATGTTGGACCTGAAGAACTCATGCGTCTCGCGGAGTTTCTTATCCATGAGAGCTTCAAGCATCTTGAAGATCTCCTGGGTGTTGGATGGGGTAGGATCCGGGGTAGCAGATGTAGAAGGGAGTGATACATCCGTCAGTGTAGGAGTTGGTGTAGGGGTGGATGTTGGAGCGACCTCCTGCTCCGACTCAGGGTATTCCACCTGATCTTCCTCATGGTCTAGTTCATCGCCCATGAGGTTCCTCTCCGTGTTCTCCGACACTTCCGACATACGTTCCACGTTGTCGTAGTCTAAACGGCACTTATGCATGGACTGAGCCATGACCACATCCGGTTCCACCACTATCTGGACGGTGGGAATCTGATCTTTAGGGACCACTGAGTCTGGTGATGCCTTCGGGAAAAGCAAGGCCCTCAAATCTTCAGTGACGAGATATGGTCCGGTGGCGTTCTTCTGGAAGCCACGCACCCATTTGCGAAGCTTCTCTCGAGCAGTGTCCCTTACCTCCGCTGAAGGAGGATCGTCGAACGCTTCGACCAGGCGACTCTTGCAGACTGTACAGTGCTGCGGGTCCCAGAATTTCAGTTCGCCTTTCTTATTGGCGCAGGGGGCGTGGGTCCGACACGCCGTGTGCCCGTAGAAGTGCGGGCACTTCACTCCACAGAAGTTGTGGTCACATTTGATGTACTCCTCCTGTAAAAGAAAGAGAACATGAGTATACGGAAGTCATAAGAGTGACTTACATTACCCTAAAGTTAAATTTTAAGTAGTTAAACTTCAACTTAACATTAATTAATTTATAAAAGTGTAATGTTAAAGAGTGGAGCGGGAAAGGAGGTAGATAGACACATACTTGTGCATCCCGCCCAGCTGGTTACCGTAACCTTATCAGTAGGCAATTTCGTTTGTGACCGAGGACACAAAGCGGAAATCTTCATGGACCGCCAGAGAAGGCAGAAGATAATTCTAGCAGAGATTGCCTGCGATGTATATCAAGGACTGAGACCACTCAGACCTTTATAATAAAAGGGGGGGTAGTAGAAAACCCCATATGAGATCGGGTTCCGGCAACCAGCTGCGCCAAGACACACACAGTATGCTGGAAAATTGTGATATGCAAGAAGACAGCACGGCCGTTAATAGAACGGTAAGACAATACCTATCCATCGGAGTAGCCAAGCTATCTGGTTGCAGTGTAGGGCTATCAGCATGTAGTTGATAGCTGGTAGAAGGGGTGCAAGTCCCTTGGTGCCTCCAGAGGGCGCCGGCAGACCGGAGGTACGCCGGAGGCCGCTCCAGCAGGGTTTATGGCATTAGGGAAGACACATAGAGAATTCAGGTATAATGCCAGCTTGGCGGCCGCCGGCACAGCGGCGGCACGTCGGCAGGAGGCTTCGGCTGCCGGCTTGGTGACTAGTTCATAAGATAAGGTAGGAAGGTATGGTATACCCAGACCGCCGGCAATCAATGCCGGCACGCCGGAGGCCGGCCCAAAGGACGGACAACCGAAGCTAGGTAGTGTAAGGGTGGGCCATCGGCTATACGCCGACGGAAGGCGGAAGCCCTCCGGCACACGGAGGGCTGTCGACTAGGGGAGGGAGGGTATCTCAGGAATGTGTCACCAAAAGAGGGGCGGTATCGCCGGCAGTAGAGGCGGCAAGGGACCGGCACCAGGATAGGAAGAGAGACAGAAGGAGGGATTGGAGGGGTAAGAACACGAACCCCTCTAGCATCCCACCTGAATGAGTGTACCCATGATAGGAGTGGGTCCTATCACCCAATGGCAGGGGGCCGGCAGTCGGCCGGGTGCCAGAGTAACCCAAGGGAGGGTTAGGGTACACCCAAGAGAGGGGGAACCCCTGCGGACAAATCGCTTCCAGTGGCTAACCTCATAGGACGCTATGAAGGGTATATGTACTAGAGCGGCCTTCCAACAGGAGTTCAAGATAGCCCTATCACTCCACCCGAAGGAGGAGTTGTAGGACTAGGGACAGGTGTGTATAGGCTAGCCTATGTATAGGCTAGACCATACCAAGGGATAGGTGGGGAGGGAGAAGAAGAGGGGTCTTCCATAGGGGAGGCTCTGTACAAAAACGGCCACCAAGGAAGGGAGGATGCTCCCTAGCCTAGGGTAGGTAACCTGAATGAGAACGGTGCATGGGTACCGTTTCAAACTAAATAGTACAGAATTAGCCCCCCCCCCCCCCCCAGGCCTAACCTAGATAAGGGATGTTAAACCCCAAGCTAGGTAGGCTGAAAGACACATCGCAAGTTGCATGGAATGTCAAGTAACCTAACCGCAGCAACTGAGGAAGGACAGGCCGTTCCTCTTTCTCGGACGCAACCCTAAGGGGGGATCATTCCCTTAGGGAAGACAGAGAAGCGATAAATACTCTGATACGGACTTGATCCCCCTACATGGCAGGGGGAGCATGGCCACACAGAGGGAATGCCCAAAGGCAGGGGGTGAAGGGAGCATATAGGGGTCCTACATTTAGGTTAGGTTAGAAAGGCACACTATCAAACCGATCCCCTATATGGTCCCTGAAGGGGAAAAACACTTGCATCACAGTAAACAGTATAATAAATAATGTCACTATCTTCATAACTTAACCTAGGATCACTGGAATATATCATGCATGAACACTGATGCTAGGCAATCTGGCCTAGGGGCTAAGCTAGCAATCTAGTATGGGGTCAGGCGATGACCGAATAAAAGAGCGTCAAAACACGATATATGAAGTTCCTAGCTATGAAGACTAAATAACTAACAGTATCAATAAGTTAATAGGCCGGAATAAGCTGTTCAGGCTAGCTAAATAAGGCATGCAAGGGAACAGCGACGCCATAAAATGGCGTGTCCGGTAGCAGCACAGCTCCGCCAGAAAACATGAAATATCTCGAAAAGTATAAGTTACTTTATGCCTAGAGCTTATTTAAACAATACTGGGACCTGGTACTCAACTTTCCAGAAGAAGGCGAGGCTGAAGGTAGCGACATTATGAAGATGCAAGCCGATAAAAAAGCACAAGGGGAAATCCGTCTTAGCAAGGCAAGCTACTAAAAGAAGGATGAGGACGGACGTGACGTCATTTATCAATGGCGCCCGTTTGTTTACGTTTCGAGTACCAAAAGTAGCTACGGACGAGTGTAGCTGTGGAACGGCTCCCCAGTTATTCTCCGCCCCTCCATATCGAAGTGTTAACTCTATATGGGGTGCAGATAGCTATGTGGCGTGTTAATACATGCGTCCCCTGTTGATATACGATGTCTTAAAGGGAAACCTTTAGGATACTTGCTCCAGAAGTAAGAATTCTGTGATAACCTGTGGTTTAATTCTCTGGGAATATCCTAGTAGTTAATATACCCAAGGAAGCTACCAGAAAGGAACCTTCCATCAGGACGTCATGGCTTGAGCCCAAAAAAGAAACCAGCACAGACATCCGAAGTTTGAGCTTGAAATGTGGAATGTTTATGAAAAAGTTTTGAATTCTTTTCCAAAAGCAAATAATGCGGTTGAAGCGTGACATAGTAAATTTGAAACAGGTTGCAGGGAACCACCTTAGTATGTGGATATTTTTTGACTACTTAAAAAAGAACAAGCCTATAATGATTTATAAGTCTATCAGTACTTAGCTGACACTTATCTCAACCACCAAGGAAGAAATAACGTGACTTCTGAAAGGATAAGACGAATTGTAAAAAAAAAAAAATATCCTTCGCATAGCAACGTCTTTGATTATTTGCGGGCAATATTATTATTATTATTATTGTAAGGACATTGAGACAAGCGTCACCAAGATCAACTGATACTTTATTCGAATGTGCACGGAAGTATATTACAAGGTGCGGACGGAAAGGTAGGATGACGTTGGCGCCAAATCAGATTGAAGTGCCCGCCAAAATATATGTGTTTTCTTACACTTACAAATATATGAATTATGGGTTAACAGAAACATGTTATGAAACGATACATATATCAAAATGTAGCTCTGGTAGAGCGGAATATATATACATAGGAAACCACAGTGTGGCGAAGAGAGAATTTAAATAAATAAGTAGTTTGTCGATTTTCTGGACGACGAAGGGATCGGTGTCCTTACAAGTACTCCCCCCCCCCCCAAGACATCGAGCGGCGTAGAGGGCTGATGATCAATCTTCGTATCTTTTCGGGCGTCGGAGGGTTCCTCTTGTTTTTGAACGGAGGGGCGCGCTGGCGGTCGGTGTAAGGATCTCTTCCTCTTGTCGTCGTTTGATGATTTTTCTTTCGTTGGGCGGCTTGTTTTGAGGCAGAACTCTGGGTCTGCCAGGTCCAGCGGAGGCGGTGTCGCTTCCTTCGAGAAACGCTGGTTTCACGTGGGCTATTGAGACCCAGTCCTCTTGGCCATGGACGTCGAGAAGGAAGGCTTTCGTTGTCTTTTTAATTACCCGGTAGGGACCTCGATAAGGTCTAGTCAGTGGTTGTCGATGAGCGTCGACACGGACGAAAATGTACCTGCAGTCATCCAGGCTTTTTGGCTTGAAGTGCTTGGTTCTGTCCTGGTAAGTTTTGAGACACGGCCTGAATTTCCTGGCGATGTCCCTTAGGTGATCCAGCTGCGTGTCGTCGGTTGATGAGGGAAAGAATTCGCCAGGAACTGCGAGCGCTTCCCCGTAAACCTTTTCGGCGGGCGAAGGTTCGCCGTCTGCGCGAGGGGCGGTGCGAAGGCCGAGGAGTACCCAAGGAAGTCGTGATTTCCAGTCCCCGTCGGTGCAGCTCGCCATCAGGGACGCCTTGAGGGCGCGGTGAGTTCTTTCGACCATGCCGTTTGCCGCGGGGTTGTATGCCGTGGTGCTGTGGAGCGTCGTCCCCATCAGGTTCGCCAAAGCGAGCCATATTTCTGAGAGGAAAGCGGGGCCTCTGTCAGTCGTGATGTCGTCAGGAACACCAAACCTGCTCACCCAGCTTGAAAGGAGGGCTTCGGCGCATGCTTGAGTCGTAGCTTCGGTCATCGGCGATGCCTCCAACCACCTCGTGGAGCGATCGATGATCGTAAGTAGGTAGCGAGCGGATCCAGAAGGGGGCAATGGTCCCACGACGTCGATGTGTATATGGCCGAAACGTCTTTTTGGCTTGGGAAAATCGCCTACCCCCGATTCGGTGTGACGGCTGACCTTGCTTGACTGGCAGTTGATGCATGACTTCGCCCATTCCCGGGCGTCCTTTTTTATCCCTGGCCAGACAAACTTTTCAGACAGAAGGCGAGCGGTGGTGCGTCCTGAGGGGTGTGAAAGTCCATGGATGATATCGAATATTTTCCTTCGGCAGGAGGTTGGTACCCAGGGACGTGGGCGGCCCGTGCTGGTGTCGCAAAGAATAGTTACTCCTGCTGGTCCGAGGGGAATCGCACTTATCTTGAGCGCGGATGGCCCCGTCAGGTGATCCTGTGCTTCTCGGTCGGTGCGTTGTTCGTTTGCGAGCTTGGCGTAGTCGATTCCCAGGTGGATCGCGTCAATTTAAATCCTTGAAAGGGCGTCCGCGACTGGGTTTTTCTTTCCTGGGACGTAACGTATGGTGCACCCAAATTCGGCGATTGATGCGAGATGACGTTGTTGTCGGGAGGACCATGCGTCCGTCGATTTCGTGAAGGCGTGTACGAGGGGTTGATGGTCCGTCGCGATTGTGAAGGGGGTACCCTCCAAGATGTGCCTGAAGTGGCGGACGGCGAGGTAGACGGCGAGGAGTTCCCTATCGAAGGTGCTGTATCTTGTTTCGGCGGGTTTCAATTTCTTGCTGAAGAATGCCAGCGGTCGAGGAGAACCATCGAAGAGTTGCTCAAGCACAGCCCCACAGGCGACGTTGCTGGCGTCGGTCGTTAGTCGCAGGGGCACGTTGTCGTCGAAATGAGCCAGGGTGGTGGCATTCGCAAGGGCATCCTTCGTCCGAGCGAATGCCTGTTGCTGGGGCAAACCCCACTCGAGTTTTTTTGCTTTTCCTTTCAGGACGTCGTCGAGGGGTGACAGGGTTTGTGCGATGTTGGGGATGAAGCGCCTGTAGTAATTGACCATTCTCAAGAACTCCTGAAGTTGGCGAATGGTCGTAGGCGTTGGGAACTTCCTGATGGCGTCGATATTGGTTGTCATGGGTTTTACCCCGCGCGAGGATACGCGGTGACCAAGGAAATCCACTCCTTCCGCACCGAACGTGCATTTGTCGAAGCGTACGACTAGGCCGTTCTCCTGTAGGCGCCTTTGGACGGTGCGGACGTGTCCCCGGTGTTCCTCCTTGGTTTTCGAGAATATCAGGATGTCGTCGTCGTAGCAGACGCAGAAAGGTAGGTCACCCAGAATGCTATCCATTAGTCGTTGGAAGGTCGCCCCGGCGTTGCGTAGACCGAAGGTTGAGTATGCGAAGGTGTAGGATCCGAACGGCGTTACAATGGCAGTTTTCGGGATATCTTCCGGGAATACGGGGACCTGGAAATAAGACTTGAGGAGGTCCATCTTGGTAAAAACTTTGCCCCGTGCAACGTGTTCGTTAGGTCCTGCATGTTGGGCAGCGGGTAATGATCGGGCGTTGTGATGAGGTTGAGGCGCCTGTAGTCGCCGCAAGGTCTTCAGGACCTGTCCGGCTTTTTAACCATGTGCAGGAGTGATGCCCAGGGGCTCGATGCTTTCTTACAGATACCCATGCGTTCCATGTCCTCGAAGGCGCGTTTGGCATCCTTCAGTTTCTGAGGCGGGAGGCGGCGGAATTTGGCGTGAGTGGGAGGTCCTGTCGTTGTGATATGGTGGTAGATACCATGCTTGGACGGGGAACCTGGCGAGTGTCGGAGCTCGGGCTTGGAAACCTCGGGAAACTCTCGTAGGAGGTCGGCGTAGGGGTGCGTTGTTACGGCGGATACGGACATTGTTGCAGGGCCGTGTTCTAGGGCGTGGGACTGGCAGGTTCCCGTGTCGATGAGACGTCTGTTAGCGACACCGACGAGGAGTCCATGGTGGGCGAGGAAATCCGCACCGAGGAGGGGGCGATTGACGTCGGCGATAGCGAAGGGCCAAGAATACGAACGGCCCATGATAGATATCTTGAGGGTCTTGATCCCATAGCACCGTATGGGAGATCCATTGGCGGCGATGAGTGAGGGAGCGTTTTTGTCGGGACCACGGTCTAGGTCGGACTTCGAAGGAGGGAACGTTGACTGCATTGCGCCGGTGTCCACCATGAGTCTACGGTTGGAAATGTTATCGAGGATACAGAAACCAATCTTGTTTTGGTTAACTGCGGCTGCGATGGTGGCAGGTGGATGCTTCTGGCGTCGTCTTCTAGGGAAACTGCATGGTGCTCTACATTTCTTGGCGTCACTGCCGAACTGTTGGTGGTAGAAGCACCATGCCGGGTTAGGCCTAGGGTTCGGTTGCGGTGGTTTCTTTCTTGATAGAATGTTGATCTCGTCGTCCTCAAGGGCCGTTGCCGAGGAGTCTATGGAAGAGCAGCTGCTGAAGGAGGAGAACGGAGGCGGCGTTGACGATGATGCTCCGAGGCGAGATGCTTTGGAGGCCTCGTGGAGCTTCTGAGCCTTCGACAGGAGTTCGTTCATCGGGAGCGTGTCGGCGTCTGTCAATTGGGCCCGTACGTCCTGTGGTAGGCGTCGAAGAAAGATTTCGCGGGATAAGCTAATCTCACGTCGTCGGCCGTTGCTGTCTGTTTCGGGGAGCATAAGCAGGCCGGTTAGCTCATCCCACGCCTCGACAGGAGAGGTGTCACCTATGGGCTTGCCGGCGAGGTCCAGTACTTTCTGTGCCCTTGCTGAGACGGAGAGGGAGTAGATACCAATGAGTTTCGTTCTTAGGTCGTCGTATGAAACTTGGCCGGCCTGGGCGTCGAGCCATGGGGAAATCTTGTCGAATACCTCTTCAGGTATGGAGGTGAGAACAATGTTAGCCTTGGCGCAGGAGTCGCTGAGTCTAGCGACGCGGAAGAGTACGTCTGCTCTCAAGAACCAGGAAGCGGTGTTGTGTTGAGAAAAGGGCGGCAGTTTGACTTTCGGCGTGGAGGCGAGGCCGTTGGGTGCGATGGGCGTGTTGCTTCCTGCATCGTGGCCAGACGACGAGTCGGCGAAGAGGTGAGAAGTTGATATGTCGGTTAAGCTCATCCTACTGCCTTACGTTCACCGAAGTGTGGGAGAACCAAAGGCAGGCTCGTGCCTAAGGTAACGGAGTATGTAGAAGGTAGCACGGCCGTAATAAGTCCGTTAATGGCAAAGCCAAAACCGCTGATGCTACTTTCAACTCCGGGGTCACCAGTTGTAAGGACAGTGAGACAAGCGTCGCCAAGATCAACTGATACTTTATTCGAATGTGCACGGAAGTATATTACAAGGTGCGGACGGAAAGGTGGGATGACGTTGGCGCCAAATCAGATTGAAGTGCCCGCCAAAATATATGTGTTTTCTTACACTTACAAATATATGAATTATGGGTTAACAGAAACATGTTATGAAACGATACATATATCAAAATGTAGCTCTGGTAGAGCGGAATATATATACATAGGAAACCACAGTGTGGCGAAGAGAGAATTTAAATAAATAAGTAGTTTGTCGATTTTCTGGACGACGAAGGGATCGGTGTCCTTACATTATTATTATTATTATTATTATTATTATTATTATTATTATTATTATTATTATTATTATTATTAGCCAAGCTACAACCCTAGTTGGAAAAGCAAGATGCTATAAGCCCAAGGACTCCAACAGAGAAAAATAGCCCACTGAGGAAAGGAAATAAGGAAATAAATGATGAGAACAAATAACAATAAATCATTCTACAAATAGGAACAGCCTCACAGAACGTCACAACAGATATGTCATATATAAACTATAAAAGGACTTATGAAAGCCTGTTCAACATAAAAACATTTGTTGCAACTTTGAACTTTTAAATATCTACTGATTCAACTACCCGATTAGGAAGATCATTCCACAACTTGGTCACAGCTGGAATAAAACTTCTAGAATACTGTGTAGTATTGAGCCTCATGATGGAGATAATATGGTTTTCTGATTTTAAATAAACAACATTGATGCCTTTTTATTCATCTTAGTAATTGTATTTTTTTTTTTTTCATTTCCTTAATGAAAATTACAGTTTTAGTTAATCTTAACAGATATTAAAAAAGAAATATGTATAGTTTTGTAATATCCTACATAAAGACTAGTTCTTAAAATAATTATAGACTAGTAAAGTAAGTAATTCATATATCAAAAAGATAAAAGCATGCATCTATTTATTTAAAATCAGAATACATCTTCACAAAGGCAGAGTAGGCTACATGTTTGTAGAGGAATGGAATAGATATTTATTTTTTGGGCTCAGGCCATGTCGTCCTGATGGAAGGTTCCTTTAGGTAGCTTTCTAAGGGATAATTGCTACAGTGATACTCCCAGAGAATTAAACCGAAGGTCTCCAGGATTCTAACTCCTGGTGCGAGTATCCAGTAAAGGATATCACATAAAATCAGGGGACGTATACACGATACGACACATAGCAATCTTCACCCCGAATAGATTCAACTCTGATGTAAGGGGGAAGAGTGGCAAAAGAAGGGGGTGCCATTCTAGGTACCCGGTGGACCTCCATCCATACTACTACTGCGACGCCATTCATTTTCTTGTAGCTCTCTAAGCGAGTTGTGCTCCCACGTTAACCCGGTGTTTTGTTACAAGTTATTGGAATAATCATCATACAATCTTCAGCATCTTCATCTTCTGGAAAGTTGAGTATTAACGCTTTCCTGTGTATAATTTTATTCTTCCTTTTCACAGTTAAATTTCAATAATTTAAGTGTGTTTGGGTGAGCGTTGCCGAGAACCGGAGGCAGCCATTTTACGACTGCAATCTCCCATTACAATTGCATTTTATTTAGTCATTAAGGCGACAATTCCTGGTATTAAGTTATAATGTTAGCTATTTAGGCAAATTATACGAGTGGTGATTTTGCATACATGAATATTATTCCTCTTCCTTTTATGTGACTTTACTTATCACATGCGGCCGGAACCCCAGTGGTACCAACTACCTTGGCCAGGGATCCTACCAGAGCTAGGCTACTCTCACTCAAAGTAATTCCCCACATTTAGCCTCACCCTATCGTTCTTTCTCGATTCGGATGAGAATTTACATTCTCTAGAATCTATAGATAAGTTATGATATTCATTCTCTCTCAAAGAAAAGAGGCTAAACCCTTCCTCCCTCCCTGAGTGCCGCCGCTGTTACAGGTGGCAACCACTGTCTTTCTTCATCGCCGTCGAGTAGACCAGAGTTCTTGCTGCTTCTGGCTTTGATTTAGATAGTGACTATCTCAGGGTGCCCTTGTCTTGCCGCCGACAATGTCGTCAGCAAAGGAACCATGCTTCCTTTGCCGCTGATGATGTCATCAGCACAGGAAGCCATGTTTCCTCAGTTCACTGTTGAAGGTAGGCAGCATACCTGGTGCCACCTCTCATATCAATGAACAATAAGACCCTTTACCCTTCCCCTCCTGTCCTTTAGTGACGTCATAGCCGTCACAAAACTCCTTCACCGGTATTCTGACAGTCATCCCGGCTTGCTAGGGTGACTCCGTTACCGACTGGTACCCTGCCGGTAGCAGTTAGTTCAGCCATCTCTGCCACCTTCCCCCTTACTTCCTTCCTTCACAGGAAGTGAATATTATTGGGGGGAAGATTGAGACGGCTCCTGACGGCTGCCGGTGGGAAACCTAACATACTTTGGAAAGTCCTCAGCCCTCCCTTGAGCTGCCATCCACATTTATTGCCGCCGACGTCATAGTCGGCGACAGGCTTTTTGTGGATGGGTGGAAGCCAGTATCCGACAGATTCTTCCCCCTTCCATTGGAACTTTCATTTAGGCAAGGAGACAGCAGGCGGCCTGATAGTCCTCCAACACTTCCAACTGTTATGTTTAATCTTAATGGTAGGAAACTCTCCTTCCTTAATACTTTCTCTCCCTCTATCAGTTACTACCGCCAGGTACTAACCTAACACCGGCAGTCCCGCCGGCTAAACTACAGTATACAACTATACAGTAGTACACATGTTTTCTAACATACTCTGTGTTTCCTATCGCAGTCAATTGTTGGGACCACGATATTATGTTGAGGCTGAGTACTCCCTCAACAACCAGATGGTTTTTTCGATCATCAGGACCCCAAAATCACCGATAAGTATTGATATATACTACAGGTGGATAATGTTAGTATAGACACTTACCAACTCTAACTCTAGTTCCTAGAGTTTTTTCTACCTTGTATTCTCCCTATTATGGAAACTAAATATTATTACTGATGGAGGTCTCAGCAATGGCCTGGGAGAGGAAACACAGATATGTGTCTTTTCTACTTCCATTCAAGCTTACTATCCTAAGCTAATATAAACAATAGTGATTACTATTGTTAATAAAAATGTATGCTTTCATATCTCTGATATGAAAAACATGAATACTCATTGGGCCCTTTTTTCCTTTACAGGAGGAGCCAATGGAGAAGTGTGCAACATTGTTCTGCAACCACAAAGGCAAAGACTTTTGTGGCCACAGAAAGTGCAGGACTCATGCCTCCTGCTGCATCGTGTCGGGAGTCCTCAAGTATTGGGACCCGAAGGGTTGCCCTACCTGCTCGACCCTGCTGGCCAATGGCTTTGCAAATGGGTAAGAGGGTTCCAGAAGAACTCTCCGGGACCGTACTTACCCAACGACTCCCTAAGGTGCCTACTGTTCCCCAAGGCTCTACCAAACGCGGTGGTGCCCCAGAAACAGGTCCAGCCTCCCCTCATACCACTGAAGATCGACGCGGACATAAATAAGACACTGGAAGGCATGGACATCCACCAAGAAAGGATGTCAGAAGTGTCCACTGACACTGAGCAGCACCTACTGCAAGGAGGCCCTGAAGAAAATGTGGAACATCCACAGGCAGAGGAAGAAGGATCCGTTTCAACGGCAACCGAAGACCCTCAGTTCGCCGTGATGGCATACCAACCTATGCCATCAACTTCTTCAACTCCAACTCCACAACCAGTTGCACATGCCAATAGCAACGAAGAGATCCTCACTTCGATTCAACGGATGATGGAATTGTTCCAAAAGGAACAAGAGATGATGACAGAATCACTCAGGCAGCAGCAGATACTGTTGCAGGAGAGGGCGGACCATCCTGGACCTACCAAGGGCTCCACTAAGAAGCCCCTTAGAGTGTTGGATCTCCCTCACTGCTCCAAAACCAACCCCTGGAGGTATGCAGAGCATATGCCCATGATGAATGGGAAACTATTAGTCTTGGAGAAGTTGGGGCCAAACTGATTGAGGACCTTGAGTTCTGGCCTAACTTTTCAGCTTACCCAGGCTGTTACGTGAGACTGCGGGATGAACATGCATCCCGTGAGGAAACGGTACCCAAAGAGGTCATTGTCTTCAAGCATGACAAGGCGCAAGCCATCCTCCTGAAAAACCTTGAAAAAAGCTGGGTACACCAACTCCAAAGTCTCAGCACTGAGCAAGAGATATCCCACCTTTCTTGCTCTTTCCTCCATCTCTTTCCCCTTTTCGGTGAAAGCACTAGACTTTGCCATCAATGCAGTCGACGAGGGCAAACCCTGCCCAACCCTAGAGGAATGCAAACCATTCTCTCTAGCACTGCCTACCTGCGAGGAGAAGTGGAAGGATATCCACCTAACCTTCTCCGTCTCTAAGTTGGATCCAGAGATAATAGGCCAGCAGTTCAATGAGAACCTTCCGAAGTTTCCAGACCATCTTCTGAGGAGGGAACAGGAGACGAAGGAGAGACTTGTGGCCTCCCTTTCTCATCAGAACTGCCTGGAAATGATTGCAGGTCTACATAACGCCCCAGAAATGTTCATCTTCCTGGCTAAGTCTCACATGGGGACCCTTGTGAAAGACTTATATGCTTTCCTCAGAGCAAGGAGAGCATGTAGAGAGTTTGTTTTGGCCTCAGCGACCATAAGACACGAACCAAGGAAGCTGATTACTTCGAGCATCTGGGGTAAAGACCTTTTCCCAAAGGAACTGGTTCAAGAGATCATAGCCAGAGCAGCCACGGAGAACAGGAACCTACTCCAAAAGTGAGGCATGAGCTCAAAGAGGGAATCTTCCTCGGATGGAGGTCCCCAGCCCAAGAATAAAAAGGTAAGGAGACCACGCAGACCTGCACAACTTCCTGCCGTGACTATGACCACGATGCCTCAGACCACCTTTCAGATGGTCCCTCAACAATCGGTAGCCCAGTCGCCAGTGTTTAACCCTAACTTTGAGAGGCAGTCGACTTCCTTTCGCCCTAGTCAGAAAGGAAAAGGCCCTAAGAGAAGTTTTCTCGGAGGTAACTCCTCTCGGGGCCGAGTGGGACGTGGTCGCGGAAACAAATCCGCAGGACTCCCCAAGCAACGAGGGGCTCCATGTAGGGGGCAGACTGTATCACTTTCGGGATCGCTGGACCTTTGATCCCTTGGCCCAAAGCCTAATTACGAATGGACTCAGGTGGAAATGGAACAGAACTCCACCCCGTTTTCCAGAATTCTTCCAACACTCCACCCCCTTGTTAGAAGAATATACCTCAGAACTCTTGAACAAGAAGGTAATAAGGGAAGCAAAGTCCATCAAATTCCAGGGAAAGCTGTTTCGTGTTCCTAAGAAAGACTCAGACAAAGTCAGAGTCTTTCTAGACTTGTCTCCACTCAACAAATTTATCGAGAACAAGAAGTTCCGGATGCTTACTTTGCAACACATGAGGACCCTTCTACTAAAAGGGGCGTACACAGTCTCAATAGACCTAGCAGATGCCTACTGGCATCTTCCAATGAGTCGCCCTTTCTCCTCCTACCTAGGATTCAAGCTACAGAAGAAGTTTGTCTTCAGAGCAATGCCCTTTGGACTGAACACAGCCCCAAGGATATTTACGAAGCTAGCAGACACAATCGTCCTGCAGCCATGCTCCGAAGGAGTTCTAGTGGTAGCATATCTAGCCGATTGGCTGGTATGGGCAGCATCCAAGACTACTTGTCTGCAGGCAGCCAACAAGGTGATCCAGTTCCTGGAACACCTGGGCTTCAAGATCAATCGCAAAAAGTCTCGCCTTTCTCCAGCTCAGAAGTTCCAATGGCTAGGAATCCAATGGGACTTAAAGTCACACCACCTCTCCATTCCATCCAAGAAGAGGAGAGAGATAGCGGGATCTATTCGGAGACTAATCCGTCACAAGAGGATTTCAAGACACCAACAGGAAAGAGTATTGGGCTCCCTCCAGTTCGCAGCAGTAACAGACCCAGTGCTAAAAGCACGTCTAAAAGATGTGTCAGGAATCTGGAGAAGATACGCATCAAACACTCGAAGAGATCAACTAAGGTTGACCCCGACCCTGTTGCGCACGCAGTTAAGGCCGTGGTCAACAGCCCAGAGCCTAGCATGGAAAATTCCCCTGCAACCACCACAACCATCAGTGGTGATACACACGGATGCCTCCCTAGAAGGATGGGGAGGCCATTCTCCTGAGAGAAAAGTGCAAGTAAATTGGTCGCACCAGCTCAAAACCTTTCATATCAACATTTTGGAAGCTTTGGCAGTTTTCCTGACATTGAAGAAACTATCCCCTTGCAGAGCAATCCACAACAGGTTGGTCCTGGACAACGAAGTGATAGTAAAATGTCTAAATCGACAAGGCTCGAGATCGCCTCACATCAACCATGTGATATTAGCTATCTTCCACCTGGCAAGGAGGAAGGGATGGTACCTATCAGCAGTTCACATACAAGGGTTCCGCAACGTGACGGCGGACGCTCTACCCAGGCGAAAGCCCATAAAGACAGAATGGTCCCTAGACGCAGACTCATTCTCCTTCATCTAGGAAAAGGTCCTGGAACTTCAGATCAACCTCTTCGCAACGAGCGACAACAAGAAACTACCTCGTTACGTAGCCCCTTATATGGACCCTCAAGCAGAGGCGATGGACGCCATGTCCCTCGACTGGAACAGGTGGAATCGCATCTACCTGTTTCCACCAACCAATCTCCTGCTAAGAGTCCTCAACAAGCTAAGATCCTTCAGAGGGACAGCAGCAGTAGTGGCCCCCAAGTGGCCCAAAAGCAATTGGTTCCCTCTAATTCTAGAGCTGAAACTGAAGCTGTTTTCTCTGCCGGATTCAGTATTATCTCAACTGGTCCAGAAGTCGACTGTCTATGCTTCATCCTCGAGAACCAACAACCTACATCTTATGATTTTCTCGCCCTAGCGGCGAACAAAAAGTTTTGAATCTCGAAGGGTAACGTTGACTTCATTGAAGAGTATAAGTCAAGTTCGACTAGGAGACAATATAAGTCGTCATGGAAGAAATGGGTTACCTTTGTGAAAACAAGGAAACCGACAGAAATACTGATAGATTTCTGTCTCGCATTCTTCATATACCTACACAAACAAGGCCCGTCTTCTACTACGATCACCTCGTGTAAGTCGGCCCTGACTAGACCACTTCTGTACGCCTTTGAAGTGGACCTCTCTAGTGAAATCTTTAAGATCCCAAAAGCATGCGCTAGACTCAAGCCAGCAACCCCACCAAAGCCCATCACGTGGTCTTTGGACAAAGTCTTGCACTATGCTTCGAATCTAAACAATGAGGATTGTACTCTAAAGGATCTAACACAGAAAGTAATTTTTCTATTTGCAATAGCCTCAGGAGCTAGAGTTAGTAAAATAGTGGGCTTATCCAGAAACGAAGGCCATATTCAGTTCCTAGACACAGGAGAACTGAACCTTTTTCCTGATCCTGCCTTTCTTGCCAAGAATGAGCTACCCACTAAGAGATGGGGTCCTTGGAGAATCTGCCCATTAAAGGAAGATGCCTCTCTGTGCCCAGTAGAGTGTCTTAAGGTCTATCTTCGAAGAACTTCAGACTTCAGGGGAAGACAGCACTTCAGAGGCGAAACTTCAGGATCAAACCTATCCCTAAGACAACTGAGAGTGAAGCTCACCTACTTTATTCGCAGAGCAGATCCTGACAGTACACCCGCAGGTCATGATCCGAGGAAAATTGCTTCTTCGTTGAACTTCTTTCAACATATGGACTTTGAAAGACTCCGCTCATACACTGGGTGGAGATCATCTAGGGTCTTCTACAAACACTATGCGAAGCAAGTACATGAAATAAAACATTTTGTGATGGCGGCGGGTAGTGTCATTAAACCCGTCGTCCAGCGCTACGATGAACACTGGACTGTTTTGGGACTTTACAGTGCATCGGGTGCATAGGTATACTTACCTTCTAGTGTAAATCACAACGATGATTAACATACTGTTCTATATAGGTGCATATCTAATCAATAACACCAGTGCCGAGTGAAAGTTTGCGTCACAGTGTTTATGCATTTCCAAAAATCTGAACATGTCAAACAGATTTGTTTTCACATCTCCATTGAGTGGCGTTATTACGATAATGAAATTATATATTTTTTCTACCGGAGAAAATATGGACCCTGATGTGTTTTAATGCTGGATCAGATTCATACTCTATTGTAACTACATTTGATAATTTAGTTGCAAAATAAAAATACTAAAACGTATTTGCGTCTTATTACTGCTACCTCAGTTAAATAAGGATTCAAGGTTTGTATTTCCGTAGGAACAGAAGGGAAACTATGGAGCTTACCTTTTACTTTCCATGGAAATCTGTATCCTGATTTCAAGTTCTAGGCTCTTATTACTGCTACCTTTTAACTGAGGTAGCAGTAATAAGACACAAATACGTTTTAGTATTTTTTTTTTGCAACTAAATTATCAAATGAAGTTATAATAGAGTATGAATCTGAAAAGATGTAGACAAAGAAGAAGACTGCTACCTCAGTTACAGACAAATAAAACATGCTAGAGTTTCATTTAATCCCTATAAGGGCCTAGAACTGTAGCAAATATCCCTTAGAAAGCTACCTAAAGGAATCTTCCATCAGGATGACATGGCCTGAGCCCAAAAAAAGATTTTTCACTTTTCTCAAAATCCGTTTTATTTTCCTAAATTATTGTCGGCGAATTAGTTGTCGACAAATTGTGCAGTCGATAAATTGAGCGTTTCGGTGAATTGTCGATGAATTGTTGTCGGTAAATTATTGTCGGTAAATCCGTCTAGACCTGTATCCCATGTATCATTTGATATCCATGCTTTTCTCCTTGTAACTGCATATCGCAAAACTTCATTACCAACAGTCTGATATATGTTCTTAACATCACACCATTCATCATCAACTGTTTACTCTCTGTCTCTTAAATTATCTAAAACTGTGAATCGATTCCTGCAATCAATTGCAAAGGTTTCTCTGTGTTCAGCTCCTAGAAGCATAATTGTATCAAACCTCAGTATTCTATCTATATTTCTATTGGGTACTTTCAGTTTTAATTCCTGTGTGGCAATTAGGAGCTGGTGATCACTACCAATAACTGCACCTCAATAGCTCCTTACATTTCTCAGAGCCCTCTTCCTCTGTTTAGCCTATTAATGGCTGTGATCTGTTTGATCTATTTATGATTATTTTTTAAATTTTCCGTTCAAAGGGATTTTTGTTTTATCATTTTTCCGTATTCTAGTTAGGTTTTTGTACATTAACACAAAGTTCAATCTTTTGCCAATATAATGCAACTAACCAGAAGCCTTAGTCTTTCATAGTTTGGACGTATCGATTTAAGGAAAAAAAAAAAAACTTCTTGTTGGCTGTACTGCACCTCACCCCGACTTTTGTAAGGGGATAACCGCCAAAGGGAGATTATTCTCCTATGATTTGAACTTGATTGTTACAGAGCTGGCTCGAAAAAAAGTCAGGAAGTAATATGATAAATAATATATAATAGCTGGGTAATACTTAATCGTAAAAAAAATATTGATAAAAACTAATATGAGCAGAAATTATATATATATATATATATATATATATATATATATATATATATATATATATATATATATATATATACATATACATACATATATATATATATATATATATATATATATATATATATATATATATATATATATAATAGTCAAACTAAGTGATAAAAATAAAATAAAAATAAAAAACTGCCATAAATAGAAATTCAAATTTTGTTTATTAAACCTGTGCTTCTTAAAAACGTTAAAATCTCATGGTTAGTGAAGAATAACACTCATAAAGGAAGCTACCTCTTTAGCACATATGTTGTTATTGCATGATATGAGGAAACATTCACAAAGGAAGACACTTGGCCGTGCATATGGGCTGTCATTCCCACAATATCGTGTAAACAAGGCCGTTACAAATAGGTCAGAACTGTCACCTTCCTTCCTCTCTCTTTGTGACATGCGCTGTTGTAACCGGTTCACATGACTCCCTATTTCAGAAGACTCTCCCAGTCATTTGAAACTAGTTTCAGATGACTCCCCACTAATTTCAAATGGCTCCTCGGTCAAAGGGACCTACTTTGAAATTAATAAACAGTCGAATGTGCCCGAGTCGATTGCAGTAATGTTCTCCAATGAAATGAAGGAACTTGAAGTGGAAGGGTTTTTTTTTTTCTTTTAATTTCAAATACATATCCTGAACATTTGGGAAACGACAATGGGAGAAAAGGCAAATTTCAGGAGAAAGCGTCAGTTTTTCGTCATCCAAGACATCTGCAACAATTGATGGACGCCTGAAAATTTTAAAAGAAGTCAGATCCATACAGAAAAATTCAAAAAAAAAAAAAAAATCAAGAACATCAGTGAACCTCTTCTAGTTAAGTACATTGAAAGAAATGGAAACTCTCTCATTTGCTCATTGGATTGTGCCATTAATGGAGAAGAGGACCAACACTCAGTCATCAGGAGCTTAATATGCGATCACCTAGAAGATAAGATATATTTCAATGCATCAGGATAAAGCCTGGGGGACTACAACAGAGATATTAGCGGTAATTAACGTGTGCTGTACTAGCACTAGCGGATCAATTGGACGGTCGCAAGGTCGTGAACCCCGCCCCCTTCTTTTTTTAAGAAAAAAGTATGGCTCCTAAACTTAGGGTTTTCATGAAAAAGTTTGACCTCTGATTAAATACTTTTCTCCTTAGAGAAAGTGGCATTTTACTCTTCATAATCTCATTTTGTTTACTTAAAGCTATCCATACCATGCTTATCCTTCTTTTAATTTTGGTCTCATTTCCTTGGGAAAATAAGTACATATATTCATCAACTATCTCTTAGAGGTTCTTCCATAACCCTTATTTGTTGACTCTGCATTTTCATTGAACTTTATCTCAGTTTTACTCATATTCATTTTCACACCCACTTTTCTGCTTTCTCTATACAAATCTTCTCACCCTGTGCAATTGCTCCCATGATTCACTAAATAAGTCTATGTCATCTATAAATCTTAAAGATCTCTGGATAGGTATTGTTATTTCACCACCTTGGATAGGTTTCGATGGGTCGACCTCGACCCGAGGTCCAAAAAAAAATTATAAAAAAATTAATTTTCAAACCAATTCACAACCTTTTAAATTAAAAAAAGGTTTAAAAGAATATTCTAATCTTCATAAAAAGTAAATAAAAGCTAAGTCCTAAATAAATATTTATTACAAATAAATTAAGAAGATAAGTATACAAAAATATTACTTTACAAAAAATATTCACCTAAAATCTAAATATTGAAATAAAATAAATTTATTCTAAGCACTTATTCTATGATAATTGAGCACCGTTTGCTGAAATCAAGGGTGGGGGGGGGGAGGAACCACAAGAGAACTTTTTCTGAAATGAGAAAAAAAGTGTATGTTTTTTGGCCAAAAAAAATATATCCTCTTTTCAAAATTATTTTGGGGGGTAGGTAAATGACATAGTTAGGGGCTGAAAATTTTACAGGATATTGTATTATTATTGTACAACAAAAATGTGTAAAAGAATCTGCGCTTAGATATTATTTAGTGTAATATAAATGGGCAAATTTTTTTTCTGAATTCTATTATGTTTTTTTTCAAGAAAAATCCTTATATCCATTGCTGAGCATGGTATATATGCATGGAAATATCAGAAATTTTATAAAAAAAAAAAAAAATAAAAAAAGAGGAATACATAGAGCTGTGCCAGCTTACCTGTCGGATATGCTCACAAAATGGCCGCAAACCACACCACCTCATAAGGCCAAATCTGCTACCTGAAATGGAGAAAGATATGTCAATATCAGCGAGTTATTTACTTATATAATTGTTCGATGATTTCCATAAAAATTTTATCATAGCTAGAATGAAGTTCATTGATTATTTTGCAATTAAAAAAAATAAAATAATGATCATAATTAAGTTATCATAAAGGTACAAACTTACAAAAATGGGAAAATTATAAACTTTTATAAAAATAATGGATAATATGCAATTTCATGAATTATTGAATGGTAAAAAATACGAATATTTAATTTAGTTTCTTACCTAGAACAACCATCAAACACATTCTGGACACAACACAGTTTGGTGCTGCAGACACACAGGTTTGCGACACTTCAAACAGGCTGTGTTCGTCTTGTTATCGCCCTTGGATGGGCAGCTATGGCATCTAACCCTTTTCGGCAGCTTGATGTGGCCACAGGGAATGTCAAGTCGAAGGTGTCATGCATTTGTTGATGGGGCAATTTTAAAAATTTCCCTGCAGACATGTCGTACCATTGTCGAACTTGGGGAGCACACAAATCAAAGGCGTTTTCCTTGAGGAAAGCTCGCCTTGGCATCGGCTTGGAGAAGGGCATGGACGTGTACAGAATATAAGAATTTACCATCACTATATTCAGTGTCCCATAAAAGAGAGACAGTGGCCAGCGTCATGTCTTACGAATACAATTGGATGTAGCACACATCTGATCAAATGTGTCTACACTCCCTTCGTCAAGTTATAGAACATTTGAATGTCAGTTTTCCTCTTCTTAATTTCAGAAGGATCATGATGAAGAGAACCCAACAACATGACCTTCTTTGTTCTATTAACTTGCTGACATTGAAGGGTCAAATTGCGTTCGCAATTGAACACAGCCACTGTGTCCTTGATAGGAAGCACCTTCTCAGAAATCTGTTTGGGAATGTAAGGTTTCTGTCGAATGGTACTACACAAGTACATGCCTTCTGTATTGAGTGCCAAGGCAAGTGTAAGACTTGTGAAGAAATTATCCATTGTCACCGTGCGGCCCTTTTGATGAAAATGGGTCACAAGGTTCATTGTGAACATTTCTCCAAGAGACGTTCCTCTTAGCACCTTGTCTGCGTTCTTCCCAAGATATGGTATGGCATTACACATTTAGTGCGTGTCCGCGTCACATGCCAATACCAGCTTTATACCGTATGTGGAGGAAAAGAAACTAGAATTAGTTACCAATAAAATGAAATAGTGTGAAAAAAAATGTATATATATATATATATATATATATATATATATATATATATATATATATATATATATATATGTATATAATATTATACTCAATCTTTGCATCTCTTCATGAGAGAGAGAGAGAGAGAGAGAGAGAGAGAGAGAGAGAGAGAGAGAGAGATAGAAAAAAAGAGAGAGAGAGAGAGGAACAAAATATATAAAAAACGAATAATATGAATAAAAGGAAATAAAAATAAAAATACTTGGTAGGTGTGTTGGGAATGTACATTTTGAAGGGGCACCATCCTCTGAAAGCAACGACTGCTCATCTATAGATAGATTTGGTCCGGGGCTATACAAGCGGTGACAATTTATGACAACATGCTCCTACACAGTCCTGATTGGGTTGAGGCAATCTTCTCTCACCCTCTCAGCTTTAGTGGTCGTGTCGTCAAACCGGAGCACACGAATCAGCAAGGCAAATTGTCGCTCGCTCATAGTACAACAGTACAAAGGACTCCCTTCCACGACGTTCCACGTCTTTCGTGGTAGTGTGGTTGTCATTTCTCACTGCCGACATTACCAAAATCTCATTGAAAGCCTTTAGCTCCCTAAAGGCAATGTCCTTCAGGCCAATATTACTCTTCTGATGATATTTACTTCTAAGAAGAGCAAGGCGAACATTGGAATGCACGACGATTGCCTCAAGGATTCCATCGTCCAGGAACAAAGAGAAAATATCAACCACGCTCCTAGCACTCGAGACAGAGGACGTCGGGCCTCCTTGCTCAATGCGGTGGGGAGGGGGGTGGGGTTGAACATGTGGGGAGGAGCTAGATTAGGGTCTTTGTGCCAGAACATACCATCACAACCTTGAACCTCGGCTTCCACTAAGTGACGAATTGGCGCCTCCCTGGCTGGCTGGAATTCACCCCTCCTCCTTTTCCTACTCCTCTCCTCCACCGGGGGAAGCCGCTCTGCTTGAGGGGGGGAGTGAGGCACGTGAGGTCGACGCCAATGGGGGGATGTTGGTGTAAACACTGATGCACTACCCCCTCACCATACGGCGACACACTAGCCCCCTCATCATCCCCTCACCCTCTCTGTTGACAAAGGGAACTATCTCCTCATCAACACTTGAGTCATCGTCCCTCACCACACTTCCCTCTATCTCAGCTACATTGTACTCATTGACATCTGAGATGTCAGCGACTTCCAAATTATCGTCAACATCACTCACTAGCTCAAGGAGAAGAGGGTTGATCTAATCAAAGCCAAGAGTTTGCTGACGTTTTGCCATTATATAGATGAAAACTGAAAAATGCAAAAAAAGGAAAATTAGCATTAACAGAAAAATACACTACATGCCAACTTATGGCAACTCATCCTGCCCCGAGGTCACGCATACGGGGTACAAGACATTCACAAACACTTTACAACAGTCCTTTTTTATACACGCCTAAACACTAATGCACATTAGATAAATATATAATAACTTTGATATTTCACAACTTCCCTTAATTAGGTATTGATGGGTCGAGCTCGACTCGAGGGTATCTCAGAAATAGCACAAGGAAAAAATCCTGCTGTGAAATGCGTCCTGACCCGACTGCTGCGCGCACTGAACTGAGGTCTTGCAGGTCGATATTACGCGCAACCAATACATACGAAAAATTATGGCAAAAAAACGGATTTAGAGCGAAGCGAAAAATCTATTTTTGGGTGAGATAGCCATGTCGTCCTGATGGAAGGTTCCTTAGAGTAGCTTCCTAAGGGATACTTGACTACAGTGATATTCCCAGAGAATTTACCTTAAGGTCCTCAGAATTCTAACTCCTGGCGCGAATATCCTTAAATTTTCTCTCAAGGATATCGCATAATATCAAGGGAAGTATTCTTGACACGCCACATAGCAATCTGCACCCCAAATAGTGTTTACGCTTCTAGGGGGAAAGTGGCCAAATTAGAAGGGGAGCCATATCAAGGTTCCCCTAGTTCCCATACTACTATTGAGTATCACAACAGCGCCATATCCAAGATGGCAGACATTCCTTGTAGCATTGAGCATGGTGCTACAGATACAGCAGGTTCGGGAGGGATACTGTGAAGATCTTTTCTTTAGAAAAGAAGGGTGGGTCCATCAGGACGACATGGCTATCTCACTCAAAAATAGATTTTTCGCTTCGCTCAAAATCCGTTTTTTGGGCTCAAGCCATGTCGTCCTGATGGAAGCGTACCAGAGCATTAATGTATCTGTGGATTTTCATCAGTGCCTTAACCTTGGGACAATATTTCTATGGTCATTTGGAACATTTGAGACAAATGATGTTACCGTTATCCGTC
Organism: Palaemon carinicauda; assembly: GCF_036898095.1. Classification (NCBI taxonomy): domain Eukaryota; kingdom Metazoa; phylum Arthropoda; class Malacostraca; order Decapoda; family Palaemonidae; genus Palaemon; species Palaemon carinicauda. The sequence continues at coordinate 120,436,093 of NC_090726.1, read as the reverse complement.
GTCATCACTAATCATAAATGATGTTAGTGCTTCCTGCCCCCTACAGGGAAGAGTCATTTCAGACGGTAGAAAAGGGGCCTCAAGGTTAGCATATATTGTATGAACAAACATGAGTATACACTGAGTATACAAACAGTCTCAAGGTTTGTATATATTGCTGAACCAATATCAGTGTCCATTATATCCATTGTTTGTAAGCATACAATGATATGAAGCATACTTACATGAGTAAGTCAAAGAACTCTGGCATCTTAAACATGCAATTGTCAGGCGAATTAGGACGCAAATACATTCTAATAGACATTTATTTCCAATAAATGACTAAATGAATCAACAAGCAAAACGAATGTAGCATGATAAAGGAATTAGGCATGCGATATATACAGAAATTATTTTTCCTTTTTGAAAGGGAAGTAATGATGAGTGCCACTCTCACACTGAAGAAAAGTTTTTAATAAATTTTCTCTTCATAATTTCTGTACCTGTTATATTCCATCAACACTGTCCTTCGTGCACACGGCACTAGTGCTATCTGTATAATTCCACACCTGAGATTTTGAACAGAGTTAGTGTCACCATGGTAACACTCATTCAAAAGGGGGTCACACTAAAAAGTGCTGACCCCTTCTCCCTTTAATTGACCGTCCCAATCAATTAACTGTTCATCGCAGAATTAGACGACAGGTTTTATTACACTACCTGCTGCCACCACATAATGATTCAGTTCATGGACCTGCCTAGCATAGTGTTTGTAGAACACCCTGGATGATTTCCATCTAGTATATGAGCGAAGACGCTCAAAGTCCATATACTGAAAAAAGTTCAGTGATGAAGCAATTTTTCTTGGATCATGACCTGCGGGAGTACTGTCAGGATCTGCTCTGCGAATAAAGTAGGTGAGCTTTGCCCTCAGTTGTTTTAGAGATAAGTTTGATCCAGAGGTTTCTCCTTTAAAGAGCTGTCCTCCCCTGAAGTCTGAAGTTCTACGAAGATAGACCTTTAGACACTCTACAGGACATAGAGAGACATCTTCCTTCAGAGGGCAGATTCTCCAGGGACCCCACCTCTTAGTGGGTAGCGCGTTCTTAGCGAGAAAGGTTAGATCAAGAAAGAGATTCAGTTCTCCCGCTTCTGTGAACTGAATGTGGCCCTCATCTTTAGATAGGGCCACTATTTCACTAAATCTAGCCCCTGAGGCTATAGCGAACAGAAAAATAACCTTTTGGGTTAGATCCTTGAGGGAACAATCTTCACTGTTCACAGATGAGGCATAATGTAAGACCTTGTCCAAAGACCATGAGATGGGCTATGGTGGTGCTGCAGGCCTAAGCCTTGCACATGCCTTCGGAATCTTATTAAAGATTTCATTCGCCAGATCCACTTGAAAGGCATATAGAAGAGGTCTAGTCAAGGCTGACTTGCACGTATTTATTGTGTTGGCCACCAGACCTTGATTAAGAAGTTGTACAAAGAAGGACAGACAGAAGTTCATTGAAATTTCTTTCGGTCCTTTTGCTTTTACAAAAGCAACCCACTTTCTCCAAGAAGACTCATATTGTCTTCTAGTTGACTTAGACTTCTCTTCTTCTAAGAATTCTATATTTATATTACCCTCTGAGATCCCAAATCTTTTCCTAAACGCTAAGGCAAGAAAATCATGAAATGAAGGGTTCGGGCTCTCTTTGATAAATCGAAGGCAATTAACTTCTGAACCTTTGAGATACTCCTGGGTTCAGAACTAGGGCCAGCCTCAGCTTCAGTTCCTTCACTAAAGGGAACAGATTGCTCTTGGGCTACTTGGGAGCCAACAGAGCCACTCCTCCCTGGAAGGATCTCAGCATATTGAGGACATTCAGCAGGAGATTGGATGGGATGAACAGGAATTCCTGAGTCCATCCCTTCTATACTAGAGACATGATGTCTGTTATCTCCCCTAGAGGATCCTCGTATGGGGCTACATATCGAGGTAGTTTCTTGAAGACGCTCGTGATGAAGATGTCGATCTGCAGCTCATGAACTTGTTCCCATCTGGGAGAGAATAGGTCTGCATATGTGGATCATTCTAACTCTATCAGCTTGACTCCGAGTAGAGCATCCACTGTCACATTGCGGATCGGTTGTACATGAACTCCTGACAGGTGTCATCCCTTTAGGTAAGGGATAGTTAATGTCACCTAGACTGTATGAGACGTTCTCTAGCATCGTCGATTCTGACGTCTCGTTATCGCTTCGGTGTCCCAGATCAGCCTTAGAAGGTCTGATCTGCGTGGAGTTTCCTCACCCATGACAGGACCAACATGGTCTTGGGACTTTTGGCCTTTGACCCTTGTTAGAGAAGCGATTAAGGAAGGACTGATATCGGTCTTTTTAGATCTCTTCGAGCGTTTGGTGCGTATCTTCTCCAGACTCTTAACGCATATTTAAGCTGTGCTCTTAGCACTGGGTCTGTCACTATTGCGAACTGGAGAGAGTTCAGAACTCCTCCCTATTAGCGTCTTGGAATCCTGACTGATTACCAAAGTCTCTTGACCGACCCTGCGATCTCCTTTTACATCCCCAAGGGAAAGGAGAGTTGGTGTGACCACAGGTTTCAATGGTTTTTTAACCATTGAAGCCTTTGAGCTGGAGAGAATCGAGACTTCTTGAAGCTTTTCTTGCATCCCCGATGTTCCGGGAACTGGATCACTTCCTTGGATGCTCATAGACCAGTCACTTCGGGTGCTGCCCACCCCAGCCTTTCGTCCAGGTACATTGTTGCCTGAACCATTTCTAGGCTTAGTTTTTGCGTGACTATGTCTGCTAATCCCGTGAAGATACTTAGGACTATGTTCAGTCCTGGGTTCAGAACTAGGGCCAGCCTCAGCTTCAGTTCCTTCACTAAAGGGAACAGATTACTCTTGGGCTACTTGGGAGCCAACAGAGCCACTCCTCCCTGGAAGGATCTCAGCATATTGAGGACATTCAGCAGGAGATTGGATGGGATGAACAGGAATTCCTGAGTCCATGCCTTCTATACTAGAGACATGATGTCTGTTATCTCCCCTAGAGGATCCTCGTATGGGGCTGCATATCGAGGTAGTTTCTTGAAGACGCTCGTGAGGAAGATGTCGATCTGCAGCTCATGAACTTGTTCCCATCTGGGAGAGAATAGGTCTGCATCTGTGGACCATTCTAACTCTATCAGCTTGACTCCGAGTAGAGCATCCACTGTCACATTGCGGATCGGTTGTACATGAACTCCTGACAGGTGTCATCCCTTTAGGTAAGGGATGGTTAATGTCACCTAGACTGTATGAGACGTTCTCTAGCATCGTTGATTCTGACGTCTCGTTATCGCTTCGGTGTCCCAGATCAGCCTTAGAAGGTCTGATCTGCGAGGAGTTTCCCCACCCATGACAGGACCAACATGGTCTTGGGACTTTTGGCCTTTGACCCTTGTTAGAGAAGCGATTAAGGAAGGACTGATATCGGTCTTTTTAGATCTCTTCGAGCGTTTGGTGCGTATCTTCTCCAGACTCTTAACGCATATTTAAGCTGTGCTCTTAGCACTGGGTCTGTCACTATTGCAAACTGGAGAGAGTTCAGAACTCCTCCCTATTGGCGTCTTGGAATCCTGACTGATTACCAAAGTCTCTTGACCGACCCTGCGATCTCCTTTTACATCCCCAAGGGAAAGGAGAGTTGGTGTGACCACAGGTTTCAATGGTTTTTTAACCATTGAAGCCTTTGAGCTGGAGAGAATCGAGACTTCTTGAAGCTTTTCTTGCATCCCCGATGTTCCGGGAACTGGATCACTTCCTTGGATGCTCATAGACCAGTCACTTCGGGTGCTGCCCACCCCAGCCTTTCGTCCAGGTACATTGTTGCCTGAACCATTTCTAGGCTTAGTTTTTGCGTGACTATGTCTGCTAATCCCGTGAAGATACTTAGGTCTATGTTCAGTCCTGGGTTCAGAACTAGGGCCAGCCTCAGCTTCAGTTCCTTCACTAAAGGGAACAGATTGCTCTTGGGCTACTTGGGAGCCAACAGAGCCACTCCTCCCTGGAAGGATCTCAGCATATTGAGGACATTCAGCAGGAGATTGGATGGGATGAACAGGAATTCCTGAGTCCATGCCTTCTATACTAGAGACATGATGTCTGTTATCTCCCCTAGAGGATCCTCGTATGGGGCTGCATATCGAGGTAGTTTCTTGAAGACGCTCGTGATGAAGATGTCGATCTGCAGCTAATGAACTTGTTCCCATCTGGAAGAGAATAGGTCTGCATCTGTGGACCATTCTGACTCTATTAGCTGGACTCCGAGTAGAGCATCCACTGTCACATTGCGGATCGGTTGTACGTGAACTCCTGACAGGTGTCATCCCTTTAGGTAAGGGATGGTTAATGTCACCTAGACTGTATGAGACGTTCTCTAGCATCGTTGATTCTGACGTCTCATTATCGCTTCGGTGTCCCAGATCAGCCTTAGAAGGTCTGATCTGCGTGGATTTTCCCCACCTATGACAGGACCAACATGGTCTTGGGACTTTTGGCCTTTGACCCTTGTTAGAGAAGCGATTAAGGAAGGACTGATATCGGTCTTTTTAGATCTCTTCGAGCGTTTGGTGCGTATCTTCTCCAGACTCTTAACGCATCTTTCAGCTGTGCTCTTAGCACTGGGTCTGTCACTATTGCGAACTGGAGAGAGTTCAGAACTCCTCCCTATTAGCGTCTTGGAATCCTGACTGATTACCAAAGTCTCTTGACCGACCCTGCGATCTCCTTTTACATCCCCAAGGGAAAGGAGAGTTGGTGTGACCACAGGTTTCAATGGTTTTTTAACCATTGAAGCCTTTGAGCTGGAGAGAATCGAGACTTCTTGAAGCTTTTCTTGCATCCCCGATGTTCCGGGAACTGGATCACTTCCTTGGATGCTCATAGACCAGTCACTTCGGGTGCTGCCCACCCCAGCCTTTCGTCCAGGTACATTGTTGCCTGAACCATTTCTAGGCTTAGTTTTTGCGTGACTATGTCTGCTAATCCCGTGAAGATACTTAGGACTATGTTCAGTCCTGGGTTCAGAACTAGGGCCAGCCTCAGCTTCAGTTCCTTCACTAAAGGGAACAGATTGCTCTTGGGCTACTTGGGAGCCAACAGAGCCACTCCTCCCTGGAAGGATCTCAGCATATTGAGGACATTCAGCAGGAGATTGGATGGGATGAACAGGAATTCCTGAGTCCATGCCTTCTATACTAGAGACATGATGTCTGTTATCTCCCCTAGAGGATCCTCGTATGGGGCTGCATATCGAGGTAGTTTCTTGAAGACGCTCGTGAGGAAGATGTCGATCTGCAGCTCATGAACTTGTTCCCATCTGGGAGAGAATAGGTCTGCATCTGTGGACCATTCTAACTCTATCAGCTTGACTCCGAATAGAGCATCCACTGTCACATTGCGGATCGGTTGTACACGAACTCCTGACAGGTGTCATCCCTTTAGGTAAGGGATGGTTAATGTCACCTAGACTGTATGAGACGTTCTCTAGCATCGTCGATTCTGACGTCTCGTTATCGCTTCGGTGTCCCAGATCAGCCTTAGAAGGTCTGATCTGCGTGGAGTTTCCCCACCCATGACAGGACCAACATGGTCTTGGGACTTTTGGCCTTTGACCCTTGTTAGAGAAGCGATTAAGGAAGGACTGATATCGGTCTTTTTAGATCTCTTCGAGCGTTTGGTGCGTATCTTCTCCAGACTCTTAACGCATCTTTCAGCTGTGCTCTTAGCACTGGGTCTGTCACTATTGCAAACTGGAGAGAGTTCAGAACTCCTCCCTATTAGCGTCTTGGAATCCTGACTGATTACCAAAGTCTCTTGACCGACCCTGCGATCTCCTTTTACATCCCCAAGGGAAAGGAGAGTTGGTGTGACCACAGGTTTCAATGGTTTTTTAACCATTGAAGCCTTTGAGCTGGAGAGAATCGAGACTTCTTGAAGCTTTTCTTGCATCCCCGATGTTCCGGGAACTGGATCACTTCCTTGGATGCTCATAGACCAGTCACTTCGGGTGCTGCCCACCCCAGCCTTTCGTCCAGGTACATTGTTGCCTGAACCATTTCTAGGCTTAGTTTTTGCGTAACTATGTCTGCTAATCCCGTGAAGATACTTAGGACTATGTTCAGTCCTGGGTTCAGAACTAGGGCCAGCCTCAGCTTCAGTTCCTTCACTAAAGGGAACAGATTGCTCTTGGGCTACTTGGGAGCCAACAGAGCCACTCCTCCCTGGAAGGATCTCAGCATATTGAGGACATTCAGCAGGAGATTGGATGGGATGAACAGGAATTCCTGAGTCCATGCCTTCTATACTAGAGACATGATGTCTGTTATCTCCCCTAGAGGATCCTCGTATGGGGCTGCATATCGAGGTAGTTTCTTGAAGACGCTCGTGAGGAAGATGTCGATCTGCAGCTCATGAACTTGTTCCCATCTGGGAGAGAATAGGTCTGCATCTGTGGACCATTCTAACTCTATCAGCTTGACTCCGAATAGAGCATCCACTGTCACATTGCGGATCGGTTGTACACGAACTCCTGACAGGTGTCATCCCTTTAGGTAAGGGATGGTTAATGTCACCTAGACTGTATGAGACGTTCTCTAGCATCGTCGATTCTGACGTCTCATTATCGCTTCGGTGTCCCAGATCAGCCTTAGAAGGTCTGATCTGCGTGGAGTTTCCCCACCCATGACAGGACCAACATGGTCTTGGGACTTTTGGCCTATGACCCTTGTTAGAGAAGCGATTAAGGAAGGACTGATATCGGTCTTTTTAGATCTCTTCGAGCGTTTGGTGCGTATCTTCTCCAGACTCTTAACGCATCTTTCAGTTGTGCTCTTAGCACTGGGTCTGTCACTATTGCGAACTGGAGAGAGTTCAGAACTCCTCCCTATTAGTGTCTTGGAATCCTGACTGATTACCAAAGTCTCTTGACCGACCCTGCGATCTCCTTTTACATCCCCAAGGGAAAGGAGAGTTGGTGTGACCACAGGTTTCAATGGTTTCATTGAAGCCTTTGAGCTGGAGAGAATCGAGACTTCTTGAAGCTTTTTTGCATCCCCGATGTTCCGGGAACTGGATCACTTCCTTGGATGCTCATAGACCAGTCACTTCGGGTGCTGCCCACCCCAGCCTTTCGTCCAGGTACATTGTTGCCTGAACCATTTCTAGGCTTAGTTTTTGCGTGACTATGTCTGCTAATCCCGTGAAGATACTTAGGACTATGTTCAGTCCTGGGTTCAGAACTAGGGCCAGCCTCAGCTTCAGTTCCTTCACTAAAGAGAACAGATTGCTCTTGGGCTACTTGGGAGCCAACAGAGCCACTCCTCCCTGGAAGGATCTCAGCATATTGAGGACATTCAGCAGGAGATTGGATGGGATGAACAGGAATTCCTGAGTCCATGCCTTCTATACTAGAGACATGATGTCTGTTATCTCCCCTAGAGGATCCTCGTATGGGGCTGCATATCGAGGTAGTTTCTTGAAGACGCTCGTGATGAAGATGTCAATCTGCAGCTCATGAACTTGTTCCCATCTAGAAGAGAATAGGTCTGCATCTGTGGACCATTCTGACTCTATTAGCTGGACTCCGAGTAGAGCATCCACTGTCACATTGCGGATCGGTTGTACGTGAACTCCTGACAGGTGTCATCCCTTTAGGTAAGGGATGGTTAATGTCACCTAGACTGTATGAGACGTTCTCTAGCATCGTCGATTCTGACGTCTCGTTATCGCTTCGGTGTCCCAGATCAGCCTTAGAAGGTCTGATCTGCGTGGAGTTTCCCCACCCATGACAGGACCAACATGGTCTTGGGACTTTTGGCCTTTGACCCTTGTTAGAGAAGCGATTAAGGAAGGACTGATATCGGTCTTTTTAGATCTCTTCGAGCGTTTGGTGCGTATCTTCTCCAGACTCTTAACGCATCTTTCAGCTGTGCTCTTAGCACTGGGTCTGTCACTATTGCGAACTGGAGAGAGTTCAGAACTCCTCCCTATTAGCGTCTTGGAATCCTGACTGATTACCAAAGTCTCTTGACCGACCCTGCGATCTCCTTTTACATCCCCAAGGGAAAGGAGAGTTCGTGTGACCACAGGTTTCAATGGTTTTTTAACCATTGAAGCCTTTGAGCTGGAGAGAATCGAGACTTCTTGAAGCTTTTCTTGCATCCCCGATGTTCCGGGAACTGGATCACTTCCTTGGATGCTCATAGACCAGTCACTTCGGGTGCTGCCCACCCCAGCCTTTCGTCCAGGTACATTGTTGCCTGAACCATTTCTAGGCTTAGTTTTTGCGTGACTATGTCTGCTAATCCTGTGAAAATACTTAGGACTATGTTCAGTCCTGGGTTCAGAACTAGGGCCAGCCTCAGCTTCAGTTCCTTCACTAAAGGGAACAGATTGCTCTTGGGCTACTTGGGAGCCAACAGAGCCACTCCTCCCTGGAAGGATCTCAGCATATTGAGGACATTCAGCAGGAGATTGGATGGGATGAACAGGAATTCCTGAGTCCATGCCTTCTATACTAGAGACATGATGTCTGTTATCTCCCCTAGAGGATCCTCGTATGGGGCTGCATATCGAGGTAGTTTCTTGAAGACGCTCGTGAGGAAGATGTCGATCTGCAGCTCATGAACTTGTTCCCATCTGGGAGAGAATAGGTCTGCATCTGTGGACCATTCTAACTCTATCAGCTTGACTCCGAATAGAGCATCCACTGTCACATTGCGGATCGGTTGTACACGAACTCCTGACAGGTGTCATCCCTTTAGGTAAGGGATGGTTAATGTCACCTAGACTGTATGAGACGTTCTCTAGCATCGTCGATTCTGACGTCTCGTTATCGCTTCGGTGTCCCAGATCAGCCTTAGAAGGTCTGATCTGCGTGGAGTTTCCCCACCCATGACAGGACCAACATGGTCTTGGGACTTTTGGCCTCTGACCCTTGTTAGAGAAGCGATTAAGGAAGGACTGATATCGGTCTTTTTAGATCTCTTCGAGCGTTTGGTGCGTATCTTCTCCAGACTCTTAACGCATCTTTCAGCTGTGCTCTTAGCACTGGGTCTGTCACTATTGCAAACTGGAGAGAGTTCAGAACTCCTCCCTATTAGCGTCTTGGAATCCTGACTGATTACCAAAGTCTCTTGACCGACCCTGCGATCTCCTTTTACATCCCAGAGGGAAAGGAGAGTTGGTGTGACCACAGGTTTCAATGGTTTTTCAACCATTGAAGCCTTTGAGCTGGAGAGAATCGAGACTTCTTGAAGCTTTTCTTGCATCCCCGATGTTCCGGGAACTGGATCACTTCCTTGGATGCTCATAGACCAGTCACTTCGGGTGCTGCCCACCCCAGCCTTTCGTCCAGGTACATTGTTGCCTGAACCATTTCTAGGCTTAGTTTTTGCGTAACTATGTCTGCTAATCCCGTGAAGATACTTAGGACTATGTTCAGTCCTGGGTTCAGAACTAGGGCCAGCCTCAGCTTCAGTTCCTTCACTAAAGGGAACAGATTGCTCTTGGGCTACTTGGGAGCCAACAGAGCCACTCCTCCCTGGAAGGATCTCAGCATATTGAGGACATTTAGCAGGAGATTGGATGGGATGAACAGGAATTCCTGAGTCCATCCCTTCTATACTAAAGACATGATGTCTGTTATCTCCCCTAGAGGATCCTCGTATGGGGCTGCATATCGAGGTAGTTTCTTTAAGACGCTCGTGATGAAGATGTCGATCTGCAGCTCATGAACTTGTTCCCATCTGGAAGAGAATAGGTCTGCATCTGTGGACCATTCTAACTCTATTAGCTGGACTCCGAGTAGAGCATCCACTGTCACATTGCGGATCGGTTGTACGTGAACTCCTGACAGGTGTCATCCCTTTAGGTAAGGGATGGTTAATGTCACCTAGACTGTATGAGACGTTCTCTAGCATCGTCGATTCTGACGTCTCATTATCGCTTCGGTGTCCCAGATCAGCCTTAGAAGGTCTGATCTGCGTGGAGTTTCCCCACCCATGACAGGACCAACATGGTCTTGGGACTTTTGGCCTATGACCCTTGTTAGAGAAGCGATTAAGGAAGGACTGATATCGGTCTTTTTAGATCTCTTCGAGCGTTTGGTGCGTATCTTCTCCAGACTCTTAACGCATCTTTCAGTTGTGCTCTTAGCACTGGGTCTGTCACTATTGCGAACTGGAGAGAGTTCAGAACTCCTCCCTATTAGCGTCTTGGAATCCTGACTGATTACCAAAGTCTCTTGACCGACCCTGCGATCTCCTTTTACATCCCCAAGGGAAAGGAGAGTTGGTGTGACCACAGGTTTCAATGGTTTCATTGAAGCCTTTGAGCTGGAGAGAATCGAGACTTCTTGAAGCTTTTTTTGCATCCCCGATGTTCCGGGAACTGGATCACTTCCTTGGATGCTCATAGACCAGTCACTTCGGGTGCTGCCCACCCCAGCCTTTCGTCCAGGTACATTGTTGCCTGAACCATTTCTAGGCTTAGTTTTTGCGTGACTATGTCTGCTAATCCCGTGAAGATACTTAGGACTATGTTCAGTCCTGGGTTCAGAACTAGGGCCAGCCTCAGCTTCAGTTCCTTCACTAAAGAGAACAGATTGCTCTTGGGCTACTTGGGAGCCAACAGAGCCACTCCTCCCTGGAAGGATCTCAGCATATTGAGGACATTCAGCAGGAGATTGGATGGGATGAACAGGAATTCCTGAGTCCATGCCTTCTATACTAGAGACATGATGTCTGTTATCTCCCCTAGAGGATCCTCGTATGGGGCTGCATATCGAGATAGTTTCTTGAAGACGCTCGTGATGAAGATGTCAATCTGCAGCTCATGAACTTGTTCCCATCTGGGAGAGAATAGGTCTGCATCTGCGGACCATTCTAACTCTATTAGCTTGACTCCGAGTAGAGCATCCACTGTCACATTGCGGATCGGTTGTACATGAACTCCTGACAGGTGTCATCCCTTTAGGTAAGGGATGGTTAATGTCACCTAGACTGTATGAGACGTTCTCTAGCATCGTCGATTCTGACGTCTCGTTATCGCTTCGGTGTCCCAGATCAGTCTTAGAAGGTCTGATCTGCGTGGAGTTTCCCCACCCATGACAGGACCAACATGGTCTTGGGACTTTTGGCCTTTGACCCTTGTTAGGGAAGCGATTAAGGAAGGACTGATATCGGTCTTTTTAGATCTCTTCGAGCGTTTGGTGCGTATCTTCTCCAGACTCTTAACGCATCTTTCAGCTGTGCTCTTAGCACTGGGTCTGTCACTATTGCGAACTGGAGAGAGTTCAGAACTCCTCCCTATTGGCGTCTTGGAATCCTGACTGATTACCAAAGTCTCTTGACCGACCCTGCGATCTCCTTTTACATCCCCAAGGGAAAGGAGAGTTGGTGTGACCACAGGTTTCAATGGTTTTTTAACCATTGAAGCCTTTGAGCTGGAGAGAATCGAGACTTCTTGAAGCTTTTCTTGCATCCCCGATGTTCCGGGAACTGGATCACTTCCTTGGATGCTCATAGACCAGTCACTTCGGGTGCTGCCCACCCCAGCCTTTCGTCCAGGTACATTGTTGCCTGAACCATTTCTAGGCTTAGTTTTTGCGTGACTATGTCTGCTAATCCCGTGAAAATACTTAGGACTATGTTCAGTCCTGGGTTCAGAACTAGGGCCAGCCTCAGCTTCAGTTCCTTCACTAAAGGGAACAGATTGCTCTTGGGCTACTTGGGAGCCAACAGAGCCACTCCTCCCTGGAAGGATCTCAGCATATTGAGGACATTCAGCAGGAGATTGGATGGGATGAACAGGAATTCCTGAGTCCATGCCTTCTATACTAGAGACATGATGTCTGTTATCTCCCCTAGAGGATCCTCGTATGGGGCTGCATATCGAGGTAGTTTCTTGAAGACGCTCGTGAGGAAGATGTCGATCTGCAGCTCATGAACTTGTTCCCATCTGGGAGAGAATAGGTCTGCATCTGTGGACCATTCTAACTCTATCAGCTTGACTCCGAATAGAGCATCCACTGTCACATTGCGGATCGGTTGTACAGGAACTCCTGACAGGTGTCATCCCTTTAGGTAAGGGATGGTTAATGTCACCTAGACTGTATGAGACGTTCTCTAGCATCGTCGATTCTGACGTCTCGTTATCGCTTCGGTGTCCCAGATCAGCCTTAGAAGGTCTGATCTGCGTGGAGTTTCCCCACCCATGACAGGACCAACATGGTCTTGGGACTTTTGGCCTTTGACCCTTGTTAGAGAAGCGATTAAGGAAGGACTGATATCGGTCTTTTTAGATCTCTTCGAGCGTTTGGTGCGTATCTTCTCCAGACTCTTAACGCATCTTTCAGCTGTGCTCTTAGCACTGGGTCTGTCACTATTGCGAACTGGAGAGAGTTCAGAACTCCTCCCTATTAGCGTCTTGGAATCCTGACTGATTACCAAAGTCTCTTGACCGATCCTGCGATCTCCTTTTACATCCCCAAGGGAAAGGAGAGTTGGTGTGACCACAGGTTTCAATGGTTTTTTAACCATTGAAGCCTTTGAGCTGGAGAGAATCGAGACTTCTTGAAGCTTTTCTTGCATCCCCGATGTTCCGGGAACTGGATCACTTCCTTGGATGCTCATAGACCAGTCACTTCGGGTGCTGCCCACCCCAGCCTTTCGTCCAGGTACATTGTTGCCTGAACCATTTCTAGGCTTAGTTTTTGCGTGACTATGTCTGCTAATCCCGTGAAGATACTTAGGACTATGTTCAGTCCTGGGTTCAGAACTAGGGCCAGCCTCAGCTTCAGTTCCTTCACTAAAGGGAACAGATTGCTCTTGGGCTACTTGGGAGCCAACAGAGCCACTCCTCCCTGGAAGGATCTCAGCATATTGAGGACATTTAGCAGGAGATTGGATGGGATGAACAGGAATTCCTGAGTCCATCCCTTCTATACTAAAGACATGATGTCTGTTATCTCCCCTAGAGGATCCTCGTATGGGGCTGCATATCGAGGTAGTTTCTTTAAGACGCTCGTGATGAAGATGTCGATCTGCAGCTCATGAACTTGTTCCCATCTGGAAGAGAATAGGTCTGCATCTGTGGACCATTCTAACTCTATTAGCTGGACTCCGAGTAGAGCATCCACTGTCACATTGCGGATCGGTTGTACGTGAACTCCTGACAGGTGTCATCCCTTTAGGTAAGGGATGGTTAATGTCACCTAGACTGTATGAGACGTTCTCTAGCATCGTCGATTCTGACGTCTCATTATCGCTTCGGTGTCCCAGATCAGCCTTAGAAGGTCTGATCTGCGTGGAGTTTCCCCACCCATGACAGGACCAACATGGTCTTGGGACTTTTGGCCTATGACCCTTGTTAGAGAAGCGATTAAGGAAGGACTGATATCGGTCTTTTTAGATCTCTTCGAGCGTTTGGTGCGTATCTTCTCCAGACTCTTAACGCATCTTTCAGTTGTGCTCTTAGCACTGGGTCTGTCACTATTGCGAACTGGAGAGAGTTCAGAACTCCTCCCTATTAGCGTCTTGGAATCCTGACTGATTACCAAAGTCTCTTGACCGACCCTGCGATCTCCTTTTACATCCCCAAGGGAAAGGAGAGTTGGTGTGACCACAGGTTTCAATGGTTTCATTGAAGCCTTTGAGCTGGAGAGAATCGAGACTTCTTGAAGCTTTTTTTGCATCCCCGATGTTCCGGGAACTGGATCACTTCCTTGGATGCTCATAGACCAGTCACTTCGGGTGCTGCCCACCCCAGCCTTTCGTCCAGGTACATTGTTGCCTGAACCATTTCTAGGCTTAGTTTTTGCGTGACTATGTCTGCTAATCCCGTGAAGATACTTAGGACTATGTTCAGTCCTGGGTTCAGAACTAGGGCCAGCCTCAGCTTCAGTTCCTTCACTAAAGAGAACAGATTGCTCTTGGGCTACTTGGGAGCCAACAGAGCCACTCCTCCCTGGAAGGATCTCAGCATATTGAGGACATTCAGCAGGAGATTGGATGGGATGAACAGGAATTCCTGAGTCCATGCCTTCTATACTAGAGACATGATGTCTGTTATCTCCCCTAGAGGATCCTCGTATGGGGCTGCATATCGAGATAGTTTCTTGAAGACGCTCGTGATGAAGATGTCAATCTGCAGCTCATGAACTTGTTCCCATCTGGGAGAGAATAGGTCTGCATCTGCGGACCATTCTAACTCTATTAGCTTGACTCCGAGTAGAGCATCCACTGTCACATTGCGGATCGGTTGTACATGAACTCCTGACAGGTGTCATCCCTTTAGGTAAGGGATGGTTAATGTCACCTAGACTGTATGAGACGTTCTCTAGCATCGTCGATTCTGACGTCTCGTTATCGCTTCGGTGTCCCAGATCAGTCTTAGAAGGTCTGATCTGCGTGGAGTTTCCCCACCCATGACAGGACCAACATGGTCTTGGGACTTTTGGCCTTTGACCCTTGTTAGGGAAGCGATTAAGGAAGGACTGATATCGGTCTTTTTAGATCTCTTCGAGCGTTTGGTGCGTATCTTCTCCAGACTCTTAACGCATCTTTCAGCTGTGCTCTTAGCACTGGGTCTGTCACTATTGCGAACTGGAGAGAGTTCAGAACTCCTCCCTATTGGCGTCTTGGAATCCTGACTGATTACCAAAGTCTCTTGACCGACCCTGCGATCTCCTTTTACATCCCCAAGGGAAAGGAGAGTTGGTGTGACCACAGGTTTCAATGGTTTTTTAACCATTGAAGCCTTTGAGCTGGAGAGAATCGAGACTTCTTGAAGCTTTTCTTGCATCCCCGATGTTCCGGGAACTGGATCACTTCCTTGGATGCTCATAGACCAGTCACTTCGGGTGCTGCCCACCCCAGCCTTTCGTCCAGGTACATTGTTGCCTGAACCATTTCTAGGCTTAGTTTTTGCGTGACTATGTCTGCTAATCCCGTGAAGATACTTAGGACTATGTTCAGTCCTGGGTTCAGAACTAGGGCCAGCCTCAGCTTCAGTTCCTTCACTAAAGGGAACAGATTGCTCTTGGGCTACTTGGGAGCCAACAGAGCCACTCCTCCCTGGAAGGATCTCAGCATATTGAGGACATTCAGCAGGAGATTGGATGGGATGAACAGGAATTCCTGAGTCCATGCCTTCTATACTAGAGACATGATGTCTGTTATCTCCCCTAGAGGATCCTCGTATGGGGCTGCATATCGAGGTAGTTTCTTGAAGACGCTCGTGAGGAAGATGTCGATCTGCAGCTCATGAACTTGTTCCCAACTGGGAGAGAATAGGTCTGCATCTGTGGACCATTCTAACTATCAGCTTGACTCCGAGTAGAGCATCCACTGTCACATTGCGGATCGGTTGTACATGAACTCCTGACAGGTGTCATCCCTTTAGGTAAGGGATGGTTAATGTCACCTAGACTGTATGAGACGTTCTCTAGCATCGTTGATTCTGACGTCTCGTTATCGCTTCGGTGTCCCAGATCAGCCTTAGAAGGTCTGATCTGCGTGGAGTTTCCCCACCCATGACAGGACCAACATGGTCTTGGGACTTTTGGCCTTTGACCCTTGTTAGAGAAGCGATTAAGGAAGGACTGATATCGGTCTTTTTAGATCTCTTCGAGCGTTTGGTGCGTATCTTCTCCAGACTCTTAACGCATCTTTCAGCTGTGCTCTTAGCACTGGGTCTGTCACTATTGCGAACTGGAGAGAGTTCAGAACTCCTCCCTATTAGCGTCTTGGAATCCTGACTGATTACCAAAGTCTCTTGACTGATCCTGCGATTTCCTTTTACATCCCCAAGGGAAAGGAGAGTTGGTGTGACCACAGGTTTCAATGGTTTTTTAACCATTGAAGCCTTTGAGCTGGAGAGAATCGAGACTTCTTGAAGCTTTTCTTGCATCCCCGATGTTCCGGGAACTGGATCACTTCCTTGGATGCTCATAGACCAGTCACTTCGGGTGCTGCCCACCCCAGCCTTTCGTCCAGGTACATTGTTGCCTGAACCATTTCTAGGCTTAGTTTTTGCGTGACTATGTCTGCTAATCCCGTGAAGATACTTAGGACTATGTTCAGTCCTGGGTTCAGAACTAGGGCCAGCCTCAGCTTCAGTTCCTTCACTAAAGGGAACAGATTGCTCTTGGGCTACTTGGGAGCCAACAGAGCCACTCCTCCCTGGAAGGATCTCAGCATATTGAGGACATTCAGCAGGAGATTGGATGGGATGAACAGGAATTCCTGAGTCCATGCCTTCTATACTAGAGACATGATGTCTGTTATCTCCCCTAGAGGATCCTCGTATGGGGCTGCATATCGAGGTAGTTTCTTGAAGACGCTCGTGATGAAGATGTCGATCTGCAGCTCATGAACTTGTTCCCATCTGGGAGAGAATAGGTCTGCATCTGTGGACCATTCTAACTCTATTAGCTTGACTCCGAGTAGAGCATCCACTGTCATATTGCGGATCGGTTGTACATGAACTCCTGACAGGTGTCATCCCTTTAGGTAAGGGATGGTTAATGTCACCTAGACTGTATGAGACGTTCTCTAGCATCGTCGATTCTGACGTCTCGTTATCGCTTCGGTGTCCCAGATCAGTCTTAGAAGGTCTGATCTGCGTGGAGTTTCCCCACCCATGACGGGACCAACATGGTCTTGGGACTTTTGGCCTTTGACCCTTGTTAGAGAAGCGATTAAGGAAGGACTGATATCGGTCTTTTTAGATCTCTTCGAGCGTTTGGTGCGTATCTTCTCCAGACTCTTAACGCATCTTTCAGCTGTGCTCTTAGCACTGGGTCTGTCACTATTGCGAACTGGAGAGAGTTCAGAACTCCTCCCTATTAGCGTCTTGGAATCCTGACTGATTACCAAAGTCTCTTGACCGACCCTGCGATCTCCTTTTACATCCCCAAGGGAAAGGAGAGTTGGTGTGACCACAGGTTTCAATGGTTTTTTAACCATTGAAGCCTTTGAGCTGGAGAGAATCGAGACTTCTTGAAGCTTTTCTTGCATCCCCGATGTTCCGGGAACTGGATCACTTCCTTGGATGCTCATAGACCAGTCACTTCGGGTGCTGCCCACCCCAGCCTTTCGTCCAGGTACATTGTTGCCTGAACCCTTTCTAGGCTTATTTTTTGCGTGACTATGTCTGCTAATCCCGTGAAGATACTTAGGACTATGTTCAGTCCGACAAGTATCTTTCCTAGGACATACGTAGGAGGGGAGGGGGTGACTGACTAGAAGTTGCCAATAGACATCTTTCAGGTCTGACAAGACTTTGAACACCCCTTTTTGAAACAGGGTCCTTATGTTCAGAAGGATTAACATTCTGAACTTGCTGTTTTATTTGAAATTGTTGAGTGGCGACAAGTCCAGAATGACTTTGAGTTTTCTTGAGTCCTTCTCGGTAACACCAAACAGCCTTCCCTGGAATTCGATGTACTATACTTTCCTTACCACCTGTATGCTCTAGAGCTCTAAGGTATACTCTTCCAGGAGGTTTTTGGAGTGTAGGAAGAGTTGAGGAAATGATGGTGGAGGCATGTCTATTTTCCATCCTAGTCCCATCTTGATTAGAAGTGTCATACCACCAGCCCTTTAAAATATTTAATATTATAGGGTAATATGAAAACTGATTTCTAATCAGAATATTGAAGAAATTCTATTCTTTCAATATAGGATTGATCTCAGCAAACACCCGGGCAAGGATACCCAAGATATATTGGAAAATAACTACTAGTATAATATATACAATAGTTTTTCTATCTGCAATATATCCTATACTGCAAATATACTGACTACCTGTATAAACATATACTGTAATTCAGCCGGCATATAACCGGCATAGCTAGTCCTTGCCAGCACAGCCAGCATGCTAGCTAAAAGAGAGAGACAGCATGGAGTGAAGGCTGCCTTATTACTGTGTATGTATACACTAATTAAGGAAGTAAAAGTCTAATTTTCTGCATTTCTCCAGAAAGAAGATTCAAATGGAAGGGGAGAATGTAACATTCAGGCTTCCATCCAGCCACAAGTACCGTCGCTGGCAAGGTCCAGTCGGCACGTAGCCGGCAGGCTAGCACCTGGCAGCACTGTTACAGTCGGCGTACTGCCGGCTGAGTCAGCACCTATCTGTGCCGGTCCAGGCTAATACCCCGGCAACAGAACTTGTGGCCAGCAGTCCAAGGGAGGACTGAAGAACCTTGGTGACAGAAGGGACTTCCCACCAAAAGCCACCATGGCTACCAGCAGCTGCCAGCCATCGGCAGCCGTCATGGCTGCCGACAGATGACATGGCTACCAGCAGCTTGCATAGCCGCCAGCAGCCGTCATAGCCGCCGACAGTTTGTATAACACGTGGCCGCCGGCAGTTGTCATGGCTGCCAGCAGCTGGCATAGCCGCAGGCAGCTGGACAACAGCTGCAGAGAAGGAGTCTGGCTGGCCCCCGCAACCCATCGGCAACGGTGAGGTTGCAGGACGATGGCTCAAAGAAAGACAATGGCTCGGCCATCACAAAAGAACAGAGGGGGAGGGAAAAGGGTCCTGTATGAGGTGTGGAAGGAGCCGGCAAGGCTGTCGGTCCTACACACCCTTAAGAAACTCTGTTTCAGTATCGGCGCCATCCTAGGCGGCAGGAGAATTCTATTCTCCAACCTAGGGTCTGCCAATACAGTTAAGGGGACGGCAGCAGTGCCGCCTCCTCTCAACAAGGGAGAAACAAAGTTCCAGTGCTGGCGCCACCCTAGGCCTCAGAAGAAAAACTACTCTTCAGCCTAGGGTCTGCGAGCACAGGTCTATTCTACTAGACCACAGGGAGAAGGTGGCGGCATCATACAACCACTTCAGGTGCGGCCTAGGGAGGGCTAGCCTCCTATGTCGGCAGTCTAGCCGGCAGGGGAATGACTATTCACCCTGCCGGCCGACTGTCGGCACAAGACTAAATACTCTGAGGTTCTGACCGAATCCCAAAACCTACCATCTGCGGTTAAGGGACGAGACAGAAAACCCTAGGCTAGTCATGCCTGAATGAAAACTCAAGGCACGACCCACTATGGTTGTAGCCTAAGGCTACACTCAGAGGGAAAGAGAGATTACCCTTAAATCTCTACTAGAGACGAGTATCGGTTATATAATAATTCTAGGAGATATCAATCTCCGATGAATTGATAAACCAATACACGAGGGTAACCGGGGAAATGTCGAAAGTATACTATATCGCCTAGGTTAGGTTACCTAGGCAAGACGAGATCTCGGTTATCTAAATCACCGAAACTCTGACATATACGATCAACATAGAAAAAGGAAAAATTATGCATATAAGTATCTTTACAAGTATAAATTGCCTAAATAGCTTTCATAATTAAATTATTAATGCTATTTTAACCGGGAATGTCGTTCTACTAACTAAATAACACATGCCTAACGAACGACAGCGCCCATGGCGCCTCCGGTAACAGGCCTAGCTCCTAATCACAATAAATTACTCTAATTTCACTGTGAGAGAGGAGCTAAATTACACACATTGTAAAGAATCAATACTCAACTTTCCAGAGGCGAAAGAAACTGGAGATTGCATAATAATCCTTGAAAATCGATCGAAAAGGTCAGATCAACAGGGAACACCACCGAGCGAAATCGCTACAGAATTAGGAAATGTCCGCCAGCTAGGATATGGCGCTGTTGTGATACTCAATAGTAGTATGGGAACTAGGGGAACCTTGATACGGCTCCCCTTCTAATTTTGCCACTTTCTCCCTCGAAGCGTAAACGCTATTCGGGGTGCAGATTGCTATGTGGTGTGTCAAAAATATGTCCCCTGATATTATGTGATATCCTTGAGAGAAAATTTGTGGATATTTGCGCCAGGAGTTAGAATTCTGGAGACCTAAAGGTAAATTCTCTTGGAATATCACTGTAGTCAAATAGCCCTTAGGAAGCTACTCTTAGGAACCTTCCATCAGATCGACATGGCTTGAGACCAAAAAACGTGTTTTTTTTAACCTTGTTTGGTCATATACGACCCGCCACACCTATCCAGGGAATTAATAGATGTTAAGGTATTCCTTATTAGGTTTACACATACACACATACATATATATATATATATATATATATATATATATATATATATATATATATATATATATATATATATATATATATATATATATATATATATATATATATATATATATATAGTCACAAATTAACTTAATGAATGTATGGAATAGGAGAGTAACATCGTACAAAGAGACAGTCAGTTAAAAAGCTAGGCATGGGGTTGGTGCCCCTTGAGCCCGTCTTGTGCCATCATGGGAAAGAAACTATGTTGCCTTAAAAGGCATCATTAATCTGTTGAATCAGCAGAGTTGATGTTTGGCCGGAAATTGTGTACAGTTTTGGATTTACTACATCCTAGTAAATGTATTAAGCAGAATGTATTGTCTAAGCAAGGGATGCAAAAGTCTAATTTTGATACAACTATTGCTAGAGGTTTCCAAGTGAAATCTGAGTCCTCAGTCATAGTACATAATCATTCGACTGCGACTAAGTATCGTTGGATTTCTGCAAAAGTGGTAGAGCAAAGTGACCCTGTATCTTTCAAAAGGGAAATAAAGCAAGATGATAACTAGGTCGCCTAACTTTGTTCCAATCACACCGACTAAAACTTTTTCACGTACTAAGAGTATACCTATAGGTCATTCCCGTATTGTGTCTGAAACTAATGAAGGAGCTGAGGATGGCACCAAAGTGGAAGAACTTCAAGTTACACTTAAGCAGGCTACTCCTGTACGCCGTTCTACTAGAATGGTAAAGCCTCCTGATCGGCTTCATTTATGGGGGGAGGGGTTTAATGGAGTAGTACTTACACACACACACACACACACACACACACACATACACACACACACACACACACACACATATATATATATATATATATATATATATATATGTATGTATATGTATATTTTATTACCAAGAAGTTTTTCAGTTGCAATTCTATTACAGTATTGAGAAACAATACTATGATTTTCAGTTTATAAGCTAGTTTCTATTTGGTGTAGAGCCCTTCATTAGCAGGCATTCTGCTGGCTTGTTGTCGGGATTGCAAACAGCAACATGTACAGAAATAACGACTGTTTTGTGTGATGACCATTTTATCTATTCCTATCTTATAACCTTATCCTGTTTCCAACTAAGATTATTGTTCCCTACCCAGTGCCATGTCTCGTTGTTACTAAAGGGTTACCATAGGATACAGGTAAACTGTGAGATATTACCATTTTTGGGCTCAAGCCATGACGTCCTGATGGAGGGTTCCTTTAGTAGCTTCCTAAGGGTATATATGACTACAGTGATATTCCCAGAGAATTAAACTAAAGGTTTCACAGAATTTTAACTTCTGGCGAGAGTACCCTTAAGGTTTACTCTCAAGAATATCGCATATAAATCAGGGGACGTATTCTTGACATGCCACATGGCAATCTGCACCGCGAATAGCCTTTATGCTTCGAGGGGGATACGTGGCAGAATGAGAAGGGGATCCGCATCAAGGTTACCCTAGTTCCCCTACTACTATTGAGTATCACAACAGCACCAATTTCCATTTAGCGGACATTCCTTGATTTGTAGCGCCTCGCTACGGTGGTGTTCCCTGTTGATCTGACATTTTTGATCGATTTCTAAGGATCTTTATGCATTCTACAGCTTCTTTCATCCTCTAAAAAGTTGAGTATTCATTCTTTACAATATGTATATTTAGTTCCTGCCTCACAATGAAATTAGTGTAATTTATAGTGATTTGGATCTACGCTGGTTACCGGTGTCGCCATGGGCGCTGTCGTTCATTGGGCATGTGCTATTTAGTTAGCAGAATGACATTCCCGGTTTAAATAGCATTAATAAATTATTGTGAAGGCTATTTAGGCATTTTATACTAGTAAAGATACTTATATGCATAATTTTCCTTTTTCTGTGTCGATCGTATATGTCAGAGTTTCGGTGATTTAGGTAACCGAGATCTCGCCTTGCCTAGGTAACCTAGCCAAGACAACATATACTTTCGTCATTTCCCCGGTTACCCTTGTGTATCGGTTTTCATTCATCGGAGATAGATATCTCCTGGAATTGTTATAGCCGTTACCCGTCTCGAATAGAGATTTAAGGGTAATCTCTCTTCCCTCTGAGAGTAGCCTTAGGCTACAACCCTATTGCATCGGCCTTGAATTTCTAATTCAGGCATGATTAGCCTAGGTTTTTCTGTTTCATCCCTTAACAGCAGATGGCACGTTTTGGGATTCGATCAGAACCTCAGAGTATTTAGTCTTGTGTCGGCAGTCGGCCAGCGGGGTTGAATTGCATTCCCCTGCCGGCATAGGAAGCTAGCCCTCCCTAGGCTACACCTGAAGTGGTTGCATGATGCCGCCACCTTCTCCCTGTGGCCTAGTAGACTAGTCCTATGCTCGCAGATCCTAGGCTGTAGAGTAGTATACTCCTGTTGCCTAGGATGCCGCGGCACTGGAACTCTGTTTCTCCCTTGTTGAGAGGAAACGGCATGGCTGCTGTCCCCTCAACTGTATTAGCAGCTCCTAAGCTGGAGAATAGAAGATTCTCCTGCCGCTTAGGATTGTGCCGATACTGAAACAGAGTTTCTTCAAGGTGTGTAGGTACGGCAACATTGCCGGCTCCTCCCATACCTCGTATAGGACCCTATTCCTCCCCCTCTGTTCTTTTACGATGGCCAAGCCATTGTCTTTCCTGAGCCGGCGTCCTGCAACCTTACCGTTCCCGGTGGGTTGCCGGAGCCAGCCAGACTCCCTCTCCTCAGCTGTTGTCCGGCTGCCGGCGGCTAGGCCAGCTGCAGGCAGCCATGACACTGCCAGCAGCCATGTTGGTTGCCGGCGACCATGTGTCTTTCAAGCTGTCGGCGGCTATGACGACTGCCGGCGGCGATGCATGCTGTTCTTAGCCATGCCATCTGTCGGCAGCCATGACGGCTGTCGGCGACTGGCGGCTTCTGGCGGCCATGACGGCTGTGGGTGGGAAGTCCCTTCTATCACCAAGGTTCTTCAGTTCTCCCTTGAACTGCTGGCCACAATTTCTGTTGTCGGGGTATTGCTCTGGCCGGCAGTAGACCGGCCAGACCGGCACAGATAGGTACCGACTCAGTCGGCAGAATGCCGAATGTACTAGAACTGCCGGAGGCTGGCCTGTAGTGTTAAGCCGGCAATAGTACTGTGGCTGGATGGAAGCCTGAATGTTACATTCTCCCCTTCCATTTGAACCTTCTTTCTGGAAAAAAGGCAGCAAAATTAGACTTTTACATCCTTAATTACTGTATACATACACAGTAATAGGTAGCCTTCACTTCATGCTTTCTCTCTCTCTCTTTCTCTCTTAGCTAGCATGCTAGATGTTCCGGTAAGAACTAGCTAATCCGGCAACATGCCGGCTGAACTACAGTATATTTCTATACAGGTAGTCAGTATATTTGCAGTATAGCATATACGGCAGATGGAAAACTAATGTATATATTATACTAGTAGTTATTTACAATATATCTTGGGTATCCCTGCCCAAGTATTTGTTGAGCCCAATCCTATATTGAAAGAATAGAATTTCTTCAATATTTTGATTTGAAATCAGTTTTCATTTACCCTACAATATTAGATTTCGTAAAGGGCTGGTGGTGTGACATCTCTAACCCTTAAAGGGTAGAGCCCTTATCCCTGAGTCTCCCTGATCAGGAAACTCCCTGATTTAATATGTAAGGGAGGCCATGCGGCGTATCAAGAATACGTCCCCTGATTTATATGCGATATCCTTGAGAGTAAACCGTAAGGGTACTCGCGCCAGAAGTTAGAATTCTGTGAAACCTTTAGTTTAATTCTCTGGGAATATCACTGTAGTCATATATACCCTTAGGAAGCTACTAAAGGAACCTTCCATCAGGACATCATGGCCATCTCACCCAAAAATAGATTTTTCGCTTCGCTCAAAATCCGTTTTGTCGTTCCCAAGCGGTTAGCCTATGTCATGCGTTATTGCTAGAGTTCTAACTTCTAATTATCAATTGTCCGGTTGTTGTTATGGTATTAGCAGCAGTCTAGTTTACCTAACCTATGCAAGATCTTGTGTAGTCTAGCCTTGTTTACTATTTATGTTAAGGGTTAAGGCTACCACTATAACCCTGTTGGTCTCCATGGAATCCAGCTTAGCTGCTAGCTCCTCTGAAAGATATTTGGATCCTTCTTTCAATATTTCTCACTGTAGATACAGTTTTGGCCACCTCAATGTGAAATGATTTTATATTGCCTAGGCCATTAAACACATCTTATCTTTGTAACAGATTTACTAGATGTTCATCAAATCACAGAGTTGATGATTATTTCATTGTTGAACTTGGTGATGTCCAGTTCTTTTCATGCCACACCCGAGCAGAAAGCATAGAGCATGAGAGACAATATAAAACTTCAGAGATTCAGTGCACTGGCCAACTGTGAGTGTGAGGTTACTGGTTTCAGTTCCAGTATCATCAGAATAGATGTTCTCTAGAATGTCAGCCTGGCAAGCCCAACACCCCGCAGTAGTAACCTTACTAATAAACTGCTTAAACTCACAGTCCATGGGTGGGATCGATCTGCTGCCAAGAGAATGCTAGGCGAACACATTACCACTGTACTAGCCAGTGTGTCCCAGAGAATAGACTTTCAATTCATTGTAGACAGTGAGGTGAATAAAGGCCGATTCACACGACCCGTTTTCTTTCCGACAGGGTGGCCAGTGGCTAACCACCGTCAAAATGTTGTACATTCACACAAGGCTTTCCGTATCCGTTTACCCACGCGCGGTTTTCATTGTTTACTTAGGCTCTGTCACATGAGGACCGAGTAAATTACGATAATTTTGACACTAAGATGTTGGTTGATACCTGTGTTGATAAAGTAAGTTATGCAACTTCATTATACTTTATGCACCATGCCAAGAATATTAAAATTATGATAAATTCCCCTGTTTTATTTAATGCTCTCCTGTCATTTTCCATATCTTTTCTTTGTGTAGGTTATTTCTATACATCTTGTTTGCCATGTCAAACATCCCCTCATACCCTTGAACAAGTTCAATTAACCTTTTATACATGGTGTCAACAACAAACTAACTAATTTTTATGACTATACTATGAGGAAGAGTCGAGGTTGTAGGTCACGAAACGAACGGGTATGATACAGGTCCTCGTTAACATGAAACATCATCAATCCGTTGGTTGGGACGGATGGCTAACGGCCGTCAAACCGGTCGAGGTTTCTTGGAAAGGAAGCCAAGCCGACTCAGACGGCTGACGACCGAGGGCCGCCGTCAGCCTGACGGGTCGTGTGAACAGTTGCATTTGAATACACGTAAGAAAGCTAGACGTCGCTTAACCGACGGTCAGCCTGTCGGAAAGAAAACGGGTCGTGTGAATCAGCCTTAATGCTGAAAGTGAAGGATGTCTCATCCATTCCCACCAATATACGAAATGCCTAGATGGAGATGCTGTTCACATTAGAGCCTGAGTCAAGTTGAAAATTAATGAGGTAGGACCTGGTTGTGTTTAGTCTATGTACCAGAGCATTGCAGAATAATGTTTGGGTAAGACAGTGTAAATAGTTTCTAAATTCAAAATATTTGTGATATCCATATCTTCATTTTCCAGTAAATGGTGAGTCATATCTTTGCTCAATCTATGCTTTTGTGTTGATATAGAAAAGGATTGCGTAAAACATCTAGCAAAGTGGTTTCTACTCTGGCAAGTGACACAGCATTTTACCATATGCTGAACATTGACCGTGGGGATGTTAAACTGCATAAATTTCCACGACCGAACAATGTTTTGTTGTTTTGCTGATTAGGAAGTCGTGTGTCTCTATCTACATAGGTGGAGCCAGGTGGTGAGTTCTGTGTGTTGATCCGTTTCTTTAACTGGTTATTAGCCTTTTCGGAGGTTTTGCACAAAATGATATCCCTGCATAAAGTTAACTCGTCTTCCAGCAACGGTTGGTTCTTGGTAGGAGATCACAGACACCAACCACAAAACAGTCTTTTATTAGTTCTTCATGTAACATTCCACACACACATATGGAGACTAAATGCCTAAGACTAAACACCAATTCTTCAACTGTCTAATAGTCACCTTGGATGACACAATTGAAGGTATTGTAAGGACACCGATCCCTTCGTCGTCCAGAAAATCGACAAACTACTTATTTATTTAAATTCTCTCTTCGCCACACTGTGGTGTCCTATGTATATATATTCCGCTCTACCAGAGCTACATTTTGATATATGTATCGTTTCATAACATGTTTTTGTTAACCCATAATTCATATATTTGTAAGTGTAAGAAAACACATATATTTTGGCGGGCACTTCAATCTGACTTGGCGCCAACGTCATCCTACGTTTCCGTCCGTACCTTGTAATGTATTTCCGTGCGCATTCAAATAAAGTATCAGTTGATCTTGGTGACGCTTGTCTCACTGTCCTTACAACTGGTGACCCCGGAGTTGAAAGTAGCATCAGCGGTTTTGGCTTTGCCATTAACGGACTTATTACGGCCGTGCTACCTTCTACATACTCCGTTACCTTAGGCACGAACCTGCCTTTGGTTCTCCCACACTTCGGTGAACGTAAGGCAGTAGGATGAGCTTAACCGACATATCAACTTCTCACCTCTTCGCCGACTCGTCGTCTGGCCACGATGCAGGCAGCAACACGCCCATCGCACCCAACGGCCTCGCCTCCACGCCCAAAGTCAAACTGCCGCCCTTTTCTCAACACAACACCGCTTCCTGGTTTCTGAGAGCGGACGTACTCTTCCGCGTCGCTAGACTCAGCGACTCCTGCGCCAAGGCTGACATCGTTCTCACCTCCATACCTGAAGAAGTATTCGACAAGATTTCCCCATGGCTCGACGCCCAGGCCGGCCAAGTTTCATACGACGACCTGAGAACGAAACTCATCGGTATCTACTCCCTCTCCGTCTCAGCAAGGGCACAGAAAGTACTGGACCTCGCCGGCAAGCCCATGGGTGACACCTCTCCTGTCGAGGCGTGGGACGAGCTAACTGGCCTGCTCATGCTCCCCGAAACAGACAGCAACGGCCGACGACGTGAGATTAGCTTATCTCGCGAGATCTTTCTTCGACGCCTACCACAGGACGTACGGGCCCAATTGACAGACGCCGACACGCTCCCGATGAACGAACTCCTGTCGAAGGCTCAGAAGCTCCACGAGGCCTCCAAAGCATCTCGCCTCGGAGCATCATCGTCAACACCGCCTCCGTTCTCCTCCTTCAGCAGCTGCTCTTCCATAGACTCCTCGGCAACGGCCCTCGAGGACGACGAGATCAACATTCTATCAAGAAAGAAACCACCGCAACCGACGCGACCAAACCCTAGGCCTAACCCGGCATGGTGCTTCTACCACCAACAGTTCGGCAGTGACGCCAAGAAATGTAGAGCACCATGCAGTTTCCCTAGAAGATGACGCCAGAAGAATGCACCTGCCACCATCGCGGCCGCAGTTAACCATAACAAGATTGGTTTCTGTATCCTCGATACCATTTCCAACCGTAGACTCATGGTGGACACCGGCGCAATGCAGTCAACGTTCCCTCCTTCGAAGTCCGACCTAGACCGTGGTCCCGACAAAAACGCTCTCTCACTCATCGCCGCCAACGGATCTCCCATACGGTGCTATGGAATCAAGACCTTCAAGATATCTATCATGGGCCGTTCGTATTCTTGGCCCTTCGCTATCGCCGACGTCAATCGCCCCCTCCCCGGTGCGGATTTCCTCGCCCACCATGGACTCCTCGTCGGTGTCGCTAACAGACGTCTCATCGACACGAGAACCTGCCAGTCTCGCGCCCTAGAACACGGCCCTGCAACAATGTCCGTATCCGCCGTAACAACGCACCCCTACGCCGACCTCCTACGAGAGTTTCCCGAGGTTTTCAAGCCCGAGCTCCGACACTCGCCAGGTTCCCCGTCCAAGCATGGTATCTACCACCACATCACAACGACAGGACCTCCCACTCACGCCAAATTCCGCCGCCTCCCGCCTCAGAAACTGAAGGATGCCAAACGCGCCTTCGAGGACATGGAACGCATGGGTATCTGTAAGAAAGCATCGAGCCCCTGGGCATCACCCCTGCACATGGTTAAAAAGCCGGACGGGTCCTGGAGACCTTGCGACGACTACAGGCGCCTCAACCTCATCACAACGCCCGATCATTACCTACTGCCCAACATGCAGGACCTAACGAACGCGTTGCACGGCGCAAAGTTTTTTACCAAGATGGACCTTCTCAAGTCTTACTTCCAGGTCCCCGTATTCCCGGAGGATATCCCGAAAACTGCCATTGTAACGCCGTTCGGATCCTACACCTTCGCATACTCAACCTTCGGTCTACGCAACGCCGGGGCAACCTTCCAACGACTAATGGATAGCATTCTGGGTGACCTACCTTTCTGCGTCTGCTACGTCGACGACATCCTGATATTCTCGAAAACCAAGGAGGAACACCGGGGACACGTCCGCACCGTCCTAAAGCGCCTACAGGAGAACGGCCTAGTTGTACGCTTCGACAAATGTACGTTCGGTGCGGAGGGAGTGGATTTCCTTGGTCACCGTGTATCCTCGCGCGGGGTAAAACCCATGACAACCAAAGTCGACGCCATCAGGAAGTTCCCAATGCCTACGACCATCCGCCAACTTCAGGAGTTCTTGGGAATGGTCAATTACTACAGGCGCTTCATCCCCAACATCGCACAAACCCTGTCACCCCTCGACGACGTCCTGAAAGGAAAAGCAAAAAAAACTCGAGTGGGGCTTGCCCCAGCAACAGTCATTCGCTCGGACGAAGGATGCCCTTGCGAATGCCACCACCCTGGCTCATTTCGACGACAACGTGCCCCTGCGACTAACGACCGACGCCAGCAACGTCGCCTGCGGGGCTGTGCTTGAGCAACTCCGTCGATGGTTCTCCTCGACCGCTGGCATTCTTCAGCAAGAAATTGAAACCCGCCGAAACAAGATACAGCACCTTCGATAGGGAACTCCTCGCCGTCTACCTCGCCGTTCGCCACTTCAGGCACATCTTGGAGGGTACCCCATTCACGATTGCAACGGATCATCAACCCCTCGTCCACGCCTTCACGAAATCAACGGACGCATGGTCATCCCGACAACAACTTCATCTCGCATCAATCGCCGAATTCGGGTGCACCATACGTTACGTCCCAGGAAAGAAAAACCCAGTCGCGGACGCCCTTTCAAGGATTGAAATTGACGCGATCCACCTGGGAATCGACTACGCCAATCTCGCAACCAAACAACGCACCGACCGAGAAGCACAGGTTCACCTGACGGAGCCATCCGCGCTCAAGATAAGTGCGGTTCCCCTCGGACCAGCAGGAGTAACTATTCTTTGCGACACCAGCACGGGCCGCCCTCATCCCTGGGTACCAGCCTCCTGCAGAAGGAAAATTTTCGATATCATCCATGGACTTTCGCACCCCTCAGGACGCACCACCGCTCGCCTTCTGTCTGAAAAGTTTGTCTGGCCAGGGATAAAAAAGGACGCCCGGGAATGGGCGAGGTCATGCATCAACTACCAGTCAAGCAAGGTCAGCCGTCACACCGAATCGGGGGTGGGCGATTTTCCCAAGCCAAAAAGACGTTTCGGACATATACACATCGACGTCGTGGGACCATTGCCCCCTTCTGGATCCGCTCGCTACCTACTTACGATCATCGATCGCTCCACGAGGTGGTTGGAGGCATCGCCAATGACCGAAGCTACGACTCAAGCATGTGCCGAAGCCCTCCTTTCAAGCTGGGTGAGCAGGTTTGGCGTTCCTGACGACATCACGACTGACAGAGGCCCCGCTTTCCTCTCAGAAATATGGCTTGCTTTGGCGAACCTGATGGGGACGACGCTCCACAGCACCACGGCATACAACCCCGCGGCAAACGGCATGGTCGAAAGAACGCACCGCGCCCTCAAGGTGTCCCTGATGGCGAGCTGCACCGACGGGGACTGGAAATCACGACTTCCTTGGGTACTCCTCGGCCTTCGCACCGCCCCTCGCGCAGATGGCGAACCTTCGCCCGCCGAAAAAGTTTACGGGGAAGCGCTCGCAGTTCCTGGCGAATTCTTTCCCTCATCAACCGACGACACGCAGCTGGATCACCTAAGGGACATCGCCAGGAAGTTCAGGCCGTGTCTCAAAACTTACCAGGACAGAACCAAGCACTTCAAGCCAAAAAGCCTGGATGACTGCAAGTACGTTTTCGTCCGTGTCGACGCTCATCGACAACCACTGACTAGACCTTATCGAGGTCCCTACCGGGTAATTAAAAAGACAACGAAAGCCTTCCTTCTCGACGTCCATGGCCAAGAGGACTGGGTCTCAATAGACCGCGTGAAACCAGCGTTTCTCGAAGGAAGCGACACCGCCTCCGCTGGACCTGGCAGACCCAGAGTTCCGCCACAAAACAAGCCGCCCAACGAAGGAAAAATCATCAAACGACGTCAAGAGGAAGAGATCCTTACACCGACCGCCAGCGCGCCCCTCCGTTCAAAAACAAGAGGAACCCTCCGACGCCCGAAGAGATACGAAGATTGATCATCAGCCCTCTACGCCGCCCGATGTCTTGGGGGGGGGAGTACTTGTAAGGACACCGATCCCTTCGTCGTCCAGAAAATCGACAAACTACTTATTTATTTAAATTCTCTCTTCGCCACACTGTGGTGTCCTATGTATATATATTCCGCTCTACCAGAGCTACATTTTGATATATGTATCGTTTCATAACATGTTTTTGTTAACCCATAATTCATATATTTGTAAGTGTAAGAAAACATATATTTTGGCGGGCACTTCAATCTGACTTGGCGCCAACGTCATCCTACGTTTCCGTCCGCACCTTGTAATGTATTTCCGTGCGCATTCAAATAAAGTATCAGTTGATCTTGGTGACGCTTGTCTCACTGTCCTTACAGTATGCCTTACATAGATCAAGTTGTGTTTGGGTTCAAAATTGTTCCTTGGGGCATTCACCACCGCTTTAGATATTCTTCTGTCACTATCTGATGTATTCAGATGTTTCAGTATCTTAGCTCAGTATTTCCCCATGACTGAATGCTGGATTGCTATTACAATCAATGAGAGTGATGTAGTTTTTAAATGCATGTTGAAAGTATTGCCAGTTCTCCATGATGTCATTAACGTTCATAGTAGCAGATGGTGCAATGTTCAGAGTAGCTGCCTTTGTAATGCTTTTGATACTTTTGCTTAACAAAACTCCTTACATTATGTTATGTGCTACAGCATTACATTAATGTGGGATGTTCCACACTCTTCTTTATTACAACTAGCCATACAGCAGTGCCCCTTACATCTAAGATACTTGATTTTATGTTTTGTCCTTGAAGATGAAAGTTTAGCATATTTAGTCTCCAGGATATCTTTTATATACTGTATGTCTTTTGCATGTTTACATCCTAACCCAACACAAGTTCAGAGTATGGCCAAGTAATTTGGAGAAGAGTCTTTTATCTCAGTTTAAAAAATTCTATATTATATTTTGCTATACAATCTAATCGTACTCTCTAATATAAGGAATAAAGCAGGTAAGTCCCAAGTCTGTTTCATTACACACATTACCTTGCGTTATCAAGTAGACTTCCATAAGGTAAACTAGTGTAACCCACAAACACTTCCAGAAGAGATTCTATTTTTACTGTTTTTTATTGGTGGCCTATTAGAAACGTCCCTGCCTGCATCATTCTGCTGGTTGGGGTTCGAGTCCCACTCAAGTTTGTTAGTTTCTTGTATTGTCTCCAACCTTGTGAGCTAAGGATGGGGTTTTAGTGAGCCTTTAGGTTTACCTGCTGAATCGTCAGTAGCCATTGCCTAGTCTTCCTGGTCCTAGCTAATGATGATCATATGGATATATAGTCAGTCACTAGGGCATTGTTCTGCTAGCTAGATCAATGTCACTATCCTTTGCCTCTGCCTTTCGTGAGTGGCCTTTAAGCCTTAAACCTTAAACCTTCAGTCACTGGTAGCCGTTGGTGGCAGCGTTACCCATATATCTGAAAACCCATTTCGTCTATACAGAAGGCCAAAAGTAAAGTCAGCGCTTCTCAGGTTGTAGCTGTAAACCTCATGATACCCCCACAATAGGCATTATTTATGGGTATTTGCAATGGCCTTTCGGTCCTTATATTTTGCAATCACATTTTAGCTTTTACTCTAACACCGTCCTCACTTCTTTTATTCCATTTTGCTGCCCGATCTCCTAAATTTTACTCTATACTACAACTGTTGGGTTTCCCCAGTTTCACTAATGCGCTGAATGGCCTCCATGGACTCAATATTGGCCTTACAACCTTAATTCGTACATCCAATCCAAAATTAACGCAATTTCCTTACCGAATATTGTTTCAATTAAGCTTTAGTTCTACATTAGGATTTCAGTTTCACGTTATCGAATAAGAAATATTGAACTTCATCTTTTGTGTTATGATGATTTATTTTTCAAGTTCATGCACGTGTTAATTTCCTATAAATATATGTATTCCATGTTGTATTGAGAACATGGATAAATGGATTAATTTCTTCGGGAATCTTAGGAAAATCGATGTGCTTTAAATAGTTATATTGAAGCAATAACCTTATAAAACAATATAAGGAGAAAAGAAGGAATAACTTGTCTCCTAAATATGTTATTTAGTATTCATTGTCTACCCTTCTGTCTATGCATTTCTGTATGTAGTATAGATAGTCTGTAGGTAATGAACCCAAGTTTAACTATCACAAAAGTTTAGCAAGAAAATGCAAAGCAATGTTACTCACTTGACAATTTCTAATATGATATTACCATCATTTCTTTATTGGACAGATAGGTACAGTAGTAATTGGTATAACAAGTCTAATAACACAGTATACTTCAGTATTTTAAAATATTTTACACAAGTTGATTTCAGGAATTTAGCAAAACTTGCAACTCAAACGAAAAGCTTAGAAAATTGTTTTTATTATGTGATAGGACTTAGAAATTATTCAGCTGAAATTCATATCGCACAAGTATTCCGAGAAGTCTGTTGAATGTTGGATGTAACTTTTCAAAATAGTCAAACAGATAGCCTTGCAATGATGAATCTGTTGCATTTTCTTTAGTAATTCCCACCATATTGCTGAGGATGAAAATATTCTTTTTTTTTTATCTCAAATAATTCTATAATGTAAAATAATTTCCTGTAACAATGCTCCCTATGCCACATGTGCACAATTCGATCGCTATACGCGCCTCCGTTTGCACACTTGTGAACCTGTGTGCAGAGTAAGGCTGTATTTTACCGATCCAATTCGGTTACAGGTGTAGGCTATTCACTATAATTATGCTCGAAATAGCCTTCGCTATATTATATATTGCTTAGCTTTGTTTCTACTTTTTTCTGTTTTACCCTCACGAGTTTCTGAACACCTGCGATCTCTCTCTCTCTCTCTCTCTCTCTCTCTCTCTCTCTCTCTCTCTCTCTCTCTCTCTCTCTCTCTCTCTCTCTCTCTCTCTCTCTCATTTATGTATATATATATATATATATATATATATATATATATATATATATATATATATATATATATATATATATATATATATATATATATATATATATATATATATATATATATATATATATATATATATATATATATATTCATCCTTTGATGTATCTAGCCATTGAATCCTTTGTAGATTTAGTCATTCAATGGAAAGATGACAGAATGAGCCCCCAGTCCCGGGCGTAGCGGGTTGCTAAGAATCTCCCGCTTTATAAATACTAAAGAGAAATTTAAAATTTGTAATTAGAATGTTAGAACCATGAATAGAATTGGGAAGTTTCAGCAAGTGGAGAGTGAATTTCTGAAATATATTTTGGATATCATGGCCCTAAGTGAAACACGTAAGGAGATTGGTAAGGAAACTTTAGACCTAGGCAATATATGTATATGTATATGTATATATATATATATATATATATATATATATATATATATATATATATATATACATATATATTTATTTATATATATATATATATATATATATATATATATATATATATATATATATATATATATATATATATATATATATATATATATATTCATTCATGAAGAACAGATGGAGTTGGAAGAGAAGGTGTATGAATGATGATGAAACCAAGAGCAGAAAAGGCATTAACCGAGTGGAGAGCTGTAAATAGTAGATTGTCACTAGCAAAGTTTAAATCAAAGCAGGGCAATATGAGTATTATAGCTTGTTATGCACTAACAAATGATTCACCTGAAGAAAGGAAAGATGAATACTTTGAAGAACTGCAGAGTGAAATAGATGAGATCCCAGAGAGAGATAATGAAAATTGTGATTGGCTACTTCAATGCTAAAGTTGGAAGAAATAATCAAGGGATAGAGAATGTGATGGGTGTCGAGGCTCTTGGCGAAGTAGCAAATGAAAAGGGAGAACATTTCATAAGTTTCTGTTCAGCAAACAATCTTGTCATTGGAGGTACTCTTTTTCAGCACAAAGACATCCAAAAATATACATGGACTTCACTATATGGCAATTACAATAATCAAAATAGGGGTTTATCATATTCAGTTGATTTTTCCATTGGCTGGTAAATTACATGCATATGGTCAGTTGTTTAATACCCTTTTCTAAAACCTGGCTGCTCTCTTGATTTATTAAAGTCTGGCTATCTTTATATTCAGCCTCATATGAGCTTTGCGAATATTTTTTTTTTTACAGAGTGTTATTGTGTTGTATTCTTAAGGTCTTTTGTGTTTTCCTTTTTGTGAATTAAGTTTTTCTAAGCTGTAGGTATAGAGCATTCTTGCAAACACTTTATGTAATGCTCAGTGAGTTTTACTATTATGAAATCTCCTCAATCTATTATCAATTCAATTGTTAGGATATCTCCTGCTGCCCTGCCTCTTTTCATGCCTTTTAAAGCTTTCTTCACTTCTCCTACTGTTACTTGTGGTACCAGCTCACGTGGTTCATTATTCTATTGACAAGGTTATCATTATTGTAGAGAATGGTATAAAAATCATCTGCAACTTTTATCACTCCATATCTTTTGATATTATTTTCCTTTTCATCCTTTAAAGCAAATATCTGTTGGCACCCTGTTCTAAGTATTCTTTTTATCAACTTAAGGCTTTTTCCCTTTTTTACTATATCCTCACTTTTGGTCTAATTGTGTTTATGAATGTCTAAGGTCTTTAGTCTATTTATTATTTCGGATAGTTCTGTTAATTCTATTCCATCTCTGTTGGATATTACCCTCATTTTCAATCGTTTCTTTATTAGTTTTTTTGTTTGAATTATCTTATAGTTTTCCTTGATCTTATTCAATAACTTTTCCCAGTGCTGATTCCAATACACATATTATTGAATTACTATTCATTTCTTCATTACTTACTTCTATTTCATCATGTAGCCACGAATGCCTATTTTGTATTGTAAAACTAAACTCATCAGATTTTTCTCTTATTACAGGAGTGTTTATTTTCTTTTTATTAGTTTTTTCTTTCTTTCCTTAGATCTAGACAAATTTTGCGTCTCCCAATTCTATGGTCGTTTGGCTTTCACTTATTTTACACTGTTATATCTTTAATTAACTTAACTCTTTTTCACTGAGAATAAAATGTATTTCATTTTCCGTTTCAGCATTTGGGCTTCACCATGCCATTTTTCTTTATTCCTTTTTTATGATAAAATGTGTTAATTATTTTTAGATTGTTGCTTTCAACAAATTCTACAAGCATGTCTCCTCTGTAATTCTTTGTGCCTATTCCAAATTCACCCACAGCTAATTCTCTCTTCTTTGTCCCACTTATCATTGAAATCACCCCCAAAAATGCAAATTCAGTCTTTTTTTTTTTTCAAAAATATCGCCAGATCTTCATAAAAGAATCTATTTCATCCTGTGTGTGGAATGTTGTCTGTGCATACGTGTGAATGATCTTCAGCTTATACTTCTTATTTAGTTTGATAATCAATCCTGCAGTTATATCACTAATGCTAAAGACTCCCTCTATGTTCCCTGCAAGATTTTTATTGATAAGAAAACCCCCTTCAATTTCGTTGTTCCTTTCATGTCCTCTGAAGCAAAATATTTTACCCTATCTTAACTCGATATTGCATTCCTCAGTTCTTCTAATTTCACTCATTCCTATTATATCACAATTTATATCTTCAGCTCTTATAGTAATACAACAAGATCTTCTTCAGTATACAGGGTCCTGACATTGTTTGTAGCAAGATTCAGTTCCAAAGGTGCCTTGTTCTAGTTTAAAGGTCGCTCATGAATGACAGAGGCAAGGGTCAGTGACAATGCCCTAGACTGACAGGACATTGTCCTAGAGACTGGTCATATATACATATTATCAGCACCTAATCCCCGTCTCCACCCAAGCTAGGACAAGGGAGGGTCAGGTAATAGCTACTAATAACTTGGCAGAAACTTTCGAGCTTGAGCATTACTCGAACTCCCATTCAACAGTTTACCAGATAGGGACGTTTCCAATAGTCACCCGCTGAAGTGGAATGTGTCTGCCTGCCACCTTGGGCAGTTGTTCCACTGCTGCTGGGGACTGCTGGACGAGAAAAGGATGCTATATCTATGTCAAAGGATTCATTTTGAACTTGCATCTTTATCAAAGCATTCCTATAGAACAAAATTTAATGCCTAGCAAGGAGACCCTTGTATGCATTCATCTTTCGTGAAAGACTTGGCCAAATTTTCATCACCATGCTGACCACTGTGAATTGGTGATAGCAAGAGAGTTTGGTCTGATCTCCCATAGCACACCAACCTAGTATGGGTGGCCCTGATAAGTACAAATTTGCTGATCATGGCGGTACACAAACCCTTACTCCATGTTAAGGTATCCTACTGAGAAAGGGTGTATATATATATATATATATATATATATATATATATATATATATATATATATATATATATATATATATGTGTGTGTGTGTGTGTGTGTGTGTGTGTGTGTATATATATATATATATATATATATATATATATATATATATATATATATATATATATATATATATATATATATATATATATATATATATAAAAAACTCCAAACTTTTAACTGGACTCACTAAAGCATTAGAAGAGTTGGAAGACCCAGGCCTACATGACTGAGGACTATGGAGCGTGAAGTAGATGTTGAATGGAGAAGTATTGCTTATAAAGCTCAAGATAGAGATGACTGGCAAAATCTGACCGAGGCTCTTTGCGTCAATAGGCATAGGAGGAGATGATAACAATGATGATGAGGATGATTGATACACACACACACACACACACACACACACACACATATATATATATATATATATATATATATATATATATATATATATATATATATATAAAGCTATGTATTATCATCATCGTTATCATCAGCCATTACTAGTCCACTGCAGAGCAAATACCTCCGATATGTTTTTCCACTTGTGTCTTTTTATGATCTTTCTATGTCAGTCTATATTTGCAAAATCTGTTCATCTCTTTCTTGTCTTTGAAGGGCTTTCATTACTGCTAAAGTTTTGACAGAATCAAAAGCTTTCTCATGGTCTATAAATGCCAACCTAGGGGTTTGTCATACTCTGTTGATTTTTCCATCATCTGGTATCCATGGATATGGTCAGTTGCTGAATATCCTCTTCTAAAGCCTGTCTGTTCTCTAGGTGTCTTTCTATTCGCCCTAATATGAACTTTGTAAGTATTTTATATATTATAGAGAGTAAACTTAATGGATGCTAATTTTTATGCCTTTTGTGTCTCTCTTTTTGTGAATTAGTATAATGATAAGCTTATCCAAGCTGTAGGTATAGAGCATTCTTGCAAACATATTGTTTAAAGTTCAGCAAGTTCTACTACTGTGAAATCTCCTCCATCTATCATTAAATCAATTGCCTCTTTTCATGCCTTTAAATGCCTTCTTTACTTCTCCCACTGTTACTTTTGATACCAGCTTAGGTGTTTCATTATTTTGATTGGCGAAGGTATTGCTTATATCACTCATGTATAACAATGCATAGAAATCCTCAGCAATCTTTATCGCTCCATCTCTTTTGTTGATGATATTTCCATTTTCATCTTATAAAGCAAACATCTGTTGGTGCCCTGTTCCAAGTGTTCTTTTCATCTATTTGACGCTTCTTCCTTATCCTCAATTTTAGTTTGATATTGTTTACGGATGTCTTGTTTTTTTAGTTTGTTTTATTGTTTTGGATAGTTCTGCTGATTTTATTTCATATCTCTTGGATTTTACCCTCATTTCCAATGTTTCCTTTATTGGGTTTTAAGAAAGAAAATAAATACTCCAGTAACAAGGGAAAACTGTGATGAATTGAGTTTAACAATACAAAATGGGTACTCCCAGCTACATGATGAAATGACTAAGTAAAAAAGAAATTAACAGTAATTAGAAAAAAATATTGTATAATTATCAGACCAGGAGATAGGTGGAAAAGTTCCTAATCAAGATCAATGAAATCTATTAAAAAAGGCCAAAAAATTAATATATATATGTATATATATATATATATATATATATATATATATATATATATATATATATATATATATATATATATATATATATGTGTGTGTGTGTGTGTGTGTGTGTGTGTGTATTTTCCTACTTTATTATTAATGGAATGATGTGAGAAGTAAGAAAATTAATATGAAATTTCAAACAAAGTTATGAAACATGAAAGGAGGTTTTGGGTAATGTACATAGTTTATACAGGATGTAGAGGAGCTTCAGTTTGGTAAAAGGGTTTGATTTTCTTGTAAGAAGATAAAGTTGAAGTTATGAGACTAAATGTAAACTAGAAGTTATTTATATAAAGATTAATGGGAGCAGTTAACTCGTATAGGTATTTGAGAATAGTGTGATTGGTGACGTTTCCATGAGCAATGGGAGCAGGATTAATGCAAAAAATGGAATAGGAATGTTTGGAGAAGCAAAAATTGAAATAGAAGAAACGATTATTGACCTATAATATATAGTTTCCTTGATAAAACTAGTGTTCAGGATGAATGCAAATGAAAGAGAAGAGAATGAAGGTGTATATAGACTAAGCATGTCACTTTTATGATGAAATTTGAATTTAAGCTGTTTACTTGGGAGGTCACTGTAGTAGTATGGCACCACTGGGAGTTTGGCTTACCCAGCTGACGTTCTGGTGATTATCTTTTCTGATGAAAGTGGAACTGAAACCAAACACCTTTACCTTTATCTGTGAATTGATGATATCACTCTATGGCGCTAGTGACACAATAGCCTACCCGCTACCTTGATTTGTGAGTAGCCTATACTAAAGACTGGCACAGAAAGACCATAAACATCATTCTTCTTCACCCAATGGGTTAACTACTGCACTGCAATTGCCCGGCAGCCTTCTTTCCTCTTGGTAAGGGTAGAAGAGACTCTTTAGCTATGGTCAGCAGCTCTTCTAGGAGAAGGACACTCCAAAATCAAACCATTGTTCTCTAGGCTTGGGTAGTGCCATAGCCTCTGTACCATGGTCTTCCACTCTCTTGGGTTAGAGTTCTCTTGCTTGAGGGTACACTCGGGCACACTATTGTATCTAATTTCTCTTCCTCTTGTTTTGTTAAAGTATTCATATGTTGTGAAGGAATTATTTATTTTCCTGTTGTTACTGTCCTTAAAATATTTTATTTTTCCTTGTTTCCCTTCCTCACTGGGCTATTTTCCCTGTTGGGGCCCCTGGGCTTATAACATTCTGCTTTTCCAACTAGGTCTGTAGCTTAGCAATTATTAATAATAATGAGAGCGCGCATGTGTGGTTGCTATGGTGACAGCTGTGGCACGATGAAGTATATAGCCTATGTACTTACTTTGGGTCTTATTTAAAGTTTAATTAGTATGCTTATTCCATTTAAATGTTTTAATCTTCTTTCATATTCCCTCCAAGGAGACACTTTACACAATCATACACACGCATTATCCTATGTGTTTCTCTAATTGTAAACTATCATATATTCATCGCAACTAGATTAGCCTGGACATACTTCTTGGATGATTTTAAAAGCAGCCAGATTAAACCAAACAGTTTTTATCTTCCTCTTATTAATCTCGGAAACCTCATTTATTGTGCATGTAACAATATCGAAAAAAAACTATCATACTTTTCCGAAACAAATAGGCCTATACTTTACTTTTAAATCCAACTAGGTCCAGGGATATCAGAATATGTGCGATGACCTGACTCATATTCACATAAAAAAGGTCTGAGACAATTATGACGAAATCATGGCTATGGTGAAATTTAGTGTTATTGGGCATAGTTACAGAAAATCTAACAATTTTAAAGTAGTGGGTCATTCATTCGTTTATTTTTTTTTTTTTTTTTAGGTCCAATATTGTTAGTAAAAAACCAATTGTAACATCTATAACTATAACATAGACGTAGAGCACTTGCACAGATTCATTTGTTGTGATCAAAATAATGTTTCCCGTCTACAATTCTGGCTTTGGCTTTAACTTAGTGTTTTAGAATATTGTGGACCGTTTAGTTTCCAAAGAATCATTTTCCATAAACATTTGAGTTGTTTACTAATTCTTTAGATTAAAAAAATATTTGTGTGTGTTTTGATGAATGTGTTTCTTAAATCATAATCCTTTTAAAATGTGAGGTTTAAGTACTT
This sequence comes from Palaemon carinicauda, assembly GCF_036898095.1. Classification (NCBI taxonomy): domain Eukaryota; kingdom Metazoa; phylum Arthropoda; class Malacostraca; order Decapoda; family Palaemonidae; genus Palaemon; species Palaemon carinicauda. The sequence goes on along the minus strand of NC_090726.1, from coordinate 120,395,217 downwards.
TCGAACAATCTGACGTGTGAAAGCCCGAGTCAACAGAATTACAGACTACACAAGTCATAAGTTGGGGCATCGGGAAACTTGTTTCGTCCTCTGTTTATCACTAATGAAGCTGGTAAGAACATTGATCGAAGATATTATTGCTGTGATTTACAACTTAAGTGTGTAAATATATCATATAATCGCCTCTTGTATTAATGTAATTTTATGTAAGGTGTTCTGAGAAGTAATTTGCTGTAGACAATCTCCGATTCTCTGTGGTCTAAGGTCGCCTGTCTGATTAGATTGTGTATCTCGGCCCTGACTGCCTGGGATAACTCCTGCTTGCATCATTTTAAACTAGGTTAGTAAGCTGTATCAACCCCCCGACATTGAAGCCGCCAAATGCTTCCTTTATTGTGAAACATTTTCAGGTTTACTATATATGCTAACTTAATTTCCAGCCTATGGTATACTGTATCTTCATTGTAAACGTAGCTTAGAGTTCTCTTGATTGAGGTTACACTCATGCACACTATTCTATCTCATTTCGGTATTAATGTATTGTATTACAGGGCAATGTAACCTAGGGAAAAAAATACTTTTTCTTATGGAAAAAATTCCGCTCTTCGAAAATGACACTCGTTCCCGTCGCAAATGAATAGTTTCAGAAATATGTGGTATTATTTTACTTATGGACATTAATTGCTTTAACATAAAATATAGGTTTTTCTGTTGTATTATGATGTGATTTGAATGTTTTTGAGGTTTATTTCCATCGCAAATGAATACTTATCCTGGTATTATTACAGTTTCATCCATTATGGGAAATCTATTATAATAATATATTTCCCGAGTAAAGCAAGTCTTTTGTAGTATTTCTATAAAATATTATCTGTCGCAAATGCCTAGTTCTTTATATATCGACGATCAAACTCACGCTACTCATGTCTTCCTCCCAGATTTTTTCTAAGTCTGTTGTTATTGTTGATTGTCTCTTGTATTTGCTTAAATGAGCCCTGTAACCACTATAATCCGCAGATAAACTAGTCCACTATAAAGTCTTACACGTTTGGCCAATCACAGCGCCTATCCACTATGACGTCATACATGTTTGGCCAATCACAGCGCGACAATACATCATTTTTCCCATGCATTTCATTTCGTTCTTAGAAATGGAGGCAATAGCAAGCACGTCATCTCATGTTGCACAAGAAGTTGAAATTCCATCTTCTTGTCCTGACTGTTTCCTAACTTACAATGAATTTGTTGTAAGTTATTCGGGGAATATTAAAAACCTAGTGGATTTGTGCCAGACACAATTTAATTTTACAAAATAAAAATTGTCCTGCATGTCAGGGAACCTTCCCAACGGCTTCACGTTTTCCTCAAAGCAGCAGCACATCTTGATGAACCAACAGTTTTAGGTAAGCTTCATTAATTTATAGAGTTTATTATAATGGTGATAGTATAACGATGTATACAGCAGTACTGTACCATCAATTTGGATTTGGTTTGATGGATGTGTTAGGTAGTGGCTGTAAGGGGGGGCCCCTAACAGGGGCTAGGCCTAGGTAGGGGTACAGGGCCCTAGGTTAGGTGGTTGAATTAGGTTTGGTAGTATCCCGAAATTCACTGTGGCCTTAAGGGGGTGTCGCAGGGGGGGCGGAGCCCCCCCGGTAGGCCTAGGTAGGGGTACAGGGCCCCCAGGTAGGGGTACAGGGCCCCCAGGTAGGGGTACAGGGCCTCTAGGCTAGGTTAGGTGGGTTTATTAGGTTCAGTAGTGCCCTGAAAATCACTGTGGCCTTAAGGGGGGGTCGCAGGGGGGGGCGGAGGCCCCCCCCCCGGTAGGGCTAGGTAGGGGTATAGGGGGAGGGGTGGTGGAAGGATAAGTATTCATTTATTGCAAATGTCATTTGACGCCCCCCCCCCCCCCACCCAAAACCCCGGTTCCCACCTGGTGTCCCCCATAATTGTTGGGATGAAGTAGGGTCTTTCTGCATTCTAGAACAACTTGTTGTTTTAACTCCAATTACATAGTAAATCTCTAAATCGGATGGTTTGCGGTCAAAATAAACGTTAAATTCGTTGGAACTACACTATTTCTGATGCAGCAAATATATTTTTATTCCAGTTTCCCCATAATGGATGAAACTGTAAATTTACCCTTATCCTTCCACCACCCCTCCCCCTATAGATAAAAATCTGGGGGAACCTCCTTGGGAAACGGGGTTTTGGGTGGGGGAGACAAAGTAGGTAAAAACAGGGCAAAATTGAAGAAAAAAAACTAAATATAACACTCAAACATATAAAAATGGACTGGTATACAGGTATACACTGAATTCGAAATACATAAAAACACTGGAAATGGGAAAACCCGAGCCAAGAATTTTACATGAGAAAATGGCATACAAATGCACTATTTGACCAGCTATTGCAAGTCACATTGTAGTTGTGCACTAACCTAACCTTAATTTTCTGACCTAACTTGTCACTGAATATATCTGCACCTGGATGGCGGGAGCTTCGCCCCCACCCCTGGCCCCTTTTAGGTGGGGGGCCTTTCCCCCCACACCCCCTAACCTAACGTTTTTCTTGATTTGTATAAGAACTAGGTTACCTTATTAAAGTCCATAACTAAAATAATACCTGATCGGTACCTAATACTACAGAAATAAATATTATACTCACTATTACTCTCAGTCTTACAAGCCTGAACAATGGGGCTGCTGGTCCTCCTTCTCCTACTCCTCTTCCTGTGGCCTCTTGGGCCGTTGCCTCTCTCCTTGAGGAGGGTACAGCAATGCAGCAGTTTTACAAAAATAATGTAGTCGCTGATTTTCAGGGTATTGTTTTGAAAATACCAGTAATAATAGTGAGATATATATTGCTTAAAATATTGTGATCGATTTCCAGGCCGCTTGATCCACTCTTTGAGATCCCTCCAAAGTCTTTCAATATTTTGATTATGTACCAATGAATTATCAGGGTCTGCAAAGTTTTCCGAATGATTCACCGTGTTATGTATATAACCGAAAGATGACAGCTTTTTATACGTATGCCACTTGTCGCTATTAATACACGAGCCACTCTTGATATATTTCTGGATTAAAGGAATAAGATTTTCAGGTGAGCATTCTCGAGGCAAAGGCTCCACTAAAGGCGGTATAAAAAATTTCTTGGATTCCCTCTCAATCCCCCAAAAGCCCAAATATCACTGAGAGGACGGCCCCTGTCAAATTTACGTTCGCCAAAATGAGATTCATCTATTTCTATTATAACACCATCACCACCAATTGGTTCTTGATTATCAAAATAATATTCAGCAACTTCACAACAAAAACTACGCCAGTCAACACTGGTTGCTCTACTAATTTTAAGAGAATCTATTACATTATGATTGTTCCACAATTTATTGACCCAATAATAATAATAGTTTCCAAGCAGGAAGATGAGTACCATCTAAAAAGGTACCTTTATAATTTGAAACTTGATACCCACATCGCCGGCATTTCTTTGTTTTAGCAATCACCACAGTAGAACTACAATACCAAATATGCTTATCTTCCCTAAAAAGTAATGGTTTCTGACACTTAGGACACTGAACACTCAAAGGTAACACAGAATGTTGACGGAAAAAATCATATTCATATTTTGCATGTTCAGCATATGCACCACCATGATATTTGCCTACAGTATTACCCAAAAATAATCGAGCTCACAAGAGTCACACAACTGAATTTCACTATCCATACCTTTAAACTGATGGCGGAAAAGAAAATCCTTGGTCTGTTGGAATCGTAGTGTTTTCTGATTGGTTGACAATGAAAACGTCAGAAATTGACAGCCAGTTACATAAAGTGTGACAATTGACCTCATCATCTCTTTAAGGAGGACCAACCAAACCATAGTATTTTGGAGAGAATCAGGTATGTTTGTAGATGGCAGTTGTAGATTGGCTAATTATCGAAACAGTGGCCTGAAGCACCTGTCTTCGAATGGCAAAACATCAAAAGTATTACGTAATTCCAAAAACATTCGTTATTGGCTGAAATCAATAAGTGTTAAGCCACAAGAGATGAAACAGGTGATTTGAGTGGTTGTCAATAACAAATAAACAAATAAACAAACTCAGGATACTGATGATTGGTGTAGAAGGCAAATATTAAGACGTCATAAAATTTCTTCCAATAACAGTAGTTGAAAGGTGGAGCCAACAACCAAAACAGATTGGTTCTATGCGTACGCATTGAGAAGATAAATTTTAAACATCAGACTTACCCGGTGGTTATATAAAAATAGCTTTAGTCCCTGACGTCCGGCAGAAATTCAAAACTCCCGGCAATCGCAGATAGAGTAGCCAGGTGTACACCAGCGCCCTCTCACGCGAGATACGTAGAACCATCCCATAATTCCTCGGATCTTCTCTGCCGCTATTGCAGGTGACATCGTTGGAATTCACTCGTTAATTAACCTGGATTTTGGCAGTTATCTTTGGTGATGTACTACAATTTTGGTTATTGGCTTTCGCTTGTTGGATTTTGCTTTCGGTTTCTCTTGAAACTTGATTGGTTTGGATTATTTTGATTATTTTGACCCTTGCTTGTTTTGATCTCTCTTATTAACTATTCATAATGGCCGACCCTTCTCCCGCTTGTAGAAAGTGTGTGAAAGGGTGGAAGACCCGGCATCCTAAAGCCGCCGTAGATCCCCACTCAATTTGTGTTAAATGTAGGGGTAAAGTATGTGAGTTGGGGGATCGGTGTGACGAATGTGTTCAGAGAGACAGAGTTAGACGTAGTTCTTCTTGTTCTAGAGAATTATCCACTTCCCGTGTCATTGAACCTAATCCTTCCCCTGTAGTGGTAGTTGCAGATCCCACTACTGTTACCGCTGAGCCTTCGCTTAAAGACATGATGGTCGCGATTCAGGCCTTGGGAGTAAGGGTTGAATCGCACGCCGCGGACAGGAACCGCCTTATGTCCGATGTGAATCAATTGAAGAGTGTCAGTGCGAATAGTGCACTTAATGTGTTTAGTGCTGTGGAGGGTGCGTCTGCTCGAGCCTGTCATTCACCTAGCCTTAGACCTCTTCCAAGCTTCCCAACTCCTGGGAGAAGAAATGTCGATCGGCAAAAGGGAACGAGAGGCGTTATCGCTCGAGCAGACGTCCCCTCGAGCGTACCTGTTGACGTTTCACGGGACGCTCGCCCTCACCATGAGAAAGGTGAGGTTAAAGTGTTTTCCTCATCCTCGGATGACGCAGCGCACAGCAAAGGCTGGGGTCAAGCCTCCAGACCTCTTAAGAGGAAAGTGGATGCAGTAGCTCAATGTCGCGACTTGTCACCGCAAGCGCCTGACTGTAGCCATTGGAGCAGTCCAGAGCGTTTCCCTTCGTCTGTAGAAGGTTCTCCTGCTAAACGTCTTGATAGGATATCAGAGTCTGACAAATATCTAGTCCAGCCTGTTGCGGATCTAGTTCCTGAGTCTGGTATCACTGTTCATGCTCCGCCACCCCCGTCAGACTGGTTGTCGTTTTCCGGGCGCTCGGCTCGTTACTTGAGCGATGAAGAAGGCGAGTTTGCGGTTGAGATAACTTCTCCTGCATCACTGCAAGTTGACCCGAATTGGAGTATGCTGCAAGACATGCAGCAGCAGCTATCGTCGTTTATGCAGACGTATCATCTTGCTGTCAACAAGGAAGTGGTTAGCCAAGATCCCGACCGCCGGAAAACTTCGCTGCTTGACGCTAAGCGCCGTAAGGCGGCTAGTCTAGAAGCGCTTGACGACAGACAGCTTCCCAAGCGTAAAGCGGTTAAACACGGAGCTGAACGACGTGATAAGGTTTCTGTGAAACATCGAGATCCTGATCCTCTTGACACCAAACGTCAAGCTTCCAGGCATGACGCTGAGCGTCAACCAAGCATGACGATGATCGCCATGCAGTTAAACATGACGCCGAGCGTCAAGTTAGATGTGACGTCGATCGGCAAGCCCGTGACGTCGAGCGTCAAGTGAAACGTGATGCCCAACGTCAATCAGTTGCTGAACTACATGCAGTCGGTCGTGACGCGGAGCGTAAGAGCAGCGGAGGTCATGTTGACGCCAGTCATGCTGAGCATCAAGATCGCGGGCGCCGTAGTGCCGATTCTCATGATCGCGAGCGACTGCTTTCTGAGCGTCGAGCGTTGGATCTTCGTGACACTGTACGTGATGACCCTACACCTGTTGGATAGTAATCGGGCCCGTAAGGAGTCTCCTCTTGTTCTGCAAGATGCCTCTACGACAGTTAGGGTTTTATCGGAGGAGGAGCCTGATGATAACTTTTCCCCGGCTGAACTTTTGGAAGATTTCTCTGAGGGAGAAGAGCCTAAGACCCTTTATCATTCAGTCGATCTTAAGAAGATTATGAAAGTCTTTGCGGAAGTATTTCCAGACCAGTTTGCTCCTGTTGCTCCGCGTTCACCTCCTTCGGAGTTTACCTTAGGGAAGGCAGCGAAGGAATCGCTATTCACTAAGATGGTTCTCTCTCGCTCTTCGAAGAGAGCATTAAGGATGTTGGGAGACTGGATGTAGGCCAAAAAAGACCAAGGCAAGACAGCCTTCGCTTTACCTCCAGGTAGGTTAGCGTCCAGATCAAGTGTGTGGTACGAGACAGGAGAAGTTCTCGGCTTGGGAGTTCCTGCCTCTGCCCAGGGCAACTTTTCAAGCCTAGTAGACTCTCCTTGTCGGTTGGCCATGAGACGTACTAAGATTCTATGGTCAACTTCTGAGTTCGATCATCTCCTCAAAGGCATCTTCAAAGCCTTCACGGTTTTCAACTTTCTGGATTGGACTCTGGGAGCCTTGGGGAAGAAAGTTTCAATCCTAAAAGATCCTGAAACGGATAGTTTTATACATATGTCGTGTATGGATAAAGCCGTTAGAGACGGCTCTAATGAGTTGTCAGTCCTATTCACAGCTGGGGTTCTTAAGAAGAGAGCAACAATGTGTTCTTTTCTTTCTATGGGGGTCACACCCTTCCAGAAATCTGAGTTGCTGTTTGCACCTCTTTCTCCCTCTCTGTTTCCTCAGGAGTTAGTGAGAGAGGTTGCTTCTGCTTTGACCCAGAAGACCACTCAAGACTTAGTCTCTAAGACTGCAAGGAAGGTCCTACCGACTTCCTTTACTAGCCGTAAACCGAGAGAAGAAATTCCCTTTCCTCAATTTTCACAGCCATTTCGAGGGAAGTCCATCAGTAGGGGTAGCTTCAGACCCGACGGGAGGAGAGCTAGAAGGAGAGGTTCCAGACCTGGGCGAAGCAGAGTCTGACTGCTTTTGCCTTCAGACAGCAGTAGGAGCCAGACTGAGCAACTTCTGGCGAGCTTGGGAGAGAAGGGGAGCAGACCCTTGGTCCGTTTGTGTTTTAAAGGAGGGATACAAGATTCCTTTCATTATGAAACCTCCGTTAGTTTTAGATCCGATAGATCTCTCTCCCAACTACAAGGAGGAGTCAAAGAGACAGGCTATGCACCTCCAAATGTCTCTCTTGTTGGAAAAGAAAGCAGTAGAGATGGTGCGAGACTTGAAGTCACCAGGGTTCTACAACCGCCTATTACTGGTTCCCAAGAACTCGGGGGGATGGAGACCAGTCCTGGACATAAGTATCCTCAACGATTACGTTCAGAAGACGAAGTTCTCTATGGAGACGCCAAAGACTGTGCTAGGAGCAGTAAGAAAGGGCAACTGGATGGTCTCTTTAGACCTTCAGGACGCTTACTTTCATATCCCCATTCATCCAAGTTTCAAGCGTTACCTGAGCTTCGTTTACAGGAAGGAAATCTTCCAGTTTCGAGCCTTGTGTTTCGGCCTCAGCACCACTCCTCTCATTTTCACGAAGCTTATGTTAAACGTAGCGAGTATGCTACACTCAAGAGGCATCAGAGCCTCCTTGTACCTGGACGACTGGCTTCTCAGAACTCATTCCTTCAATCGCTGTCTGGAGGATCTGCGTCTGACATTGAGATTGTCAGAGGAACTGGGTCTTCTTGTAAACTCAAAGAAGTCTCAATTGATTCCATCCCAGAAGATACTCTATTTGGGGATGGAGATTTGGAGTCTAGCTTTTCAGGTTTTTCTGTCACCCTCAAGGATACAACAAGCCCTCCCGAAACTTCGTACTTTTCTAGAGAAAAGAGTTTGTTTGGTAAGAGAGTGGATGAGTCTGCTGGGAACCCTCTCCTCACTGGAACAATTTGTTTCCCTGGGAAAACTGAACCTTCGGCCTCTTCAATTCCACCTTAATCTTCATTGTAATAAAGAGGAGAGCCTCGAGACGGAAAGCATTTCCCTTATGGAACCAATAAGAAGTTGCCTCCAGTGGTGGAACGACCTGGGCAAGCTTCAGGAAGGTCTCTCATTGGAACAAAGGAGCCCAGACCTTGTGTTGTGTTCCGATGCCTCGAACTCGGTTTGGGGAGCAACACTGGGCAAGTTGGAGATCTCAGGTCTGTGGACAAGGGATCAGGAGAGCCTCCACATCAATCAGAAGGAGCTGTTGGCAGTCCTGTTGGCCCTCAAAGGTTTCGTAGGGTCTGTGTTGAACAAAGTGGTGCAAGTCAACGCCGACAACACTACAGCATTGGCTTACATAGCCAAACAAGGCGGGACTCACTCGAAGTCACTTTACGAGACTGCAAAGATTCTTCTCGTTTGGGCAAAGGAAAGAAATGTAACCCTGCTTACAAGATTCATCCAAGGAGAAAAGAATGTGATGGCAGACAGCCTCAGCAGGAGGGATCAAGTTCCGTCCACGGAGTGGACATTGCATCAAGAGGTATGCAAGAAGTTATGGCGGATGTTGGGTCGTCTGTCCATATACCTGTTCGCAACCTCGAAAACGAAAAGACTGGAGACGTACTGCTTCCTAGTTCCGGATCTCGAAGCGACACAAACAGACACTTTCCTGCTGGATTGGTCTCACCTTGACCTGTACGCGTTCCCGCCATTCAAAGTTCTGTACAAGGTGTTACAAAAGTTTGCGTCACACGAGGGAACCAGGTTGACTCTAGTGGCTCCCTTTTGGCCATCAAGAGAATGGTTCACAGAGGTACAGTGAACCCTCGCTACTTCGCGGTTCGACCATCGCGGATTCACCACTTCGCGGATTTTTTCCATAACCCATATATATACAGTAATATATATATATATATATGTATGCATGTATTTATGTATATATGTAGGTATGTATATGTGTATACATATAAATATATATATGTATATATATACACACACACACACACATATATATATATATATATATATATATATATATATCTAAAGTAGGAAGATGTGATGTAGTTCTAAGGGAAAAGTATGGGAAATATGTCTGGGTAATAAGCAAAGCTCTACCTCCAGTTTGTTTCTACATTATGATCAGAGATAAATGTAAACAAAACATTGGTTGCCATTTTTTATCGTGCTTTTTAGCATGTTTAGGAAATGCATGATATAAAATCACCTTTAATATTTGTGCCTGTTTTAGTTTAGGGTACTGTAGTACATGCATTAAGTGTTCTGTACATTAAAGGGTAGTTTGTTAACAGTACTACGTACAAGGAAAGGTTTTAAAAGTCTGAATATACATGTTGAATAAATAGGTAAATATGGTGTCACTACTTCGCGGATTTTCACCTATCGCGGCCGCGACTGGAACCTATCTACCGCGATAAACGAGGGTTCACTGTACTGGAATGGATGGTGGACATTCCGAGAAGCCTCCCATTGAGAGTAGATCTTCTCAAATAACCTCACTTGGCAAGACACCATCAAAACCTCCGAGCTCTACGTCAAACTGCCTTCAGACTATCGAAAAACTCACAAGAGGTAGAGGATTTTCGAAGGAGGCAGCTAGGGCTATCGCTAGAGCAAGGAGGGCTTCTACCATCAAAGTTTACCAGTCCAAGTGGGAGGTTTTTAGAGAATGGTGCAGAGCTAACTCAGTTTCTTCATCCAGTGCCTCTGTAACTCAAATTGCTGACTTCTTTTTAGACCTTAGAAGAAAACGCAACTTTTCTTCCTCTACCATCAAGGATACAGGAGTATGTTAGCGGCCGTCTTCAGGCACAGGAATTTGGACCTCTCTGATAATAAAGACCTTCAGGACCTTCTCAAATCATTTGAGACTTCTAATGAGCGACAACAGGAATCTCCAGCCTGGAATCTAGATGTTGTGTTGAAGTTCCTCATGAGTGACAGGTTTGAGCCCTTACACTCGGCTTCTTTTAAAGATATTACTTTAAAGACTCTTTTCTTGGTTATTCTGGCGACAGCTAAGAGAGTCAGTGAGGTTCACGCTTTTAGCAAAAATATTGGCTTCAGAAACGGCAAAGCCATATGCTCCTTGCAACTTGGTTTCCTGGCCAAGAACGAACATCCTTTTCATCTATGGCCTAAGTCTTTCGAGATTCCAAACCTTTCAGATGTGGTTGGTGAAGAGTTGGAGAAGGTCCTGTGTCCTGTAAGGGCACTGAAGTTCTATCTGGACAGAACTAAAGAATTAAGAGGCAAGTCAGAAGCTCTTTGGTGTGCAGTCAGGAAACCCTCGTTACCGATGTCAAAAAACGCCCTATCATTCTTTATAAGACTTTTGATAAGGGAGGCAGGCTCACTCACTGCGGTGAGGCAGACCTCAAACTGCTGAAAGTGAAAACTCATGAAGTTAGAGCTGTTGCAACTTCTGTAGCTTTCAAGCAGAATCGTTTTCTGCAAAGCATCATGGACACAACCTTTTGGAGGAGTAAATCTGTGTTCGCATCGCATTACTTGAAGCATGTCCAGACTCTTTATGAGGACTGCTACACTTTGGGACCATTTGTAGCAGCGAGTGCAGTAGTGGGGGAAGGATCTACCTCTACGTTCCCCTAATCCTAGTACTCTTTTTTCTTCTCGTGGAACTTTTATGTTTTTATGGTTGTTTGTGGAGATTGGTCGACAGTCTTCCGCAACCTTTTGATTTTAGTCAGGTGGTCAATTTTGTTCCTTGAGAGTGCCCGGAACAAGGGTATTGGATGAGGTCCTGTCACATAGAGGTATTAAACTTATTAAGACGTTTTGCCAGAAGACGTTTAGATAATATGGGAGTCATGGAAATTGGGCGGTAATCAGTGGGACTTGAGCTACCACAAACACATTTACATAGAGGAGTAACATTACCAATTCTCCAACAAGTGCTAAAAGCCCCTCTTCTTGCTAACTTGCGCAAAATAACAGATAACTTTGGAGCTAAGAAATCTGCTGTCTTTATAAAAAACAAAGGAAAAATACCATTTGGGTCTACACCTCCATAAGCATCAAGGTCCATCAACAGAGCTTTAATATCACGAGATCGAAAAGCTAAACTAGTTAGTTTAGCCTCAGGAAAACAGGAATGAGGAAGTTCAAGTTTTTCATTACTCTGTTTACTGTCAAAAACATCAGCCAACAGGGTTGCCTTTTCCTTTGGACAGTGAGTGACTGAGCCATCTGGTTCAAGTAAAGGAGGAACTGTTGCATCTACACCAAAGAATGCAGATTTAAGGGTAGACCACCATTTGTGTCCCTGAGTTGTACCAGAAAGGGTTTCTTTTATGTTTAAATTGTACTCCTTTTCAGTTGAGGCATAAACTCTCTGAGCAAAAGCTCGAAGCTGAGTATAGTTGTTCCGGGTCAAATCTGATCTGTTACCCTTCCAAAGATGATAGGCCTCCTGCTTCTCCAAATAAGCACGTCTACAATCATCATTGAACCAGGGTTTGTCCTTCACTCGGTACCTTAGCACACGAGAAGGGATACGCCTAAGTTGACTAGATTCTCATTCAAAGGGACAACAGGATCTACACTACTATATAATTGCGATCAATTCTAGCACAAAAGATCATGCAAAATCCCATTCCAGTCTGCTTGGGATTTCATATAAATTTTACAAGAGTATGATATATCAGGGACAGGCTGCTCAGTCTTCACTACAGTACTAATGAAATCAAGGCATGATCAGATGTTCCGACTGGAGAACCAACCTTACTAGTTATAACGCCAGGGGAGTCGGTGTATACGAGGTCCAAGCAATTACCAGACCTGTGAGTAGCTTCATTTATGATTTGCTCACAGCCTGATTCCGAGGCAAAGTCTAAAGCTCTTAACCCTTTTACCCCCAAAGGACGTACTAGTACGTTTCACAAAACTCATCCCTTTACCTCCATGGACGTACCGGTACGTTCTTGCAAAAAACTGCTATTTAAGTTTTTTTTTTGCATATTTTCGATAATTTTTTGAGAAACTTCAGGCATTTTCCAAGAGAATGAGACCAACCTGACCTCTCTATGACGAAAATTAAGGCTGTTAGAGCAATTTTAAAAAAATATACTGCAAAATGTGCGTGAAAAAAATTAACCTCTGGGGGTTAAGGGTTGGAAATTTCCAAATAGCCTGGGGGTAAAAGGGTTAAGCCATGGCGATCAGTAGGAGAGATAGAACTTAACCACTCCCTATGGTGAGCATTAAAATCACCAACAAAGACAAAAGAAGCCTTTCTATCATCCTGTATCTTAGCCATAATAGTAAGAAGACAATCAAAGATAGAATCATCTATGTCTGAATTCCGGTAGATTGAACACAAATAAAAGTTGTTATGCCTGCCACAAACTTTTATTACCTGAATCTCATGACATCCACATTGATAGCAGGACTTATGAGAAGCAGGGTACTCAGTCCTAATATACACCGTCATTCCCCTGGCCCTAGGGATGGCATCACGTTTCAACATTCTTGGCTTCTTAAAACCACTTATAAGGAGCTCAGATGAGTGCCTCATATTAGAAACCAAAGTTTCTGAGCACAAAAGAATATCATACTGTCTGGACGCAACTGTAAGGTCTTGGATATTTGCATGAAGACCACGAATATTGCAATACAGGAGACAACATTGACAAAATCTAGGACGTACTGGTCCCGGATTTCGCTCAATGTCTCCAGACAGCATAAGAATTAATAGAAATAAAAAAGAGACATCATACTTAAAAACTAGACTTACAAGAATTATAACAAAAACAATATGTACAGAAATAAAGTGATTGATGAAACCCATAGACTATAGTAAAAAGTCGGAAAAACTGGTCAACATGGAGGGGCCGATACACCATGCGAGCATGAATTGTAATTGATCACAACTTTCTTTTTCGCAGGTAGTAGCGACGTAGAACACAAGGCTGATGGCTACGGCTGCCCTGTTTGTTATCCTGCGCTCCATGTGGTAGCTCGTGAGCTGCTCACGTTACGAGATAGCATTCGCTGTCAGCCTTCAACTTGATGTTCCTGCATGCCTTAGGCTATATCCTCCTGCGGGAGGACTTCTCTCTCGTTCGCCAGAGAGAGATTATTACGCCTGCGCTTTTTTCCCATAGAGCTGGGTGAAAGCTTGCCTTAGACGATGTTCTCCTTTAGGAGGACTTCTCTCTTGTTCGCGAGAGAGAGATTATTACGTGTACGCTTTTTTCCCATAGAGCTGGAAGAAAGTTTGTCTTAGGCGATGTCCTTCTTTGGGAGGACTTCTCTCTCGTTCGCGAAAGAGATATTTTTGGGTGAGATAACCATGTCGTCCTGATGGAAGTTCCTTTAAGAGTAGCTTCCTAGGGTATATTTTCCTACATTGATATTCCCAGAGAATTTTACCTTAAGGTCTCCAGAATTCTAACTCCTGGCGCGAATATCCCTAACTTTTCCTTTTAGTGATATCGCATAATATCAGAGGACGTATTCTTGACACACCACATAATTATCTTCACCCCGAATAGCGTTTACGCTTCGAGGAGGAAAAGTGGCAAGAAAATGAAGGGGAGCCGTTATAAGGTGCCTCTCCTCCATTACTGTTTTGAGTCTCTAGATGACGTCATATCCGTCCGCCATCTTTATTCCTTTTATCGTAGCGCCATTGCTCGGTGATTTTCCTGTGCTCTCTCGTTATTTCGTAAGATTTTGGATCTAATCATGCTTTCTCCAGCCTCATCTGCCTCTGGAAAGTTGAGTATTGATCTTTACATTGTATAAATGTAAGTTGTTCCGTAACCGAAATACAAACCACGCTATTTATATGGGTTATTACTTTTGGCGTAGCTGAAATGACGAGCCATTAGATTTTTAACGAGGGTTAACTACCCTCTCACACACCGGTGAACCGATTCACTTCACTTTTGGCTCAAGTGATGATCAGACCTGTCTATCTCGCCCTCGCATTTTTGACAGCCTTAATTTTTTTGCTTTTTCTTACAACTCGTGTGCTTGAAAGTTGGCCTCTCTCTATCATGCGGAAGTGCCCTGGACTTCCCGACCGCCCTTGTGGAACGTTCATGTCGGCGGTCGAGACGGACCCTCACACCTTATGTCCATACTGCAGAGGTCAACGGTGTGATAGGGATAAAACTTGTAGTGAGTGCAGGGAGTGGTCTACCTCCCAGTGGGAGAGGTTTTCCCGGCAACGTTAGAAGAAGTCTAAGCGTGACCTTTTTCCTTCAAGGGCTGCCTTGAAGAAGGAAGGTTCCGTTGCCCGAAGCTCCCACTCGATCGGTCTCTCGCGAGGGGCCGTCGAGTGGTAGCGTAGGTCTTTCCTTTGTTGACCAACCTAGGGGTTCGGGAGAGGGAGTTGCCTCCCATAGTGAGGCAGCTCCTCCTTCTCCACCTCCAGGGGAGGATATTGATGTTGATGACTCTGTTTCTAACAATGATCTTTTGCAGCTTTGGGCTTCCTTAGGGCTTAAGGGCTCGACCTCCAGGGAAGCCCTGTTTGACCTGAACCAGTTGGGTGCAGCTGTCAAACAGTCGCCGGTAATAGCAGAAGTAGATCCTCTGTCTATTGTCGACGTTGTTGTGGCAGAGGCTTCCGACGGGTCAGGCCAAACCCCTGCTGTTGTTGCGGATGTTGCTGAAGGCTCAGTTCCCCCCTCCGAACATCCTTCGAGGGAGGAGCTGGGTCCAACGGTCTCTCCTGCGGGTGAGTCTCCCCCTCGGGGGAGTTCACTGACGGAGACTCCTCTTCGGAGGACCGACGATGGTGTTGCTGCCCCTCGAGGTCGTCTTCGCCGTAAGGCTCGCCCTCCTCTTCTCCGTAGAGGCCTTCCTTCCCCTTATAAGGGAGTTTGGAGGCGCCTCTTCGGTTCTTCGCCTTCGATGTCCCCTGCAGAGGAGCCTCCTCGACGTGAGCAGACCGTTGCAGCCGCATCGCTAGACCTCTCAGCTGATTGTTCGCGATCTCCCACGCCTGCCAGACCTGCTAGCCTTCCTTCTCCGTTCCTGGACGCAGATGCGCAGTGGGCGCCAACGCACCTCGTTTTCCAACGGGCACTGGTCCCTTCGGGGCATAAGGGCTTATCTCTCAATGAGAGTAAGTCCCTTAAGCGGCAGGTGTTACCTGCGCGCTCGCGCTACCTGCTGTGAACCCTTCGGACTTAACGCGCCAGCGATCTCCTGCAGCCATGTCTTCTCGCCGTAGATCTCCTGCTTGCCAGTGCTCGCCTGCACGCCAGCGATCTCCTGCAGCCATGTCTTCTCGCCGTAGATCTCCTGCTCGCCAGTGCTCGCCTGCGCGCCAGCGATCTCCTGCAGCCATGTCTTCTCGCCGTAGATCTCCTGCTCGCCAGCGCTCACCTGCGCGTTAGCGCGCCTTGCGTGCCCACATACTCCTGAGCGCCCACGATCGCCTACTCACCAGCTCACATCTGCGCATCCTGGTCCTGATGCGCGCCAACGTTCGCCCGCGCGCCCACGATCTCCGGATCTGGGTGCAGGCAAGGAGGTTGTTCCTTTGCCCCCTCGCCATCGATCTCCTGCGCTCCCGCAGACCTCGCCCACGTGCCAGCCTTCGCCTGCGCGCGATGGCGCGCACTCTCCTGTGCGCTCTTCTAGACCTGTTCGAGTCTCTGCGCGCCCACGAGAAGTCTCCGGTGCAAGCCCGCGAGCGTTCGCCTTTACGCGCCACTTCACCTTCTGGTCCTGCGTCCCAGCTGATATCTCCTGACCGCGCTACTAAGCGCCAGCAATCTCCCGTGCGCCCGCGCGATCTTTCGCCTGCGCGCAAATGCTCTCCAACGCGCCTGCGCGCCCCTACGTCAGATCGCTGAAGGTCTCCTACGCGCCCATGCGCTAACTCGCCTGTGCGCAGTCGATCGCCTTCTCGCCCTACGAGCCATCGCTCGCCAACGCGCCATTGCTTCCCTGCGCGCCAGCGCTCTCCCTTACAACCGCGCGCACCCTCACTTGCGCGCCCACTCGCACTTTCACCTACGCGCTCACTTGCCTGCGCACCCACACGCTCTCTCGCCCGCGCGCACCCGCGCTTTCATTTCCGTGCGCATGTGCGCCAACGTTCGCTCGCGTGCGAACCCGCGATTCTACCATCGCGCCAGCGCGATCCCGACCGGGTTTCGCAGCACGAGCAACCTTGCGAGTCCTCTGGAGCCCGTACTTCCAGATCATCGTCGTCACGATCTCCACCCCGTAAGCGCAGAGCAGCGCACTTGCAGGAGGAGGAAGAATCTTCAGAGAGGTCTTGGCAACACTCTTCTTCTTTTCAGGCAGGCCCTGTGGTGTGCACTCCTAATGATCGCCCGATCCCCTTCCCTCCAGCGGGAGTCGCTGACACTGCGTCTGTCAGCTGTCAGCCTTGGTTTGGGTCTCTGATCAAAGCGGTCGTCCAGGCTGTAAAGCCAGCCCTCGCTGATCTAGGCCTCAAACCAACGGCAGCCTCGTCTCCGCTGAAGAGAAGGAGAGGAGTGGACTTCGTGGTGACTTCTCTTTGGGTTAAACTGGCTCCCAAGAAGTCCGTCAGGAAGGCCCCTTCCCCCTCTCAGACGGTTTCTCCTCCTGTGGACGAAGCCTTTCCGTCCTCAGGAGAGTCCAGCGAGGTGAGACATACTCCCACGGCACCAATAGGAGGAACCCCACCTCGAGTAGGAGAATCGTCTCGTGTGAGAGCAGAGAGGAGCCCTCAGACTTCTGGAGTCCTGTATTCCTCCTAGGAGGGAGCCCAAGGACTCGAAGACCGTCCCTAAGTCTTCATCCCTGATTCGTCCAGAGCCAGCAAGACCCCAGGAGAACGTCCACGTGTCCCCCCAAGTAGAGCAGCTGGGGACAGGAGACTATGCTGTCAGTCCACAAGGAGGAGAGCTGCATGAGTCGGAACATGCCTTCTGGCAGGTCCTGAGTCTGATGAGGCAACTCAACAGGTTCGAGGTTCCGGAAACCGCCCCTCGCGAAGGCAAGAATACGGTTCTGGACCAAGTCTACGGCACTCAAAAATCCTCCGAAGGCCAGTGTGTCTCTACCCTGGTCCCAGGGGGTTAAGAGCGCCAGAGACAAGGCTGAGAGCCAGCTCTCCGAACTCGCCTCCTCCAGCCGTTCCTCTGCCGGCAACAAACTCCTCCCACCTCCTCGTGTACAACAGAGGAGGTACTTCGAGATCATGGGGGAGTCTTGTTTAGCTCTTCCTCTCCACCATTCTGTGGAAGAGCTCTCCAGGGGAATTTCTCTTGAGAAACTCTCCGCCTGGCAGGTGACATTCTCGGCTACAGAGATCTTGAGCCAGGAGAAAGTCGCAAAGTGTTCCATGCAGGCCACTTCGTGGCTAGATGTCTGGCTGGGGTCTCTGGGCATCCTGTTGCGATCCGAGGACTTGTCCAAGGAGAGCACCAGGAAGGCCATGGAGACTTTTCTCCTCTCGGGCACCCGCACCATCGAGTTTCTAGCTCACCAAGTTTCGAACTTGTGGGCAAACTCGATCTTGAAGCTTCGTGATGCGGTGACCGAGAGGTTCCATGCGAAGGTCCAGCCGTGGATGTCTGCAAGCTCAGACACTCTTCCATCCTTGGAAAGAGCCTGTTTGAGCCCAAGGATGTGGAATGGACAGCTGAGAGGTGGAGGAAATTGAATCACGATTCTCTCCTCCAAAGGGCTCTTACATACAGACCCTACAAGCTTCCAGCACCTCAACAACAACAGCCTCGTCAGTCTAGGACATCGAAACCGGCTCCGGCAGCAAAGGCAAAGGTGTCCAAATAGCAGCCCTTTCCTGTCAAGGACAGGAAGGGTGGAAAGTCCTCCAGGGGAGGCAAGAATCCTAGAGGGAGCGGCCGAGGCCGCAAACGCTAGGATTGGCAATCCCCCTGCGTGTCCACCAGTGGGGGGATGCCTGCAGAGTTGCGCGTTCAGGTGGCAGCAACTCGGGGCCGATTCCTGGACGATCTCTGTGATCAGCCAAGGATATCGCATCCCGTTCATAACATTTCTTCCTCCCCTGACAGCGAATCTAGTGTCGTTGAGCTCCTATGCCATGGGATCGGCAAAGGGGCTAGCCCTTCGGGCAGAAGTCGAGACCATGCTCAAGAAGGATGCTCTCCAAGAGGTCGTCGACGGCTCCCCAGGCTTCTTCAGTCGACTCTTTCTTGTAAAGAAGGCGTCTGGAGGCTGGAGACCCATCATCGACCTCTCAGCCCTGAACAAGTTTGTCAAACAAACTCCGTTCAGCATGGAGACAGCAGAGACGGTCAGTCTTGCAGTGAGACCGCAAGACTTCATGTGCACACTGGATCTAAAGGACGAGTACTTCCAGATCCCAATCCATCCGTCTTCCAGGAAGTACTAGACAACAAGATCTTCCAATTCAAGGTGCTGTGTTTCGGTCTCTCCACAGCACCACAGGTGTTCACCAGAGTGTTCACCCTGATATCTTCGTGGGCACACAGGATCGGCATCCGTCTCCTTCGCTATCTGGACGACTGGCTGATCCTGGCAGACTCGGAGTCGACCCTTCTTCGACACCGAGACAAGCTTCTGGCACTTTGCCAAGATCTAGGGATCATGGTAAATCTCGAGAAATCTTCTCTGCTTCCATCTCAACGACTGGTATATCTAGGCATGATATTGGACACCAATATCCACAAAGCCTTTCCATCAGACGACAGGATAGCAAGGCTGAGGAGGGTCACAGAGCCTTTCCTCAGATGGGAAGAGCTTCCAGCCCAATCTTGGTTACGTCTTCAAGGTCACCTGTCCTCCTTGGCCCGTCTAGTTCCAAACGGCCGCCTCAGGATGAGATCCCTGCACTGGCGGCTCAAGTCCCGATGGAATCAATACTACGATTCCCCGGACATTCTGGTCCCTATGGGGCCTGCGGAACGAAAGGGAGTGGATCTTCTCGTCCTCCCCCCAGATTTGATGCTGTTCTCGGACGCGTCAAAAGAAGGGTGGGGGCCCACGTTCTGAACCACAGGATCTCAGGCTGGTGGTCAGAATCAGAAAAGTACCTCCACATCAATCTGCTAGAAATGAAGGCCGTATATCTGGCCCTTCAACAGTTCCAACAGACCCTGGCGGGTCACTCTGTGGTGGTGATGAGCGACAACACCACAGTAGTGGCTTATATCAACAAGTAGGGAGGTACCTTTTTACAACAGCTATCCCATCTTGCAGTAGAGATTCTGAGATGGGCCAAAGTCCACTTGATACCACTATTAGCTCGCTTCATTCTGGGCAAAAGGAATGTGCTCGCCGACAGCCTGAGCAGAGCTTCGCAGATAGTGAGTACCGAGTGGTCTTTGGATCCTCTAGTAGCCAACAAAGTCCTGACTTTGTGAGGTTCCCCGACAGTGGACTTGTTCGCGACAGCCTTGAATTTCAAGCTGCCATTGTACTGCTCCCCAGTCCCAGACCCCAAGGCACTCTGGCAAGATGCCTTCCAACAACGGTGGGACAACATCAACCACTACCCCTTCCCACCGTTCTGTCCGATGAGAAGGGTGCTCAACAAGACCAGACTATCGGTAAACCTGTCGATGATCTTGATAGCTCCGTTATGGCATCATGCAGAGTGGTTCCTGGACCTTCTGCAGCTCCTGACGGAACTCCCGAGAGAACTCCCCCCACGACACGAGCTACTCAGGCAACCACACTGCAACATCTTCCACAAAGCCGTAGCTTCGCTTTTGCTTCACGCCTGGAGACTATCCAGCATCTCCTCACAGAGAGAGGCTTTTCGCAACAAGTTGCGGAAAGGATGTTTCGACACCTGCGAAAGTCATCTGCAGGGGTCTACCAGGCGAAGTGGAGAGTCTTCTGTGGTTGGTGTCGTGGGAGGGGTATCTCTCCCCTCGATGCCACTATTCCAGCAATAGCGGAGTTTCTTGTATATTTGCGGGAGGAAATGCGCCTTTCGGTCTCGGCGGTGAAAGGCTATCGCTCAGCCTTAAGCCTGGCCTTCAGGCTGAAAGGATTAGACATTTCTTCCTCGCTGAAACTTTCCTTGCTCATACGAAGCTACAAACTTACCTGCCCTCAGTTGGAAGTGAGACCTCCTCCATGGAACGTGGTTCAGGTTCTCAGGGCTCTTAAGAGACCTCCGTTCGAACCATTACGCCAGGCTTCTGATCGTCACCTGACTTGGAAGACGGTGTTCCTGCTCGCTCTGGCTTCAGCCAAGTGTGTCAGTGAACTTCATGGTCTCTCGTACGACGTCGCCCATTCAAGGGGATGGGGGGGAGGTAACGTTCAGGTTCATCCCTGAGTTTGTTGCTAAGACTCAAAATCCTGGAGTTCCGGACCCACGGTTCGACTCCTTCAGGGTTTCGAGTCTTCGTTCTGTAACAGATGACCCAGACCATCTCCTACTATGCCCAGTAAGGAGTCTGAGGCATTATCTTAAAAGAACAGCTGCAGTTCGTCCTCGCGTGCAAGCCCTGTTTGTGAGCACAGGAAGGACGAAGAGGAGGGTCACCAAGAATACCATCTCAGCTTGGATTCGAAGGGTCATCCATCATTCCCTGAATCCAGACCCTCCTCCGTCACGTCGCCCTAGAGCACACGATGTCAGAGGCATCGCAACGTCCCTGGCATTCAAGAGAAACTTCTCTGTGACGCAGGTGCTACAAGCTGGGGTCTGGAAGCGTCAAACGACCTTCACAGCCCACTACCTGCAGGACGTGACCCACAGGAGCCTCGATACGTTCTCTATCGGCCCTGTGGTGGCTGCACAACAGGTGGTCTAACCTCAGGCTCCTTAATGGACAGGTAGCAGAAGGTTGAGGGCATTGTTACCCGGTTTTAGACTGCATGAATGAAAAATTACGTCTGGCCCTTACTCTTTTCTTCATCCTCCCCTCTTTTGGGGAAAGCAGCATCCTGGATTCTCTGCATAGTTGACCTCAAACCACTGCAGGTAAACCATGCTTCCTTGTGTTCCTAGTATTAATATAATACTGTCGCGTCCCCCATACCCTTACGAGGTGATATTGGGAACGTCCTAGCCTAGATTTTCATCTAAAGGACTTTAGGTCAACTTCCTAGGACGAGTCACACTTCTTTCCTTCACACACAAGCTTAAGTAGGCCGCACGTTCCTTGCGGAGCAAGGAATTTGCGAGGTGCAGGAACTCCTTTTCTCGAGTGCTGCTCACTCGGATTCTGAGTCCCCGGGCAAAAGCCAAAGCCAGTAAGGCTGCGACTTTCCACCCTACCTAAGGGTTAAGTCACCCCATGTAAATAGCGTGGTTTGTATTTCGGTTACGGAACAAACGACAAATTCGGAGATAATTTGTATATTT
The DNA here is from genome assembly GCF_036898095.1 of Palaemon carinicauda. NCBI lineage: Eukaryota > Metazoa > Arthropoda > Malacostraca > Decapoda > Palaemonidae > Palaemon > Palaemon carinicauda. The sequence continues at coordinate 120,373,644 of NC_090726.1, read as the reverse complement.
CCTAACCATACAAACCTTAGCTATTTACACATAATTGCCCGCCAGCCGTGTCCCCCGTGAAGTCCTACCTCTAAGCGAAGTGAATCAGTTCACAGGTGTGTGAGGGGGGAGGGGTAGCTAGCTACCCCTCCCCTACCCCCTCGCTAACTAGCGAGAGGGTAGTTAACCCTCGTTAAAAATCTAAGGGCTCGTCATTTCAGCTACGCCGAAAGTAATACCCCATGTAAATAGCTAAGGTTTGTATGGTTAGGAAAAATACAAATTATCTCCGAATTTGTCATCTCTTGCTTTATTTTAATATGAATTGAAGTTAAATTAACGTTGCAAGAGCTGTTGCCTAAGCCGGAGGCGTCATGGGCACTGTCGTTCATAACACATGAATCATTTAGTTAGCCAGAGCGACCTTCCCGGTTTTAATAGTTTTGATATCTTCAGCTATTTAGCCTTCATTGCTAGGCATTCTTTATATTATGCCGATAGTATTGGTATCAGCTTCGGCGATTTAGGTAACGGAACCTTGTTTACGCTATGCTTCCTAGCCTAGGCGTTCAGTTTTAGTACTTTCATGCATGATATAATAGACTTTCCTAGTGCTATAATTTTAATGAAGCTTTAGGCATATTTTATACATGTAAGATACTGTATATTGATAGCATAATATTTTCCTCTTCCAAGATAGTATACAAGAGAGTTTCGGTGATTTTGGTAATCGATTCTCACTGCCACTAGGCTACTAGCCTAGTGGCTTATTATACCTTCATACATGTTCCCCGATTACCCTTATGTGTCGTTTTTATTGATGCAGAAGGAGATAAATATCTTCTAATCCATTAATAAAACGACACGTATCTCCTATGGAGATTTAAGGGCAATCTCTACTTCTCTCTGAGTTAGCCTAGGCTATAACCCTAGTCTTTCGTGCCTTGAGTTGTAATTCAAGCATGATTAGGCTAGGGTTTTCTGTCCTTTCCCTGTAACTACAGAGGCAGGTTTTTGGGTTTTGGTCAGAACCTCAGCATATTTAGTCTGTTGCCGGTGGCTGGCTGACAGGGTGAATAGCATTCCCCTGCTGGACTGGGCTACCGGCTTAGGAGGGTAGACCTCCCCAGACCACACTTGAAGGCTTTATATATATGATACCTTCTCCCTGTGGTCTAGCTGACTAGTCCTGTACCGGCGGACCCTAGGCTGAAGAATTGCATTCTTCTATTGCCTAGGCGACTCCGGCACTAGAACTCTGTTCCACTACTGTTTAAGAGTGGCGGCAAGGGTTCTGCCGGCCCTTTTACTGTATTAGTCGACCCTAGGCTTGAGATTAGAATTCTCTTGCCACCTGGGTTGGCTTTAATACAAGAACAGAGTTCGTTAGGTGAGGTAGGACCGGCAACCTGCCGGCTCCTCCCACACACTATAGGACCCTCACCCCTCCCCATTCTGTCCTTTGGTGATGGCCTAGCCATCACAAACTCTTGGCCATCGTCCTACAATCGAGCCGATTGCCGGTAGGTTGTGGGGATGGCTCGGTTTTCTGTCTGTAGTGGTACAGTCACTCAACTCTCCCTTACGGACATACAGTAGTGCTCCGGGTGAGTTGGGCCGGCTGTCGGCAGAAGATCCCTTATCTGTAGAGTGTTTTTCAGTCCTCTCTTGGACTGCCATTCATAAACTGTGCCGGCAGAGACTGACGATAGTTGTGGATGGGTGGAAGCCTGAATGACACATTCGCCCCTTCCATTTGAACACTCATTCTGGAAGAAGCTAGTAAGGCAGAGCTCTTACACCATCCTTCGATCCATGCTTTCTCTCTCTGTATATGCTGGTACCACTGGGTTCTATCCTGCCGGCAGCTCTAGCTAGCTGCCGGCAACCGGCAAGCTGTCGACAGCCGGAGAGGTTGCCGACCGCTGTGTATAAATATCTATTGCCGGCTGGCATGGAATGCCGACAGCCGGCGAGCCACTGGCAGCCGGCGAACTGCCGGCCTATACCACAGTCTATACATCGACTGAACTGTACAGTACCCTGGTACTAGCCTGCCAGCGTATGCCGGCTGGAACTACAGTACAGTGGAACCTCTACATCCGAAGTAAAATTTGAGCAAATTTTTGACTCTACACCCGAATTTTATTTCGACACACGAAGTAAGCAATTTTCGTCGTACGGTTGTATCCGAATTTTTCGACACGCGAAGTACAATTCGAACACGTTCCGGCTCTACACCCGAATGTTTTTTTCGACACCCGAAGTAAACAATACTCGTACGCGTAGTCGGTGCTCATAGCGCCTGAAGTGATTTTTATTTCCGCTGATAGAAGGCAGCACATCGACCTCGGGGGGACGCTCAATTAGTGGGTCTTGGGTCAGTCCTCTGTTCTCGTCGGCTTCTTGCGGTTGTGCTCTGTGCGTTCTGCTATTAACTCTGTTTTAATCGTGATTTTTTATGTGCATCCTTTAACGGTAATTTACGTAAAGTATATGTCCTAAAAGGCTTAGTTTTGCCAGTGGTAGTGGTAGTGGTGAGAAAAGGAAGAATTAAATGCTTTCTTTAGAAATTAAGCAGGAAATTATTGAAAAACATGAGTGTGGCGTCCGCGTGAGTGAACTTGCTAAACAGTATGGCCGTAATATGTCGACGATCTCGACAATCCTTAAACAGAAGGAAGCTATTAAAGCAGTGAAACCTTCTAAGGGGATCACCATAATTTCCAAACGCCATACCCCTATCATAGAAGAGATGGAACGACTTCTACTAGTGTGGATTAAGGATAGAGAGATCGTTGGCGACACCATCTCCGAGACCGTTATCTGCGAGAAGGCGCACGCCATCTTTACGGACTTGAAGGAGGAGAGCTCTGGGGGTGATGCTGGGGAGAGTTCAACCGAGCCTTCCTCAGATGATTTTAAGGCATCTCGTGGCTGGTTCGAGAAATTTAAGAAACGGTCCGGGATTCATTCAGTTGTTCGCCACGGAGAGGCTGCTAGTGCGGACACAAAGGCTGCAGCTGACTTTGTCAAAAACTTCAAAAAGATCGTGCAGGAAGAAGGCTACGTAGAGCAGCAGGTGTTTAATTGTGATGAAACCGGGCTGTTTTGGTGAAGATGCCGAGTCGAACCTACATCACTGCCGAAGAGAAGAAATTGCCTGGGCATAAGCCAATGAAGGATCGGTTGACTCTTGCCCTATGTGCCAACGCTAGCGGGGACTTTAAAGTCAAGCCCTTACTGGTTTACCATTCAGAGAACCCTAGGGCCTTTAAAGCACACAACGTCGATAAGGATCAGCTTCATGTTTTCTGGCGATCCAACTCGAAGGCCTGGGTCACTAGGCAATTCTTTGTGCAATGGGTTAACCAAGTTTTCGGCCCTTCTGTGAAGAAGTATCTTCATGAACAGAAATTGCCTTTAAAGTGCCTGCTATGCCTTGACAATGCACCCGCTCACCCCCCCGGACTTGAAGATGATATCTTCGATGAATTCACGTTCATAAAGGTGCTGTATCTTCCACCGAATACCACCTCTATCCTCCAGCCCATGGACCAGCAAGTCATCTCTAATTTTAAGAAGCTGTACACCAACCACTTATTTAAGCAGTGCTTTAATGTCACGCAAAGCACCAACTTAACTTTGCGTGAATTTTGGAGGAGCCACTTCAACATTGTGCACTGCTTGAAGATCATAGATCAGGCTTGGGTGGGATTAACTCGACGGACCCTCAATTCTGCCTGGAAGAAGCTGTGGCCTGATGCAGTTTCTCCCCGAGATTTCGAGGGTTTTGACCCCGAACCTGATCCCGTGGTGGGTGCAGCGGAAGCCGTAGAGGAAATCGTCTCCCTTGGCAAGTCCATGGGTCTGGAGGTCAACGCAGATGACGTTACGGAACTCGTCGCCGAACATCACAACGAACTTACCACGGATGAGCTCAAGGAACTCCATGCTATGTCGGAGCACATGAGTGATGACGAGGAAGGAAGCGAGGAGGTAGAACATGTGTTAGGTTCGGCGCAAATAAAAGAGGTGTTAGGAAAATATCAAGACGTGGTCGACTTCATCGACAAATACCATCCAAAGAAATTGCAGGTTTGTCGTGTAGTTTCTCAATTCGATGATGTTTGCCTAACTCACTTTCGAAACATTCTGAAAAGCCGTACCAAGCAATTATCTATCGATAATTTCTTTAAAAAAACTGCGAAGCGAACTCGTGATGAATAGGATGTAAGTGATTCGAAGAAAACGGCAAAGAGTGAAGTGGAAGAAAGTGAAACAAAGAAAACGGAAAAGAGTGAAGCGAAAGAAATTCAGTCAATTTTAAATGTAGAGAGTGAAAGTGATTAAAATTACGTAATCATGAAAAAGAAAAAAAGAAAATGTAAAAAAAAATATAAAATATGAAAATAAAAAAAAATAAGCTAAGTTATGTTAAAGTTCACTTAGTGTAAGTTAGAATAAGTTACGGTAGTGTACGTTTATCGTAGTTAACCTCTCTACCTCCTCGCCGCCCGTCCGTCTCCTCTCTGCGTAGCAAGTCTAACAACACCTGCGCTGGAGTTTCTAAGGTAAAGTGACTCTAAAGTCCTGTTTCTTATTTATAATTTTTTGCTAATTCTTCTTATTTACATGTCTATTCCTCTTATTTACATGTCTATTATCTAATTTAGTGTTCATTATTCTCATGGGAAAATTATGTGTAGTAGTTTATTAAGAAGTTATCATAGGTTTTTGGGCAGTAGCCAAAATTTTCCAACATGCCCTGTGTTGTCATGCGCAACCTATTGTTGAGACCATATAATACAAAGAAAGTAAGTTCTTTCTTGCACTAATAAGTGATCACTGATAACAATCCCCAATCTTAAACCCTCTGGAAGCTGGTGTTAAGTTACACTTACCAATCCTTACAGGATAGAAATCTTCCGATGGGCTCTTCAAAATAGAATGACCCATGGTTTTAATTTTGAGGGAGGTCACAGCAATTGGATGGGCAGAAAACACATATATGTGTCTTTCCTATTTCATTTCTAGCTTATCTATCCTAAGCTACATGCAAAAAAGCAAAATATTTATTATAATATTTGTATACTTTATCTTGTGTGATGAATCACCGTACTGTATACTCATTTTATTTTCCTCTCTTTACAGGAGGACCAACTCAAGTGCAAGAGCGTCTTCTGCAACGTACAAAGTAAGGACTTCTACGGCCATGAGGTGTGCAGGACGCACGCACGCTGTTCCATCACCAAGGGGACTCTAAGGTATTGGGACCCTCAGGTATGTAATACCTGTAAAATTTTGGTTACGGAGGCTTTCGATGACCCCCCAGTTAGCGGAGTCAAGGGATGCAGCAAGGGAGAAGCTGCGAAAATGGGTGCGCAGTTTTCAAAAGAACACTACGGGGCCTTACCTTCCAAACGAGAAGATGCGGGCCTATCTTTTCCCCAGGGCATCTAAAGATGCGGTTATACCTCAGCCTCACCCAGAGATCCCCTGCGTCCAGATACCAGTAGAGTCTGATGTCTCGGACGCGATGAAGGACATCCAGCTAGATGACAGGATGTCAGAAGTGTCAGAGGACACTGAAAAGGACCTTCTTGCTGGAGGTCAGGAAGAAGAGTCGACTCTGGTTCCTGATACCGAGGAGGAAGAGGTCGAGTCAGTCTCGGTCTCATCGGTTCGTGCCCCAGAACCAGTTCCCTCGACATCGTCTGCTCCCCCATATGATGACATAGGGAAGACTCTGTCTTCCATTATGACATTGGTGCAGCAGATCCAAAAGCAGAATGCTGAAAAGAAAGCTGCGTTAAGGTTGGAGATACGCCAACTTGCAGCATCCTGTGGGTCTCAAAGGAGACTCAATGTGAAGGAACTTCCTTCATGTTTGGATGTGAATCCGTGGAGGCATGCAGAGTACATGCCTATGACAACTGGGAAGATTTATATTTCCGAGAAGCTGGGTTCAGTCCCCATCGAAGATGTGGAATTCTGGCCCAGCTTAGAGGCTTACCCAGTCTGCTTTGTCTGTCTGAAGGCAGAGCCAGCATCAAAGGAGGAGATGGAGCCAAAAGAGGTCATAGTTTTTGACCATGCTAAAGCACAGGCATTACTGTCAAGCACCTTGAAGGAGAGGGCTTTCACTAACTCAAAGGTGCCGGCTTTCAGCAAAAAGCACCTGTCCTTTGTTGCGTCATCTTCCTGTGCCTTCCCCTTTATGGAAAAAGGGTACAAGGCAGCTTTAAAGGCGATAAAGGCAGGGAAACCTTGTCCTACACTCGACGGGTGTAAACCGTTGTCCCTAGCTCTATCTTTAGACCAGAAGGACTGGAAGGACGTGCATCTTACCTTCTCAGTCAGGAAGCTGGAGGCAGATATTGCTGGACGTCAGTTCGGCAAGGACCTCCCCAAGTTGTCCGAATTTCTCCTGCGCAGGGAGCAGGAGACTAAAGAAAGACTTGCCGCCTCTATGTCTCTTCAGACTATCCTGGAGACAAAGGCAACCAACCCCCAGAACCCAGATATGTTTATGGTTGTGGCCAAAACACATCTGGCTACTGTGACCAAGGACCTGTATGGTTTTATTAAAGCCAGAAGGGCTTGTAGGGAGTTCGTGTTCGCTTCGGCTGCGGTGAGACACGAACCTAGAAAACTAATTTCGTCCAGTATCTGGGGAAAGGACCTCTTCCTGAGTGAAGTGGTCAAGGAAGTAGTCGACAAGGCCGCCACGGAGAATAGGAACCTTTTCCAGAAGTGGGGCTTGTCACTGAAGAGGAAGTCTTCCCTGGATGAGGGTCCCCAACCTAAGCGGAAGACAAAGAGGCCAAGGGTGCCCTCTCGCCCTGCCAAACAGCAACGGCAACAACAACTTCCCGCGACCGCGGTGCCCCAGGTGGTTGCACAACCTCCTACTACCTACCAGTTGGCACCCCAGCAGTTGGCGACACAGTCACCAGCCTTTACTCCAGCCTTCAAGAGGCAGTCTACTACCTTTCGGCCGAAAGCCAGAGGAACATTTAGAGGTTCCTCTAGACGCCCCTCAAAAGGCAGAGGCAATAGAGGAGGGCGCGGTCAAGGAGGCAAGTCCTCCCGTCAACAGGAAAAGTGAGATGCTTCCGGTAGGAGGAAGACTCTACTCATTTCGGGATTGCTGGACCTTCGATCCCTGGGCCCACAGCCTAATCAAGAATGGACTGGGTTGGAGCTGGAATGTAGCTCCACCATCTTTCCCTCAATTCTTCCAACACTCCACCACCGTTCTGGAAGAATATATCCGAGAACTCTTGAGCAAAAGAGTAATAAAGAGGGCAAAGTCCGTCAAATTTCAAGGAAGGCTGTTTTGTGTTCTCAAGAAGGACTCAGACAAACTCAGTCATTCTGGACTTGTCGCCACTCAACAAGTTCATAGTAAACTACAAGTTCAGGATGTTAACCCTTCAACACATAAGGACCCTGTTGCCCAAGAAGGCATACACAGTCTCCATAGACATGGCAGATGCCTATTGGCATATCCCAATCAATCGCCAAATTTCCTCCTACCTAGGATTCAGGCTACAGAAGAAACATTATGTCTTCAGAGCCATGCCCTTCGGGATTAACATAGCCCCAAGGATCTTCGCGAAGCTTGCAAACGTAGTCGTTCATCAACTACGCCTAAAGGGTGTTCAGGTAATGGCTTACCTGGACGATTGGCTGGTGTGGGCAGCATCCGAGACGGAGTGCATGCAAACTTCCAAAGAAGTGATCCAGTTCCTGGAACATGTGGGATTCAAGATCAATGTCAAAAAGTCTCGACTTTCTCCAGCTCAGAAGTTTCAATGGCTTGGAATTCACTGGAACTTACAGTCACACCGCCTCTCCATTCCGTCAAAGAAGAGGAGAGAGATAGCAGGATCTGTTAAGAGACTTCTGAAATCCAATCGGATATCAAGACGCCAACAGGAGAGAGTGCTGGGCTCCCTTCAGTTCGCATCAGTGACAGACCCGGTGCTAAGAGCACAATTAAAGGATGCAACAGGAGTCTGGAGAAGATACGCATCAAACGCTCGAAGAGATCTAAGAAGACCAATACCGACTCATCTACGATCACTTCTCAAGCCGTGGTTGGAGGCCAAGCACCTGAGGAAATCGGTGCGCTTACAACCACCTCCACCTTCAGTTATCATCCACACAGACGTATCAAAGGAAGGATGGGGAGGCCACTCTCACCAACGGAAAGTCCAAGGGACTTGGTTCTCTCTATTCAAGACCTTCCACATCAACATTCTGGAAGCCATAGCAGTTTTCCTTACACTGAAGAAACTGGCTCCTCGCTGCTCGAGCCTCATACGACTGGTTCTAAACAGCGAGGTGGTAGTGAGATGTCTGAATCGACAAGGCTCGAGATCGCCCCAAATCAACCAAGTGATGTTGGCCATCTTCCATTTGGCGGAAAAGAAGAGATGGCTCTTATCAGCAGTTCACCTCCAAGGGTTCCGCAATGTGACGGCGGACGCACTATCCAGGTTCAAGCCGATAGAGTCAGAATGGTCCCTAGACGCAGGATCGTTCTCCTTCTTACGTCAAGTCCCAGAACTGCAAATCGACCTCTTCGCGACAAACAACAACAAGTGAAATAGTTCTAGACAGCGAGGTGATAGTGAGATGTCTGAATCGACAAGGCTCGAGATCGCCCCAAATCAACCAAGTGATGTTGGCCATCTTCCATTTGGCGGAAAAGAAGAGATGGCTCTTATCAGCAGTTCACCTCCAAGGGTTCCGCAATGTGACGGCGGACGCTCTATCCAGGTTCAAGCCGATAGAGTCAGAATGGTCCCTAGACGCAGGATCGTTCTCCTTCTTCTTACGTCAAGTCCCAGAACTGCAAATCGACCTCTTCGCGACAAACAACAACAAGAAACTACCTCGTTACGTGGCCCCATACGAGGACCCTCTAGCGGAAGCAGTGGACGCGATGTCCCTTGATTGGAACAGATGGTCCAGAATTTACCTGTTCCCTCCACCCAATCTTCTACTGAAAGTCCTCAACAAACTGAGATCCTTTCAAGGAACAGCAGCTATAGTGGCCCACAAGTGGCCGAATAGCATATGGTTCCCTCTAGTATTGGAACTGCGGCTGAGACTGGTCCCGTTTCCGGACCCAGTTCTGACACAACAAGTGCAGAAGTCAACTGTCTTCACTTCATCACAGAAAACCCGGAACCTTCATCTCATGATTTTCTCTCCTTAGCAGTTAAGAAAAGATTCAGGATTTCGAGAGACAGTATAAACTTCTTAGAAGAATATAAGTCCAAATCTACTAGAAGACAATATGAGTTGTCTTGGAAGAAATGGGTTGCATACGTCAAGGCAAAGAATCCAAAAGAAATCTCAACAGATTTCTCTTTATCCTTATTTATTCATCTCCATGAACAAGGTTTAGCAGCCAACACGGTATCAACGTGTAAATCTGCCTTGACTAGACCCTTACTGTACGCCTTCCAAGTAGACTTCTCTAAAGAAATCTTTAACAAGATTCCTAAGGCCTGTGCTAGATTCAGACCTGCAGCACCCCCGAGGCCCATCTCATGGTCCTTGGATAAAGTTCTTCACTTTGCATCAACACTGAACAATGAGAACTGCTCTCTGAAAGATTTGACCCAAGTTATATTCCTATTTGCACTAGCCTCAGGGGCCAGAGTTAGTGAAATAGTGGCCCTGTCTAGAGATGAGGGCCATATTCAGTTCACAGAAAGGGGAGAACTGAATCTTTTCCATGATCCAACGTTTCTCGCTAAGAATGAGCTACCCACCAAAATGTGGGGTCCCTGGAGAATCTGCCCTCTGAAGGAAGATGTCTCTCCATGTCCAGTGGAGTGCCTAAAGGTCTTCATAGAACTTCAAACTTTGGGGGAGGACAGGTCTTTAAAAGAGAAACATCAGGTTCAAATTTGTCTCTAAAACAATTAAGGGCGAAGATCACCTACTTCATTTGCAGAGAGGATCCCGACAGTACACCCGCAGGTCACGATCCGAAAAAAATTGCTTCGTCTCTAAATTTTTTCTAATATATGGATTTCGAACGTCTTCGCTTGTATACTGGATGGAAGTCATCCAGAGTGTTTTTCAAACACTATGCAAAGCAGGTACAAGAGATCAAGAGGTTTGTGGTGGCAGCAGGTAGTGTACTAAAACCTGTCGCTTAATGCTGCGAGGAACAGTGAATCAGTTGGGACTGTTATGTACAGGGTGTGCGTGTTGACTTTTGACAGTACATGTTAAGTGACATGTCACCATGGTGACATTACGGACTGTTCCAAATAATACAGGTGAAAGAAGCATAAAGAATAGCACGTGTGCTGTGTGTCCTTTACACAAATGTGAACAGACAGTAATGACAGAAATTTAGAATAGAAAATTTCTGAATTTTCATTTAAGTGGCAAATAGTGGTTTCTTTTCAGATGAAACAAGTATTTCTGGCATTACCAGTATATACTGTATATGCTTAATTTATATCACAAACATTTTATATTATTCAATAAAATGTAGACTGATTTACATATTTTATTGATTGTCAATAAAATACTATTTGAAATTTGTGTCTTATTCGCCCCAAATTCAGATAAATTAAAATGTGTAGAGCATTATTATGATCACCCTTTTATTTTGCATATTAATGGAAGAATAACTAGAAATTGTTCCTACAGTTAACAAACCTTCATTATGTGTATACATACCTAGTTCCTATACAGATAGATACTTGTCTGTCTTTGCTTACAACTCACCCAAGATGCCTTTGATGGGATGCTGACTTATACAAACGATTGTTTCTACATGGATACAAACTTGTCTGTCTTTGCATACAGTTAGCTCTGTATGCCCAGGGTAGGTGTCAGTTACTCATACATAACTTTGTTCGTTTTCGAATACAAACTCTCATTGGGAAGGTATACGATGAGACCGGTATACCTGTTTGGTTGCTAGGATATTCATATGAAATATGCAATCCTCGAGACTTTTTCCAGAGTCTGGCATGACTCTTCCCTGTAGGGTGTAAGAAGCACTAACATGGTTCATGATCAGAAGAAATGATGTATAACGGTAACATCATATATCTCTAGGTCTCAGTGACCAAGGAAATTCTGTCTTGAGGTTAAGGCACAAATAATAAATCCACAGATACATTAATGCTCGGGTAAACTTCCATCAGGACGACATGGCCTGAGCCTAAAAAATGGATTTTGAGCTAAGTGAAAAATCTATTTGTTCCGTAACCGAAATACAAACCACGCTATTTACAAAGGGGGTTACCTTTTAGCGCAGCTGAAATGGCGAGCCATTAGAATTTAACGAGGGTGTATTACCCCCGCGCTAGTTAGCGGGGGGGGGGGGGTAGGGGAGTAGTAGCTAGCTACCCCTCCTCCCCCTCACACACAGGTGAATGCTCACTTTCACTTTTGGCTCGGACTGTGACAGACGTCTCTGTCTTGGTCCTCTCTTGGCAGCCATTGTTTGTTTTGTCTTTACTTAATCGCTTACTTTTCATTTACTCAATATATATGTAAACATGTTTTCATGTTTGTATATATATTTGAGTATAGAAATAAGTAAGTTTCCTTTTCAGATTTGTGTGTGTAGTGTACGATATCTACGTGGAGTCCTCGGCAGTTAGGCCACCACGGCGTAATTTTATGGGTGGCGATCGAGTTTGACATGTCTTTCTCTCTCTCTCTCTCTTGAGGTCGTTCACCCTTTTACTACGTGTTACTACGCCCTTGTAGCTTCCTTTCCGTGTGGGGGGGTTTCTACGCCGTACGTTTGTCTCAGTTATGAATCTAATTGTAGTTTTTTTTTGTTTTTCAGCTTGTAGAACGATTCCTTTCGGGGTTTTCGTTCTTTGTTTAGTGTTCATTCATTTTTAAATTACATAATTACATAGTTACATAATTATAATTGTTATAATTCTGTTTTGGTTACAGCTCTCCTTCCGTGAGTGTAAGTGGTTGTGAGGACACGTGCCTGTTGTGTAATTCTTGTTTCCTTTTCCTCGGGATTCCTCTTCGGAGCCTTCCCGGGGGAATGAATGTGTACTAATACTATTTGTTTTATTTTTTTACAGTTACCGATCTAGTTCGTTTCTGTAATATGGCAACGGTGTGAGCTGTCTGGTTGAGTCCTGGGGATTCGGCTGTTGCTGCCTCCCCCCTTGTATTTTCGTCAGGGGCGTGTCTCCTTCTACTGGAAGTACTCCCGTGACGACGGACAGCTCTCCAGTTCATTTTAGAACTCTCAGGAGGCTTGCATCCTTGGGCGGGTAACTTTCCTTCCGAGGGAAGTTTTTCCTGTCCAGGCTTGAGTTTTTCCCCTTTTGGGGGGTTCTTCTCTTGCCTTTTTTTTGTGCGACTATGCTCTTGGTGCTGAGCGGTCGCACCTGCAGTTTCGCTCAAGGGGCTGGGCAACTGCAGGAGCTCCTCTTCACAGGATTGCTCCTTTTAGGTCACTGGCTGACCAGTCTCTTCTACGAAGTGTTTCTTTTTCGTTCGCGAGAGAGTACACTCATAGAGACTCCTCTTCGGAGGTTTCTTCTGTTGCTGTTGCTGTTGGCCTCCCTCGCCGTATGGCCCACCGTCCGCCTCGTCGTAAGGGCCTCTCATCTCCCTATAAGGGTGCTTGAGGCGCCTTTTTGGATCTCCGTTTGCAGCCTACAACTCCTTTTTCTCGATCTTCCGCCTTGGTGCAGATGGACAGCATTCTGATCTCGTCTTCCGACGGGCAACGGTCTTCCCGACGGACAACGGTCTTCCCGACGGACAGCGGTCTTCCGACGGACATCAGTCTCCCGGCGGACAACGATCCCTTCGGGGCAAAGGGTTGCCCCAGTGGGGGTTCTTCCCTTGCGTGTCAGGGTTTCCCTGCGCGCCCTTCTGCTGTGTTCTCTCCTGCTCCTGCTCAGTGTTAGCGCACAGGCGCTCTTCTGCTCATCAGCGCTTTCAAGATGATCATCCCTGCTGTTCCTGTTGGTTCCTGTTACGCGCCCTGTGCGCCCACGTTCACCCTGGCGATCTAGAAACTTCGGTTCAGGTCGGGGTCAAGGACTCTTCTTCTATGCGCAGGCTTCCACGCGTAGCCTTCTGCTCGTCAGCGATCATCAGCTCGCCAGCGATCATCAGCTCGCCAGCGATCACCTGTCTCTCGGCGATCTCCGGATCGCCCGCGTGTGTTACAGCCGGCACGCCAACGTTCTCCAACACTTCTGAAGGAACATGGTTCGCCAGCTACTAGCTCACCTGCGGATGCTGATCGCCATCGCGCGACCCTCAGCTGCGGATGCTGATCGCCATCGCGCGACCCTCAGCTGCGGATGCTGATCGCCATCGCGCGACCCTCAGCTGCGGATGCTGATCGCCATCGCGCGACCCTCAGCTGCGGATGCTGATCGCCATCGCGCGACCCTCAGCTGCGGATGCTGATCGCCATCGCGCGACCCTCAGCTGCGGATGCTGATCGCCATCGCGCGACCCTCAGCTGCGGATGCTGATCGCCATCGCGCGACCCTCAGCTGCGGATGCTGATCGCCATCGCGCGACCCTCAACTACGGATGCTGATCGCCATCGCGCGACCCTCAACTGCGGATGCTGATCGCCATCGCGCGACCCTCAACTGCGGATGCTGATCGCCATCGCGCGACCCTCAACTGCGGATGCTGATCGCCATCGCGCGACCGCACACCTGCGGATGCTGATCACCATCGCGCGACCCTGCGCATGCTGATCGCCATCGCGCGACCCTCAACTGCGGATGCTGTTCGCCATCGCGCAGTCGCCCACCTGCAGATGTTGCTCGCCATCGCGCGACCGCCCACCTGCGCATGCTGATCGCCATCGCGCGACCCTGGCATGCTGATCACCTTCGCGCGACCCTGTGCATATTGATCACCATCGCGCGACCCGGCGCATGCTGATCACCATCGCGCGATCGCCCTCCTGCACATGCTGCTCGCGATCGCTCACCTTCGCATACTGCTCGCCAACGCACGATCGCTCACCTGCGCATGCTGCTCGACCATCGCGTTGGCATAACACAACGCGCCATCGCCAACCTGCGCGTTAGCGCTCACCAGCTCACCACCGATCGCTTGTTGATCCATATCGCCATCGGTCTTCCTCGCCCACGCGGCAGCGCGTTTCCTCGCCATCGCGCTAACGCTTGCGTTCGCCGCCTCGCTCTCATCCACCTGCCCACCCTCACGACCGCTCGCCTGCGCGCCCGCGCGAACGCTCGCCCGCGTGACCGCTCGCCCGCGCGACCGCTCGCCCGCGCGACCGCTTGCCTGTGCGCCCGCGCGACCATTCGCCTGCGCGCCCACACACCCACGTGCCTGCACGTCTACGCTCATGCGCGTCCGCGCCCATGCTCTCCAATGTTCGCCCACGCGCGAACCAACGGTTTTTCCATCGCGCGGACGGATGGTGTTCCGTCGCGCGAACCTACAGTGTTTCTTCGCACAAACGTCGGCTTATTTCTTGCAGTATCCATTGCTCGTCTGTGGGTTATCGCTCGCCGACCACCAGCTCTCGCCCTTCCTACCACGCTCGCCCTCCTTCTGCGCTCCTTCGCTCACCTTCGTTTGCGTTACCGCGCATGGGCGCTTCCACGTTCGCCCACACGAAAATCTTTGAATTACCGTCGCGCGAGCTCCAGGGCGATTGCGACCACGCTTCCCAATGGGGTTTTCGCAGCATGGCCAGCCTGGCGAGTTCTTCTGGAGCGTATTTCCAGAACACGGCCTCACCCCGTAAACGCAGAGCATGGCACTTGCAAGAATAGGAGAAACTTAAGGGAGATCTGAGCAACACTCCTCTTTCCTGAACCTGGGTTAGCCCTTCCCGTCATTCCCTGGAAGGATTTTTGGCGGGGGGGCTTTCCGTTCGAGATTTCTCCATCGGACAAGGGGTGACTGCTTACCCCTTCATCTGGGAGCTTACCAGGTTCTTTCCCTCCTCGGTTACGGCCCGAGGTTTGGTTCAAGGTCAGGCACCTTGGTTCGAGCTCAGGCACCTTGGCCTTTCGTCGTTAAGTATCTAACTTGCGGACAAGCTCGATGTTGTACCATCTGGACGCGCTGACTGAGGGCTTCCTTCGGGTGTCTCATCTGTGGAGGTCTACGACCTCAGACACCCTTCCATCCTTGAGAAGAGTTTGTTTGTGCCCAAGGACAGAGACTTAGACAGCTGCTGTGCGGAGGAAATCGACTTCCGGTTTCACTCCTCCAAGGCGCTTTCTTCCAGACTCTGCAGGGCTCCAGCGCCCTTTTCTTTCAACCACGTCGGCCTAAGTTATCGGCTACGACAACTGGGACAAGGTGTCCAATTGCAGTTTCCTCCTGTCAGGAACAGATGGCACGGGAGACTCCCCCGGGGGGGCATAGTCCTAAAAGGAGTTCACGAACTCTAGGATTGCAGGTATTTCGCTGGGAGGATGCTTAAGGTTACTCATTCGAATGACAGCTTCCCGATGCCCATTCCCGCACAATCTCTGTGATTAGCCAAGGATATCGCGCCTGCCGTCTCTGTCAGCGAATTCAGTGTCTCTGAACCTCTATGCCATAGCGTCAGCAGAGTTGCCCGGTTGGGCCGAATGATCCATACCTTAGGCGAAGGTCTTCCTTAGGATCATCGACGGCTTCACCCCCGGCCCCCTCAGTCGATCCTTTCTTGTAAGGAAGGATCTGAGAGGGGATGTCCGTAGTCGACCTCTCGGCCCTGATCAAGTTTGTCGAACAAACTTCGGCCAGCGTAGACCAGCAGAATCGTTCAGACTGGTAACGAGGCGACAGGACTCCTTAAACCCTGGATCGGAAGGACGGGTACTTTCAGTTTCCATTCCATCCATCTTCCAGGGTGCTCGTGGAATTCAGCCTAGACTGCAAGTATTCCTGCTTATGATGCAGTGTGGCTATCCCGCCGTGGCATAGCAGGTTTGTTTCCCCAGAGAACTCTCCCTGCCTTCCTCTTGGCCGCTCAGGTGCAGGCTTCCGCCTCCTCTGCTGTTTGGAGGGCTGGTCAACTCCGGTAGGGTCGGGTTCGACTTTCTTCAGCGCCGGGACAAGCTTCCGGATGCTTACCATGAGTGTGGGCTCATGGTATTTTGCTTGGAGCCTTCTCTTCCTCTGCCTCAACATCTGGAGTATCTGGCCATGATATTGAGTCAACAGCCTTACCACGTTGGAAACCCCACTTCTCGTCCGTCCAGCGAGGTTAAGCACCGTCGGTACTTGGATGGGTGACCACCTGGGGACGCCAGATTCTGTTACCACATCCTCCGAGCCTTCCTTTCGGTTGACTGTGGCAAGACTGAGGAGAGTCGCAGTACCTGTTCTCAGTCAAGCAGAGCTTTCAGCCCTACCTTGGAACGTTTCCTAGTTCTCCTTTCCTCATTGACCCGTCTATAGTCTGAACGGTCGCCTCAGGATAAGTTCCATGTGGGGCGATCCAAGTTCCGTTGGCTTCAGGCAATGTTTAACCGGACTTCCTGGCCCCTATGGGACCAGCGGAACTATTAGACCTGCAATGGGTGTTGACCTATGAAGCCTCTTGATGGTAGTGGATATTCTCGTCCTTTCCCCACATTCTTGATGCGGTTCTCGGACTCGTCAAAGGAAAGGGGGGGGGGCATGTTCCGGTCCAGGCCTATGGTCAAGACCTGCAGGATACCTCTCCATCATTCAGTCAGGCTTAGGGGCCTTAGTCTGGCCCCTCTACAGATCCTACAGCTCCTGCCGAGTCGCCCCGTGCGCGTCGACTTCATGATTCTGGCGTATTCTAACCAGCAGGGGACGCATTTTCACACCTTCACATCTTGCAGTAGAGATACCGGGATGATTGAGATTCTCTCAATACCACCATCGGCTCTCTCATTCCAGGCAGGGGAATGTTCTCTCAGACTATCCGAGCAGAGCCTCGTAGAGAGAGTGTACCTGGGGGTCTTTGACCTTGGGTAACCAGCAAGTACTGGTCTGGGGGACCTGATCACGACAGCTTGGAACCTCAAGCTTCCGCTATTCTTCCCCCCAGTCTCAGACCCCGAGACTCTGGCAAGATGCATTCCGGTGATGGTGGGACAACTTCGACGCCTGCGTCTTCCCTCCTTTTTGTCTGTGGACAATGGGTCTCAACAAGACCAGGTTGTCTGTCAACCTTTCAATGGGAGAGCTCCACTGGGACTATGCGCAGAACGGTTTCTGGACCCTCTGCTTCCCCTGACGGAACTCCCGGGAGAGCTTCTCCCACGGCGCAGACTTCTCAAGCAACCACACTGCGACATCTCCCCCGAACCGGGGCGTCGCTTCGGCTTCATGCCTGGAGACACTACGCCTCCTCCTCAAGAAGAGACAACCCGCTACAGTCGCGGTACGGAGGTCGCGTCATCTGCGATAGTCATCCACAGGGGTCTCCCAGGCAAAGTGAAGAGTCTAAGGTGGTTGGTGCCGTGGGAGATATACCTCTTCCCTTGAGGCCTCTTCTCCAGCAATAACGGTCTTATTGCCTTTCGGCGGGAGGAAACTCCTTTCCGCTCTCGGCAATGAAGCCTGTCGCTCAGCCTTTCCCTGACCTTCAGGCTTAAAGGAATAACTTTTTCCTGCCCGCTGGATCTATCCTCGCTCATGCGAAGCTACGATCGTCCCTGCCTTAGTTGGAGGAAGACCTCCAACTTGGAGCATGGCTCGGACTTTTAGTCCTTTAAGAGATCTTCTCAAGACCCTTTACGACAGGCCTCGGATTGTATTCCGCCTTGGGTCTCCTGCTCACTCTGGCCACGGCCAGTGTGTAAGCAATCTTCTTGGTCTCTTACGACTCCCCCCTTTTTAAGGAAGAGGGGAAGGCAACATTCAGGCTCGCTCCTGAGTTGTTGGCTAGACTCAGAATCTGGGGGTCCCGGCCCTTCGGTCCGATTCATTCAAGATTTCGAGTCTCCATTCTGTATCTGATGTCCCAAGACCTTCTCTTTCTTGCCAGTAAAGGAATCGAGAGGTTAGCGCTGGGAACAGCTGCAGTTTGTCCTCACTTGCAGCCGATTTGGGAGCACAAGGAGGACATGGGGGAGAGTCACCAGTATACCTCTTCAGCCCGGACTCAAGGACATTCATCTCGACCTGTCTCCAGACCCTCCCCCGTCACGTCGCCCTACAGCACGATGTTGGATACATCGCAACGTCCCTCGCCTTCGAGTAATACTACTCTGTGACGCAGGTGCTACAAGCTGGAGTCTGGAAGCGTCTAATGACCTTCGCAGCCCGCTTCCTGCAGGGCGTGACCCACAGGAGTCTCGATACGTTTTCTATCGCTCTGTGGTGGCTACACAACAGCTGGTCTAACCTCAGGCTCCTTTTTGGACAGGTAGCAGAAGGTTGTGGGCATTGTTATCAGGTTTTAGTCTGCATGAACGAAAGAAGTATGTCTGGCCCTTACTTCTTTCTTCATCATCCCCTCTACGGGGAAGCAGCATTCTGGTCTCTGCATAGCTGACCTCGAACCTCTGCAGGTAAACCATGCTTCCTTGTGTTCCGAGTATTGAGTCAATACTGTCGCGTCCCCCATACCCTGACGAGGTGGTATTGGGAACGTCCTAACCCAGAGTTCCTTCTGGAACTCCAGGTCAACTGCCTAGGACGGGTCACACTTCTTCCTTCACACACAAGCTTACGTAGGCCACATGGTTCCTTGCGGAGCAAGGAACTTGTGAGGTGCAGGGACTCCTTTTCTCGAGTGCGACTCACTCGGATTCTGAGTCCCCGGGTAAAGCTAAAGCCAGTATGGCTGGGGACTTTCCACCCTACCTAAGGGGTAAGTCACCCTTTGTAAATAGCATGGTTTGTATTTCGGTTACGGAACAAATGACAAATTCGAAGATAATTTGTATTTTTCCTAACCATACAAACCTTAGCTATTTACACATATTTGCCCGCCAGCCCTGTCCCCCAAGACAAGTCCTACCTCTAAGTGAAAGTGAGCATTCACCTGTGTGTGAGGGGGAGGAGGGGTAGCTAGCTACCACTCCCCTACCCCCCCCCCCGCTAACTAGCGCGGGGGTAGTACACCCTCGTTAAATTCTAATGGCTCGCCATTTCAGCTGCGCTTAAAGGTAACCCCCTTTGTAAATAGCTAAGGTTTGTATGGTTAGGAAAAATACAAATTATCTTCGAATTTTTCATTTTTGGGTGAGATAGCCATGTCGTACTGATGGACCCGCCCTCCTTTTATTAAAAAAGGGCTGAAAGGATCCCTCCTGAAAGTACTGTATCTGTAGCACCTCGCTAACGCTACAAGGAATAAAGATGGCGGATGGATAATGGAGGAGAGGCACCTTATAACGGCTCCCCTTCGTTTTCTTGCCACTTTTACCCCTCGAAGCGTAAACGCTATTCGGGGTGAAGATAGCTATGTGGTGTGTCAAGAATACGTCCTCTGATATTATGCGATATCCCTAAAAGGAAAAGTTAGGGATATTCGCGCCAGGAGTTAGAATTCTGGAGACCTTAAGGTAAAATTTTCTGGGAATATCACTGTAGTCAAATATACCCTAGGAAGCTACTCTTAAAGGAACTTCCATTAAGACGGCATGGCTATCTCACCCAAAAATAGATTTTTCGCGTCGCTCAAAATCCGTTTATTAAGCCTATGCTTTTTTCCCATAGAGCTGGAAGAAAGCCTGTCTTAGGCAATGTACTCCTTCGGGAGGATTTCTCCCTCGTTCGCGAGAGAGATGTTTTACGCCTACGCTTTATTCTCGTAGAGCTTGGAGAAAGCTTGTCGTAGGCAATCTCCTTCGGGTAAACTTCCCTCTCGTTCTCGAGAAATAACTAGTAGGAGTTTGCTGATCCACCAGGGCGGTGGTAGAGCTTTCTCTGAAGCAGGTTATCCCTTTGGGGAACGAGTCTCTCGTTCTCGAGAGAAGACCGCCTCTGGGCATCGGCGGTCCGCCGTTACGCATATGGTTCTCCTTCAAGGGCGGAGCGAGAGCCTTATCTTAATTGACATTCTCCTTCGGGAGAACAAACCTCTCCTGCGGAGATGTCATCTTTGAACCTGCTGGTTCTCCTAGACTCTTTGGGGTCTCGTTACGATCACCCTTTGGGCTGGCGTGATCGTGAGCCTTCGGGCTCTCTTCATGTTTATCCTTCGGGTTCTCATGACAGTAGGAGACCTTCGGGACTCCATTCGATCAGTTACACTGAACCTTCGGGCTCTTGTAACAATGGTAACGTTGAGCCTTCGGGAACTTGTACCATCAATCACGCTGACCTTTTGGGGTTTCGTGACAGAGGAACCTCGGTTCCTCGTTACGCTGACCCTTCCGGGTCTCGTAACATTAGTTACACAGAACCCTTCGGCTCTCGTAACTTTAGTCACTCTGACACTTCGGTGTTTTGTGACAGGGAAACTTTGGTTTCTCGTTATGCTGACCCTTTGGGGTCTCATAACATTAGTTATGCTGAACCCTTGGGCTCTCGTAACTTTAGTCACTATAACACTTCAGTGCTTTGTGACAGGGAAACTTTGGTTTCTCGTTACGCTGATCCTTCGGGGTCTCGTAACATTAGTTACGCTGAATCCTTGGGCTCTCGTATCTTTAGTCACTCTAACACTTCAGTGCTTTGTGACAGGGAAACTTTGGTTTCTCGTTACGCTGATCCTTCGGGGTCTCGTAACATTAGTTACGCTGAACCCTTGGGCTGTTACTTTAGGCACTCTGACACTTCGGTGTTTTGTGACAGGGAAACTTCGGTTTCGCGTTTCGCTGACCCTTTGGGGTCTTGTAACATTAGTTACGCAGAACCTTTGGGTTTTCGTAACTTTAGTCACTCTGACACTTGGGTGTATTGTGACAGGGAAACTTCGGTTTCTCGTTTCGCTGACCCTTCGGGGTCTCGCAACACGGGCTACGTTAGGCCTTTGGTCTCTTGTGCCCTTAGTCACGCTGATCCTTCGGGGTTATCGTGACAGAGAAACTCCCATTTCTCGTTTGCGCTGACTCTTTGGGGTCTCACAATGCAGTTCACACTGAACCTTTGGGTCCTCGTGATCATAGTCATACTTATATGACAGAGTTTGAGGACTCTCGTTGTGTTTATCGTTCGCGCTCACACAACACAGGCTATCGTGAACCTTCGGGTGAACGTAGTAGTGAGTACTCTCGCCACGTTAAGAGCTCTCCCGCGCAAATTGGGCGCGCACGACCAACCTTATGCGCGCATGGCCGATCTGGCACGCACGAACAACCTTATGCGCCCATTGCCGATCTGGCATGCACGACTGGATTGGCGCGCACGATCGGATTGGCGCACATGACCACCTTGGCGCGCACGAATAACTAGGTGCACGCAATCAGTTGAAGTGCGCGAACAACTCTTATAACAGAGTTTTTCGAACTCTCGTTGTGCTAAGTGTTCATGCGTGGACAAGAGTTTTACTCTCATGACAGAGAGTTTTCAAACTCTGGTCCCGTGAAGTCATCAAGAGTTTTACTCTAATGACAGAGGGATGCCTGCTGTCTATGGGTTTCTGACTCTCTACAGGTAACTATGACACAATTCCTTTGGGTCCTGGTCACGTAACACGATTCCTGAAAATTCCATCAGGAATCAGCGACAGAGTTCCTGCGGGTTCTCATCACAACATCCTTTAAGGTCGTGAGAAAGGAATTCACAAATAGATTCTAAACCCCAAGGTTTTCATCTGAATCTCTCGGTTTCCGCAATCCAGAGTTTTTTCTGAAAACTCTATGGTCGACCTCCCCTCCCCCCCTCCCCTACAGGATGGGTCTTCCAAATGTGTGACTTAATACGTCACTCTACATTCTCAGCTGATTACTATGTCAGCTAGTTTGGTTTCGCCTGTATCGATCCTTTCATTTTCGAACGAACCACCGTCATCTTTCCTCCACCTTCCCACCTCGAGTGGTTTGGTTAGCAGACGGAAATTAGCAGGGAATGAAAAAAATTCTCTACATTCCAGTTCATTTCCCCTGGCAGGCCTTGCCTGAATTAGACGGTAGTTTTCTCACGTGAGAAAGTTTTTGATGGCAACTCCTTCAGGTAAGCGGTTGATGGCAATTATGTCTGGTCTTCTTGAAGCAAACCTCCTCATACGAGACTCCACCCTTTTCGGGGGATTTGTCCCTGAGAAGTTTTACAGAACTTCAATGGGTGTTGGTACAACTCAGGAACATAAATGGTGGTCTACCCTTAAATCTGCACTCTTTGGTGTAGATGCAACAGTTCTTCCTTTACTTAAACCAGATGGCTCAGTCACTCACTGTCCAAAGGAAAAGGCAACCCTGTTGGCTGATGTTTTTGACAGTAAACAGAGTAATGAAAAACTTGAACTTCCTCATTCCTGTTTTCCTGAGGCTAAACTAACTAGTTTAGCTTTTCGATCTCGTGATATTAAAGCTCTGTTGGTGGACCTTGATGCTTATGGAGGTGTAGACCCAAATG
Organism: Palaemon carinicauda; assembly: GCF_036898095.1. NCBI lineage: Eukaryota > Metazoa > Arthropoda > Malacostraca > Decapoda > Palaemonidae > Palaemon > Palaemon carinicauda. The sequence goes on along the minus strand of NC_090726.1, from coordinate 120,351,186 downwards.
GTATTTTTCCTTTGTTTTTTATAGAGACAGCAGATTTCTTAGCTCCAAAGTTATCTGTTATTTTGCGCAAGTTAGCAAGAAGAGGAGCTTTTAGCACTAGTTGGAGAATTGGTAATTTTACTTCTCTATGTAAATGTGTTTGTGGTAGCTCAAGTCCCACTGATTACCGCCCAATTTCCATAACTCCCATATTATCTAAAGTTTTTGAACGTCTTCTGGCAAAACGTCTTAATAGGTTTGCTGAAGGTAATCATCTACTCCCTAGTTTGCAATTTGGTTTTCGTAAAGGCCTTGGAGCATGTGATGCCCTTCTCACAATCTCCAATGCTGTACAGAAATCCCTTGATTGTGGTCGGGAAGTTCGTATGATTGGCCTTGATTTTAGTGCTGCCTTTGACCGTGTTAATCATGAGGCCCTTGTTTTCAAACTGAAACAGTTGGGAGTGGGTGGGTTGTTTCTTAGCATTATTATTGATTTTTTAAGTAATAGAACTCAAAGAGTTGTTGTTGATGGGCACCATAGTGATTATAGGAATGTGATATCCGGCGTTCCACAGGGTAGTGTTCTTGGCCCATTACTTTTCATACTATATACACATGACATGTGGTTTGGCCTAGAAAACAAGCTTGTTGCATATGCAGATGATGCTACTCTCTTTGCATCAATTCCATCCCCTGAATGTAGATCTAGGGTTGGTGAATCCTTTAATAGAGATTTAGCTAGAATTAGTGCATGGTGCAAATTATGAGGTATGAAGTTGAATCCTAACAAAACTCAAAGTATGATTGTAAGTAGGTCAAGGACGGTGGCTCCTCAACATCCGGATCTCAGTATTGATAATGTTTCTTTAAATATGTATGACTCTTTCAAAATTTTAGGTGTGATTCTCGACAGTAAATTTACTTTTGAGAAACATATAAGGTCTGTGTCTTCTTCAATTGCACAAAAAATAGGCTTATTGAGACAAGATTTTCGGTGATCAATCTATTCTGAAGAAGTGTTTTAATTCTTTCATTCTACCTTGTTTTGAGTATTGTTCTCCTGTCTGGTGTTCAGCTGCTGATTCTCATCTTAATTTGTTGGACAGAAACTTACGGTCTATTAAATTTCTTATTCCTGATCTAGATATTAATCTCTGGCACCGTCATTCAATTAGTTCATTATGCATGTTGCATAAGATTTTTCATAACTCTGACCATCCTTTACATTCAGATCTCCCTGGACAATTCTATCCTGTTCGTAATACTAGGCAGGCAGTTAATTCTAATAGCCAGGCCTTCTCCATCACGAGGCTCAATACTACGCAGTACTCTAGAAGTTTTATTCCAGCTGTTACCAAGTTGTGGAATGATCTTCCTAATCGGGTGGTTGAATCAGTAGAACTTCGAAAGTTCAAAGTTGGAGCAAATGCTTTTTTGTTGACCGGGCGGACATGAGTCTTTTTATAGTTTATTTATGACATATTTGTTTTTGATGTTGTTAATAGTTTATATATGACATGTCTGTGTTGACGTTGTTACTTATTTTACAATGATTTATTTTTAATTTGTTCTCTTCATTTATTTATTTCCTTTTTTCCTTTCCTCACTGGGCTATTTTTCCCTGTTGGAGCCCCTGGACTTGTAGCATCTTGCTTTTCCAACTAGGGTTGTAGCTTGGATAGTAATAATAATAATAATAAAACTTCATGAAGGCCGCAAGCCTTCCCGGAGCATGCGCTTTAGCCAAGACAAAACTGCGAGGTTATTGTCTTAAACTAGGGTTCTACCGTTTGATGGAGTCGGCCTCTCCCGTCATTGTATCCTGGGTACAACGACTCGCCGTTTTACACGATAGGCTTCTGAGACTTTTTATTCTATCCTTACAGGGTTATTGTTTCAAACAATTAGTCCCGAAGGAACATTGTTAGCTGACGTTAAAAGAACGATAGCAACAGCGTGGGCAACTTTTCATTACGTTTATGAACGTTTCAAATCCCTCCCACAGGTAACCAGGCATCCGTTTCCGTGTAATGAACACTCGTTAGCCCCTCACATAAAGAGGAGGGGTAAACCAAAGGGGAAATGATCGCTTCTATAACTGTATATTTTGTTTGAGAACATGTGTTCTCTCATTCAAGAAAATATTACAGTTAGTTAATGATCAAAATTTATTGGGCAATAATGTTGTGATTCTTTGCACATACATTATTCCTGTAACCGGATTCGTTGCAAACGTTTCTTGGAGGCAGAGAATACGCATGCACTAGCGCAAATGGACAAGTACATATATGCATGCAAGCGATCTTTATGCCAATAAGGGCTATTTACATCCTGCAATTAGAACTCCGTTCCATTAAGTTGTATATTTATATCCCTTACTGAAACCAGGTTATTCAGTACATTACTTGGCTACTTTCCTGTAACCAGACATACGACATTTAAGTTCTGCCTCCTTAAAGGCATTTTTGTTCCTTTCCCCCAGAGGAAGTCTTAGTCTCCTACAAAGGCTTTGGCCGGAAACTTCTCCTAAGCTATCTGTTCCCTAGTAGGGAACATTTAATATAAATGCTAGTTTACTGATCGGAGATGGAGAAGTACAAATGTTTTTTGTCCTAAGAAGGAGAAACCTCCGTTACGAACGTTTTCAACATTCTCCAACTGAGTTCCGGACACAACTTTTAAGTCGAACTAGGCATGTATGCTTGTCATGCTCACAGTTCGGTGTTACTACTCCGTATTAGACTTATGCTTTTTACCCATCCAACAATAGATTGAAGATACATCTCAATCCCCTCTTGGGTTTGGTTGGATACGTTCGGTGATTACCGTACAGTCTCTTGTCCGGAAAGCGATCTCTGTCGAGATTCGCTATTATAACATAAGCTGTACTGATTAACTGGTTTACCGTTTGGTATCGGTCTTATTCGGCCACCCACACTGGATTAGTGGCAGTTGGAGGGAGAACAGGCTGTTCCCCTTCATTGCAAGAACGTGCAAATAGTTACACGTCTCGACATCATCTCTAGATGTGTTTATTGCTCACTTGGGCTTTGACCAAGAGAGTTAGTGTGTTGTATGATCCATCTTCTGATGTCTCCTACTCTAGGAGACGGGGAGAAGTAATCCTCAGCGGTGTCCCTGAGTGGATTGCCAAGACTCAAAATCCGAGTGTGCTGTGCCCTAGGTGCAGCCCATTTCGAATAAAGAATCTTCGTTTGGTAACCGAAAACCCATCAACTGGGGTTTTACCCAGTGAGGAGTCTGTGGGGTTACCTTAAAAGAACGATACCAGCTCACCCCCGTGTGTCGGCACTGTTGACCAGCACGGGTAAGGTCAAGTGGAGGATCTCAAGGATTTCCCTCCCCTCTGGGACCAGAAGGCAATTGAGGTTGCTCTCAATCTAGACTCTCTTCCATCCTAAGACCCCGAGCTCGTAACGTCAGTGCCGTTGCTACATCCCTGGCGTTCAAGAAACTACTCTGTGGCGCAGATACTTTAAGTGGGCATGTGGAAGCGTCAGTCGACCTTCACGGCCCACTACCTGCAAAGACGTAACCCACATGAACATGGAGACCTTTTCCATCGATCCTGTGGTGGTCGCACAACAAATGGTCCAAAGACCCTATAAATAGCGGAGGGTTTGTATCTACGTCAGAACAAATAACAAATTTTTAAGTACAGTGAACCCTCGTTTATCGCGGTAGATAGGTTCCAGACCCGGCCGCGATAGGTGAAAATCCGCGAAGTAGTGACATCATATTTACCTATTTATTTAACATGTATATTCGGACTTTTAAAACCTTCCCTTGTACGTAGTACTGTTAACAAACCACCCTTTAATGTACAGAACACTTAATGCATGTACTACAGCACCCTAAACTAAAACAGGCACAAATATTAAAGGCGATTTTATATCATGCGTTTCCTAAACACCTAAAAAGCACGATAAAAAATGGCAACCAATGTTTTGTTTACGTTCATCTCTGATCATAATGAAGAAACAAACTCATTTAGTGTACACATATATGTATAGGTTAGTTTTTGCATCGATTATATTGATTATACAGTATGTTGATTTTTTTATTACCAATGTTTTACTTAATTTTTCTTAGGACTTCCAAATGAAATGTTTTTCTTTATGACGCCGCCTGAAACGACGGCGTCATAAAGTACTGTACGCTCAGTAAACAACCACGCTCAGAACAAAGAAGGCATTTAACGCGCATGATGAAAGTGATAAATAATGATATTTACAGTAAAAGCATTTACAAAATATGTTATTAGTACAAATATAATTTACCGTATCTATATAAAATCATACAGTACATACTGTACGTAGCAAAGCAGGAAAACAATTTACGAGAGAGAGAGAGAGAGAGAGAGAGAGAGAGAGAGAGAGAGAGAGAGAGAGAGAGAGAGAGAGAGATTGTTTTACGTACGTAAATGTTAAATGTAAATTTTAAACAAAAAAAATATGATAGGTTATAACATGTAGACTTTTAAAACCTTCCCTTTAACTTAATGCATACAGTACTAAACTATAAAACAGGCACAAATATTAGAATGTTAGAATATTAAAGTAAAAAATAAAGATTGTTACTGTACTCACCACGAAAGAAGTTCAAGAAAAACTTGAATGATGATGGCGATGAATTTGCTGCACAGTAGAAATGATGATGATGAAGCTGATGATGTGTTCTACTGTGCAGCCAGGTAGTATTTTACGTCTCTTCAGACGGAGGTGTCTTTTCCTGGGACACCTCTTCAACTTCTTCAATTTCTTCCGAAGGCGTAGTAGCAGGAGGAACTGGCTCTTTTTTGCGAGGCTGGCTGGAAGAACATTGTGATCGGAAGTTGTTGCCGCTGCTTCTTTTTTCGATCTAAGAGCATCTTGTAGGGAGTCATTATGTCATCAACCTTGTTGCAGAATTGCATTGACCGAACCATATCCTCGTCCCACTCTTGCAACATTTCTTTCAACTCCTTCGCATGGTTGCAGGCCTTGGCAAGCCGTCCTAATGTTAAGCCCGTTTCTTCAACATTTTCTTGGGTCTCTTCCTGGGTTTCACTCTCTTCTTCGCTTGCCGATTTCGTCAGGTCTTCGAGGTCTGCGTCAGTTACGGGCTGGGAATGGCAGTCCAACAACTCGTCGACGTCTTCAGTCGTCATGTCGCCAAACCCGTCACCTCCAATTATGGCAGCCAACTGCACAGATTTGCGTATTGCAGAGTGTTGGATTTCAGCAGGTGTAAATCCATCGTCGTCGTAAACAATCTGGGGCCACAACTTCTTCCAGCTCGCATTCACGGTTGCAGGTTTCATCTCTTGCAGTGCCTTCTGAAAATTCTGCAAGCACGTGGCTATGGTGTACTGCCGCCAGTACGCCTTCAAGTTAAAATCTTCATCCTCATCATCTCGGGCAGCATCCACACACGCAACGAGGTCCGCCAAGGTATTCTTCGTGTAGAGGGCCTTGAACGCCCTGATAACCCCCTGGTCCATCGGTTGAATTAATGATGTGGTGTTGGGTGGCAGGAACTCAACCTGAATGCCCTCATGCGACAGGTCAGTTGCGTGTCCACCAGCGTTATCCATAAGGAGAAGGATCTTGAATGGCAAGCCCTTCTCTAAGAGATATTTGCTGACTTGCGGGATAAAACACTGATGGAACCAGTTGGAGGTCAGCATCTTCGTAATCCATGCTTTTTGATTATGCATCCAGTACACGGGAAGGAGATTCTTATTTTCATTTTTCAAAGCGCGAGGATTTTTCGACTTATAAATAAGCCCCGGCTTTAGCAAAAATCCAGCAGCATTGCCACACATCACAAGGGTAACACGATCCTTGAATGCTTTAAAGTCAGAGGCTTTGGCTTCCTCTTTGAACAGGAAAGTTCGTGACGGCATTCTCTTCCAAAACAAGCCGGTCTCATCCATATTAAACACTTGTTCCGGCTTGTATCCACCTTCGGCGATAATATTCTTGAATGTCTGGTTCACGTAAGTTTCAGCAGCGGCAGTGTCAGCGGAAGCAGCCTCGCCATGCAGGGAAACGCTTTTCAGGGCGAAGCGTTTCTGAAACTTCGCGAACCATCCTTTGCTGGCGGAAAAACGTTGTTTCTGAGGCTGGGAATCAGTGGATGTCCCTGGTTGAGGATCATCTGCATCATCATCTTCTTCAGCATGGTTGCCGTCGTCGTCTTGAGGTTCCTTTGCAGCAAAATTCTCATACAAGCTCAAAGCCTTTGTTCGGATGGTGTTCGTATCCAAGGCTATGTTCTTCTTCCGGCAGTCGGCAATCCACACAGGTAAAGCACCTTCCATGCGTACGATCGTTTTATTACGCGTTGTAACGACTCGCTTCGCTGATCTGCTAAAGGTGATTGCAGCCGTCTTTGTAATGTTCGCCTCGTCCTTCTTGATATAGCGAACAGTAGATTCGTTGATTCCAAAATGGCGCGCTGCGGCCGCGTAACTTCTACCGTCTTTTAACATATCGAGAAGCGTAACCTTCTCAGCAATCGTCATCATCCTTCGGTGGCGTTTAGGCTCACTACCAGCCTTAGTAGAAGCAGAACGCTTGGGAGGCATTGTACAGTAGGATTTAACAAAAAGTTCAACTTAAAAAGGTACCACACAGCACAGATTAAACTTCACAAACTTAAGAACGTCTACTCAGCGATACGCCGTAAGAGAAAGTGGACGACCCGGGCCCGCGAGAACCTAGATGCTGGAAGCTGGAGATGCGGGCAAAACACCAATCACAGGCTAGATCACAAAACTTGAGTTCTGATTTGTCATCTATCAGCGCTTGAACCAATCACAACCTGTCTTACAGTATATGATGCGTAGGTTACCAACTCAAAGTACAAGATACCCCGCGCATACCGTACGTACAGTATTAATAATAATAATAATAAATAATGATAATAATACTGTACAGTAATAATAATAATAATAATGATAATAATAATAACAATAATAATTTTATTAACAACAACAACAATAATAATAATAATAACAATAATAATAATAGCTTTACGTATGTTATTTTATTCTTTTGTAGGATGTGTCTCTCTCTCTCTCTCTCTCTCTCTCTCTCTCTCTCTCTCTCTCTCTCTCTCTCTCTCTCTCTCTCTCGTACGCTTATTCGAAATGTGATTTTTGCAACAAAGAATATTTTTGGATGCAGTACTACGTACGTATACATACAAAAGAATCATGGAAAAGATGCACATCCATTACATTTGTAGTACAGTAGTAGCCATCAGCAGCCTTACACCATTCTAATATGGTATGACTGCATCTGATTTGCGTTTCATGTTCGATTTAATTTTACTACGTACTGTATACAGTACTGTATTATCGTATGATCACATTCTCTTTTCGTGTTTTATTTCTTTCTGTGCTGAATTATATATCATATGTAATGCAATGAACAATCAGTAAGAGCAGATATTACTAATTACAGTATTAATGGAATTACAGGTAACGAAATATCGTATTTGGGGGTCTTCAGATTTCGCGGTATTTTCGAAATTTCCGGAAAATCCGCGATATGTATATATATATATATATGGCTTATGAAAAAAACCCGCGAAGTGGTGAATCCGCGATGGTCGAACCGCGAAGTAGCGAGGGTTCACTGTAATTTGTATTTTTCCTAGTACAGTATACAAACCTGGAGCTATTTATACAAATTGGCCTGCTACCCTGTCCCCCGAGAAGTCCTGCCATAGAGGAAAGTGGTTACTCAGCCGAGAGGTGTGAGAGAGCGGGGTAGCCAGTCTACCCCACCCGCTAACTAGCGGACGTGGTGGGGTAGCCAGTCTACCCCACCCCCCACCCACTAACTAGCGGACGGGGTAGTTATCCCTCACTAAAATTATCATGGCTCGTCTTTGAGCTACGCCGAAAGTATACCCTATAAATAGCTCCAGGTTTGTATACTAGTAAAAATACAAATTGCTTACAAATTTGTTATGTTTGTATTCCAGTTACGGAACAAATGACAAATTCGTAGATAATTTTTGTTTTTCCTAATGATACAAATCTTTTGCTATTTATACAAACTTACCCGCCAGCCCTATCCCCCTTAAAGTCCTACCTCCAAGCAAAGTGAGCTAAATCACTGGTGTGTGAGCGGGGTCGGTAGCAAGTTACCCCCGCCAGATAGCAGAATGGGTAAACAACCCTCGCTATATTTTAATGGTTTGTCATTTCAGCTTCGCCAAAAGTAATACCCCTAAATAAATAGCTAAAGGTTAAAATACAAATTATCTACGAGTTTGTCGTTTATATCGACGTACAGTATACAGTACTCAAACTAAAAATTTCCAGTTTTCTTTCTTTTTCAATAGGTGTACGCTTCTAGTGTAACATTGAGATAATCTGGCATTTAGTGACTATAAATATTGACTTTTGTATACTACAGTCTTTTTGTCCTTTCAGTCTTTTCATTGACTTTGGGTTGGATATACTGTATAGTATATTAGTAACCTATTGGGTGGGTTCAGTGATTTAAGTTATTAGCAATGAGACGTCTTTTTCAGGATTTATTATTAATTCCTTTGAGTGTTGTTCAAGGGGATTATTGTTGTGGGATCATGATGCTCATTCTCTGTGTCATGTTAAAATGACGTAACGCTTAGTTATGGGAAAATCCAGAGAAGACTTGTCGAGTTGATTGAGGTTCTTTTGTTTAGTGTTGTGAGTCTTGGGGCAAAGATAGTAATACTAGCCTAACTTGCCCTGTTTTGAACCCAAGATTAACATCAAGTTTTACCCGGCTTTTCTAGGGCATCATTCGGTAAGGGTTCTGATGGAGTAGATTGCCTCTACATGAGCTTTACACTTTTGAGTTACTTATTCCTACATATGGGAAAACCATTGCTTTTCCATGATCCAGTCTGCTTTTATGACCAGTGGAGTAGGTTCTTATGATCAACCGCTTTATTCCTATTTGTTCCGTTACTGGAATACAAACCTACGCTATTTATTAGGGTTATTATTTTGGGCGAAACTGAAAGGACGAGCCAATAAAATTTTAGCAAGGGTTAACGACTCATCCCGCTAGTTAAGGGGGGTAGGGGGTTAGCTTGGTACCCCTCCTGCTCACATACCTGTGATTTAGCTCACTTTGCTTTTGGCTCGGATGGTGAACAGTCATTGCCATTCTTCTTCCTCACCAAGTTATTTTGGACTCATATTAATTGCTTTTTATTTGTGCTTTCTCTTTAGTACTCTGTGTGTATGTTGACTTCTGCTGACCATGCAAACCTGCCCTGGACTTGAAGGCTGGCCTTGCGGTACCTTCATGTCGTCCATGGACACCGATCGTCACACCCTTTGTCCCGCCTGCAGAGGTCAGTGGTGTGATAGGGAAAACAAGTGTAGTGAGTGTCAGGAGTTGTCTGCCTCCCAGTTGAAATGTGGTATATTTCTCCCTTGAAGATTTCTAAGAAAGGGAGAATACCCAAGGCTTCTTCCGATTCCAACCTTCCTCCGAAGCTCCTACTCGATCGGCCTCTTCCGAGAGACAGTCGAGTAATAGCGTAGGCCCTTTAATTGTTGGTCAATCCCGGTCCTCAAGAGATGGTGTTGCTTCCCCTAATGAAGCAGCCCCACCTCTCCCCGAGTGAGGCCACGTGTCTTTCTCCTTTTGTACAAGTGTGGTCGTCCTTGGGGATTCTGGGTCGGCCCTCCAAGGACTCCTTGCTGCATCTCATCCTCCGTGGTGCTAGTGTGCAGAATTCCTCGACTTTGGAGGTGGATCCTCTGCCTTACGTCGACGTAGTGGTGTCTGAAGTGTCTTCTGATGCTGCTCCCGACGCCTCTGCCTCTTCAGACTCTTCAGCCGTTGCTGCCGACTGCACTTCCCCTGGTCTTGATCATCGTTCGAGGGGTAAGCCAAGTCTTTCGTCTGTCTCTCCTGCGATTGTTTCTCCTCGGAGGAGGAGTTCACTCATAGCGACTCCTCTGCAGAGGACTACTGCTTCTAAAGGTCAGCTTGTTGATTCACCGGCCCCCAGAGGGCATCATCGTTCTTGTAGAGCTCTACTTCCGCTTCGCCTTAGAGGTTGCCCTTCGCCATCGGTGAAAAGCTGCCTCTTCGGCTTTTCAGCCTCGTCTTCGCAACCTTCCCCCCGTAGAGGAGCCTCCTCTTCCATCGTCTTCCGGCCCTCGACCTTTGCCTGTTCGTGGACCTTCTCCTGATGATGCTGCTGCTAGTCCTCGGACTTCGGTCTTGGACTCTTCTGTAGATCACTTGTGATCCCCGCGGTGGATGTTCGCCCTTCCAAAGGGCACATCACTTTTTCTGACCTGCCTTCACCGTTCCTGTATTGTGATGTTTCAAAACATCCCTCGCCCTCAAGAACGCGCCTTCCTTCACAGCATTCCAGACCTTCGTCTGGGCGCCAGTGCGTATCAGTGCACCAGCGCTCACCAACATCTCGTCAACGCTGTCCAGCACATCAGCGCTCTCCAATGACCCAGTGATATCCTGATCGCTCTCCAGCTCGTACTTGCCGTTTGAAATACAGTGGAACCTCTACATACGATCTTAATTCGTTCCAGAAACTGCTTCGTATGTTAAAACAATCGTGTGTTGGAGCAAATGTTCCCATAAGAATACACTGTAATTTGTATAATTCGTTCCACAGCCCAAAAACCTATAATAACTCCTTGATAGATTACTACATATAATTACATATAACAATAACATAATTGCATGATATGAAAGAAGGATGTAAAAAAGATAATTATAAAGAAATGATAAATAAGAAATGTGTTTTTATTGTCACTTTACGTTAGAGACAGGCTAACGCAGGTGTAAGAATTGCTACGCGAGGAGGAGACGGACGATATATGAGAAGGTAGACATGGTGTTAATATGTTCTTTAAATAAATACTCTCTCTCTCTCTCTCTCTCTCTCTCTCTCTCTCTCTCTCTCTCTCTCTCTCTCTCTCTCTCTTCTTCTTCACTGTTAGTGTTAGAGACGTCTATTAATTTTTTCTGAGAGAGAGAGAGAGAGAGAGAGAGAGAGAGAGAGAGAGAGAGAGAGAGAGAGAGAGAGAGCGAGAGATTAAACAAAAATGTGTTGTGTACATAAGATTTTTAACAGCGTCAACGAGTTGAAAGACAATTAAATGTAACTAAAAAAGCAATATCAGCAAATCTGAATTCCTTTATTAACTAAAACAAATATTGATACACACACACTCGTGTGCGTACGCAGGAGGAGACAGGATCGGCGAGGAGGTAGAGATGGTACTGCGATAACGTACCATAACTTACACGGAAACTTTAATGTAACTTAGCTTATTTTTTTTTTTTATATTTCATATTTTAAATATTAAACTTAGCCGGTGAATATATAATAGCTGACGTCTCCGACGGCTTGACAGATTCCAAAAACTCGCGAGCGATCGCCGTGAAGGTTGCGGGTGTGACCACCAGCGCCGACTATCGGCCAGATACCGCATATACTTGTCAATTTCTTCAGTTCTTCTCTGTCGGTCTTGTCGACAAGTTGGTTCCGCTCGCTTTATGACCTCGAGTTTTCGACCGAATTGGTGAAGTACTTGGTTTTGGTTTTATTGCTCTCGCCGTGTTGGATTATTCAATACTATCTTCAAAAGAAATGCTTTTGAAAGGAGAGGAAAAGTGTTTTGCCCTTGCTTTTTTTTTAATCTCTGGTTTTTCCATAGAGAAAAGATGGCCGACCCTTCCCTCAGTGTACGGAAGTGTGTTAAAGGCTTTTAGTAATTATTTTATCACTTTATAAATTATTGTTGATATTTATAGATTTACCTCTATATATTTTATATTTTATATCTCACCCGCCTTTATTAGGCCTCTTCGATTAGCTTTTCATTTATACTAAACGTCAAAATAAATTTTATGTTTTTGTTTATATGCGGCCTTTACCTATTCTTTGTAGGCGGTCCTATCTTGGAAAACGAAGTTAAACAACGTTGAGCCCATTCAACTTTTATTTTTGTTTAGTTTAAAACAGTTGCTCTGTAAGAGTGATGAGATGAATATTTTTTAGAAAATATTTTAAGAATTATATTCTTTGAATAGTCTTCGTGCTGTTTTTTCAAAGATGAACTAACGTTTGGTTTATTTATGCTACGCAGTTTGCGCTCTATTGTTACGATAGAGAAAGAGAGAATCACGGTTTCACTTTGCAGAAAGAGTAAATCGATTTTGACGTTTTGTTCATTCTTCTTTCAAACTGAAGTGTTTTAGATAATAATTTAAAGGAACTTGTTAATTTTCAATTTCTTAGTCCTTTCAGTTTTTTCCTTTAGTCAAATAACCTGTTATTGACGAAGGGTGAGTGGGCCATTCTCTTGTGAGTGACAAGAGAGAGAGAGAGAGAGAGAGAGAGGAAGAGAGAACGATCCGATCTTTATTCTCGTCCCAAGTCTCTGTACAAGGAGTTTGGGAGCGAGTAACGTTGTTCTCGATTCAGTTTTTTTTTTTTACTCTCGTCCCAAGTCTCTGTACGGGGAGAGAGGATAAAACGTTTTAGTTTTTATTCTCGTCCCAAGGCACTGTACGGTGAGAGATTGAAAACGTAGTCCTTAGTGAACTAGTGTTTAGTCTCCTCCCCAGTCACTGATCTTTTTAACTTTATATATTTCCGTTTTATTCGATATATATGTATATGTTTATTGATTTTTGCATGTGTGTTTCATTTTGTACTAATGTGCTTACATTATACGACTCATTTCGCAATTCTAACCTTTTGATGTAAGGGAGAATTGCGTGCTTCAGGTAGAAATCAGTTTTATTCATGTCTAATGTGAAATTATTAAAAAAATGCGATATCAGTGAAGTAAGTGCAAAAAACATGTTCTGTGTTGCTGAGGGTTCGTTTGTTCGTGCTTGTCACTTGCCTAATCCGAGACCTCTTTCAGGCTCCCCTGCACCAGGGAGAAGGAATGTCGTAGGACCTAAGGGAGTGAGGAGTGTAAACCAACGAACAGACGTTCCCTCAAAGGTATCAGACGTTGCTCGGCAAGCACGTCCTTGCCATAAGACAGGAGAGACGAAGTTTCTCCTCGTCTTCCGATGATTCGTCTCTTTAAAAGCCTGGGCGTAAAGTTTCGAGACGGTTGAAACGTTTATTAGTTCCTTCAGAACAAGTTCAACGTCCTAGCTGTAGTCATAATAAGAGTCCCGTTCATAGCGATGACGTTCATGTACAGACGTTTCTGCCACAGACTCGACGTGACGTTGAGCGGTAGACACCGTAGACACAACGTGACATCGAGTGTCAGTCACCGTAGTCTCGATATAGCATCGATCAGCAGTCACTGCTGTTTACTATGTGACGTTTGAACGTCAGCCACCGCAGTCACAGGTTGATCCGAAGTTAAGTGTTTTGCAAGATATGCTGTTAAAGCTTTCTTCTTCAATAGAAGCTTTCGATCCTGTTCCTGTGCGAAAGGATCCTTTGCTTTTTGTACGTCACGGTTCTGGGATACGTGATTCGGGTCTTCAACCTTCTAGACGAGCTTTGTTACGCCACGCTGACGTTATCCCTAGTGACAGCTTTGCTGTTAAACGAGATGCGGAGCATAAATCTCGATGTAACTTTGATCACTTTGAACGTCAGCCACCGCAGTCACAGCGTGACGTTGAGCTGCAGACACCGCAGACACGACGTGACGTTGAGCGGTAGACACCGTAGACATGACGTGACGTCGAGGGTCAGTCATCGTAGTCACGATATAGCATCGAACAGCAGTCACCGCTGTTTCTACGGTACGTTTGAACGTCAGTTACTTCTGTCACGACGTGTAGTAGAATAACATTCTCTGCAGTCACAACGTGACATCGACCCTCCAACTTTTAACTTCTGTTCATATACTAGTTGATGTAGCCTGTCAGGCTTTTCCTTCACGTCATTCAGAAGAGGAGTAACCTAGGGTGGTCCAACAATCCCTTGGATTTTAATTATGAATTTCTTTAGTGAAATTTTGTCCTACTCGTTTTGTAACGGCTGCTCCGCCGTCTGAGTTTACTCTTGGCATGACTTTCTTCGACTCCTACTTTTACGAAGTCAGTTCTCTCTTGTTCTTCCAAGAGGGCCATGCTCTTACTGGGAGACTGGTTGGAATCCAGGAGAAGTTTAGGAAAGTCAGCTTTTGCTTTTCCTCCTTCTTAATTAGCTTCTCGCTCGGGCATCTGGTGTGACACAGAGAAGCTCGAGGAGAAGTTCTCGGCTTGGGAGTACCTGCCTCTGCCCAGGGAGACTTCTTAAGCCTTGTGGACTCTCCTCGTCGTCTAGCCATGAGACGCTCCAAGAGTTTATGGTCGGCTTCAGAGCTAGACCATCTCCTGTTAGGAGTTTTTTTTCGAGCGTTTGAAGTTTTTATTTGTTGGATTGGTCCCTGGGAGCCTTAAGTGAGAAGGTCTCTCCAGCTGTCAATGTATTGCTGTACAATTATGTCATGCATGAACAAGGCTATCAGGGATGGCTCCAATGATTTGGCAGCCACGTTCACTGCAGGAACAAGGCTATCAGGGATGGCTCCAATGATCTGGCAGCCACGTTCACTGCAGGAGTACTTAAGATGTAAGTGCGCTCAATGTGTTCATTGTCAAGACAAACTTCACGATGAAGACTACCAAATCTGTCTTGGCAGCAGTAAGGGAAGACGACTGGATGGTCTCTCTCGACCTTCAGGATGCATACTTCCACATCCCGATTCATCCAAACTTTCAACAACATCTGAGGTTTGTGGACGGGAAAGTAATATACCAATTTCGAGCACTGTACTTCGGCCTCATTCCTGCTCCTCTTGTTTTTACAAGGCCCTTGCAAAATGTAGCAAGCTTTCTACATTTTTTGAGGATTCAGAGCCTCCCTTTATTTTGACGACTGGCTAATCAGGGCGTCGTCATTAAATCGCTGTCTGGAGAGCCTCTAATGGACATTAGACCTAACCAAGGAACTAGGTCTCATAGTGAACGTAGAGAAGTCGTAACTTACAGTACCCCATCCCAGACTATTCTTTATTTGGGAATGGAGATACAATGTCGGATTTTTCGGGCTTTTCCGTCTCCCACAAGAATGGAACAAGCTCTGTTAAAAGTCCTTCACTTGCAAGAGAAAAACAGTTGCTCTGTAAGAGTTTGAACTAGCCTCGTGGGAATTCTTTCATCGCTGGAGTAGTTTATCTCTCTGGGGAGACTCAACCTTTGCCCTCTCCAATTTCACCTAAACCATTGGAACAAGGAGAAGGGGTTAGAGAGTATCTCTTCCCCAATCTCCAACTCAGTCTAGACATGTCTGACTTGGTGGGACAGCAACATCAGACTTCGAGAAGGTCTTTCTCTTGCGATCAAGAACCCAAACCATGTGTTGTATTCAGATGCATCGGATTTGGGTTAGGGAGCTCCACTGGACAGTCTGGAATGCTCGGGCCTTTGGTCCACGGATCAGAAGGAACTCCATTTAAGGCAAGTAACATCCCTCCTTTGGCGAGATTTGTGCAAGGAAAAATGAATGTCTTGGCGGACTGCCTCAGCAGAAGAGGACAAGTCATCTCCATGGAGTGGACGTTGCACAAGACTGTGTGCGAGAAGCTATGGATGACATGGGGTCAACCCACCATAGATCTTTTTGTGACTTCACTGACAAAGAGGCTCTCGACTTACTGCTTTCCAGTTCCAGATCCAGAGGCAGCCCACATAGATGCTTTCCTGCTGGACTGGTCTCACCTGGACGTTTATGCCTTTCCACCTTTCAAAATCCTAAACAAGGTGCTGCAGAAGTTCACCTCTCACGAAGGGACCAGGTTGATGTTGGTTGCTCCACGCTGGCCCGCGAGAGAGTGGTTCACAGAGGTACTTCTATGGCTGGTAGACTTTCCAAGAAGTCTGCCGTTGCGGATGGATCTCTTGCGACAGCCTCACGTAAAGAGATTTCATCGAAGCCTCCCCACGCTTCGTCTAACTGCCTTCAGACTATCGAAAGACTCTCTTGAGCTCGAGGGTTTTCGAAGGAGGCAGCTAGAGCGATCGCGAGGGCTAGAAGATCCTCTACCATCAGGATCTATCAGTCGAAATGGGAGGTATTTAGAGACTGGTGCAAGTCCTCCTCTATTTCCTCTTCCAAGTGCCTCTGTAGCGCAGATTGCGGATTTTCTGCTTTATCTGAGAAACGGTCGCTCCCTCTCTGCATCCACCATTAAAGGCTACAGAAGCATGTTAGCTTCTGTTTTCAGGCATAGGGGTTTGGATCTTTCTAATAACAAAGATCTCCAAGACCTGCTTAAGTCTTTCGAGACTTCCAAGGAGCGTCATATTTCGACTCCTGCTTGGAACTTGGACGTGGTCCTACGGTTCCTTATGTCAAACAGGTTTGAACCATTAAATTCAGCCTCCCTGAAGGATCTTACCCTCAAGACACTTTTTTTTGGTGTGCTTGGCTTCGGCTAAAAGGGTTAGTGAGATACATGCTTTTAGCAAGAACATCGGCTTCTCCACTAATAAAGCAGTATGCGCTCTTCAACTTGGTTTTTTGGCCAAGAATGGACTTCCGTCTCGTCCTTGGCCTAAATCATTTGATATCCCCAGTCTTTCTGAGATTGTGGGGAATGAAGTTGAAAGAGTGCTGTGCCCCGTTAGAGCTCTTAAATTTTATTTATCCAGAGCTAAACCGCTACGAGGTTGTTCAGAGGCTTAATGGTGCTCCGTTAAAAAGCCCTCTTTGCCCATGTCTAAGAATGCGTGGTCTTATTTTATTAGACTTTTGATTCGGGAGGCACACACTCATTTAAGTGAGAAGGATCGTAATTTACTTAAAGTCAAGGCTCATGAAGTCAGAGCGATAGCAACTTCAGTAGCGTTTAAGCAAAATAGATCCATTAAAAGTATTATGGACGCGACCTTTTGGAGAGGCAAGTCGGTATTCGCTTCATATTACTTGAAAGATGTCCAGACTCTTTATGAGGACTGCTACACACTGGGACCATTCGTAGCAGCGAGTGCAGTAGTGGGTGAAGGCTCTACCACTACATTCCCTTAACCCCAATATCCTTTTAATCTACTCTTGAAATTTTTAATCTTATTTTGGGTTGTACAGGAGACTAAGAAGTCTTTCGCAATCTTTTTGATTTGGCGGGTGGTCAAAATATTGTTTCTTGAGAGCGCCCAGATTAAGGGTATTGATGAGGTCCTGTTATAGGGGTGTTCGCCCTGGATATAACAGCTCCTGGGAGTCTTTCAGCATCCTGAGAGGATGGCTGGGCTTCGTGAGGAAAGCAGACTAATGAGGCAAAGTAATCATCAGAGTCAGCTTCCTTACCAGGTACCTATACTTAAGTTGGTTTTTTATGAAATAGTCAAAAAACTCTTGAGCATATACGCCTTTATTGTATTAATACTGGTCTCTACCCACCACCATGGGTGTGAATCAGCTATTATATATTCACCGGCTAAGTTTAATATTTAAAAAGGATATTTTGATTATAAAATAAATTTTTGAATATACTTACCCGGTGAATATATAAATTAAAGGCCCTCCCTTCCTCCCCGATAGAGACCCAGGGGACTGAGAAGAACTGGAGAAATTGACAAGTATATGCGGTATCTGGCCGATAGTCGGCGCTGGTGGTCACACCCGCAACCTTCACGGCGATCGCTCGCGAGTTTTTGGAATCTGTCGAGCCGTCGGAGACGTCAGCTATTATATATTCACCGGGTAAGTATATTCAAAAATTTATTTTATAATCAAAATATCATTTTTTTACATTTTTTTTTTCTTTTGATTTTTAATTATCATCACTTTCAGTGACGAGTTACGGTATGTTATCACAGTCACCGTCTCTACCTCCTCCCCGACCGTCTGTCTCTTAATGCGTAGCAATTCCTACACCTGTGTGTGTGTTTGTGCATACGCACACGAGTGAGTTTGTATCAAAATTGGTTTTAGTTAATATAGGAATTCAGATTCGCTGTTATTACTTTCTTAGTTACATTTAATTGTCTTTCAACTCGTTGACGCTGTTAAAAATCATATGTACTCTAAACATATTTTTGTTTAATCTCTCTCTCTCTCTCTCTCTCTCTTGGAAAAAAAATAGACGTCTCTAACTACAACAGCAAAGAAGAACAGAGAGAGAGAGAGAGAGAGAGAGAGAGAGAGAGAGAGAGAGAGAGAGAGAGAGAGAGAGAGAGAGAGAGAGAGAGAGAGAGAGAGAATTTTATTTAAAGAACATGTTAATGCTATGTTCAAAGAGAAACAGAAAAAGATAGAGGACTTTTTAAAAGAGCTTGTTAATGCTATCTTGGTTTTCTTTGCTTCACTTTTTTCTTTCTTTCTGTTCATCATGCTGGCCCTTCTCACAAATGATCGTTGCCAACAATCTCTTTGTCCTTTATCCCTATCAACAAATGGCGTTCTATCTCTTCCAGGGTATTGCTACAATGTCTTGTAATAATGGTGATCCCCTTCGATGGTTTACCTACTTTAATGGCTGCCTTCCGCTTGATGATCGTCGAGATCATAGGCCTATTCCGGCCATATTGTTTAGCCATATCACTCACATGCACACTGCTCTCATGTTTTTCTATAATTTCTTGCTTCAATTCTAATGAAAGAATTACCTTCTTCCTTTTCTCACCACTACCTGTACTGAAACTTAGATTCTTAGGCACCATGATTATAGGTAAAATAAAAAAGGAAATGTCAAAAAAGGAAAAAAATAAGCACTGTTAATAACAGACCAAACAGAGGACAACCACACGATACACACAAGAAAAGAGAACAGAGCACTCGACGCTCAATGGCGTCCCTCTTACGTGCTGCCATCTACCGGCGTAAACAAGATCTACATCGGATGTTGGAGCATTACTTCGGGTGTCGAGACAAAAATTTGATGGAATTTTACTTCGGATGTTGGAACAATCGTATGTAGAGGTTCCACTGCACCAGCATTTGCCGGCACGCCAGTGCTCGCCAGCTTATCTACGATTGCCAGCGTACCTGCGCTCACCAGTGCCACAGCGCTCTCCTGCGCTTCTGCGCTCTCCAGTGCCACAGCGCTCTCCTGCGCTTCTGCGCTCTCCAGTGCCACAGCGCTCTCCTGCGCTTCTGCGCTCTCCTATTCTTCAGCGCTTTCCATCTCGCAAGCGCTCTCCAGCTTGCAAGCTCTCTCCTGTGCACCAGCGCTCTCCTTTGCACCAGAGTTCTCCTGTGCGCCAGCGCTCTCCAGCTCGTCGGCACTCGCCAACTTGTCAGCGCTCGCCAGCATACCCGCGCTCACCAGCATACCCGCGCTCACCTGCGCCCACTTGCGCACCAGCGTTACCCAGATCGCCAGCACTTGCCTGCGCTCCTACGCTCACCTGCACACCAGTATTCGCCGGCTCACCAGCGCTCTCCTGCGCAGCACTTTCCCGCTCGCCAGCACTCTCCTGCACACTTGTAAAAGAGTAAAAAAGAGCAGAAAGGCAAAATTTTTGACAGGTCACCACTGCCTCATTCTCCTCTTAGCAAACGGATTACGGTGCGCCTGCCAGGAAAAGGAGGATGAGGCTTCACAGAAGGGTTCAAGATTCTGAAGATTTCTTCTTCGAAGGCAGACTCACTGCATCTACCATCGGTCGAGACTCCTCACAGGAATCCATTGATCAGTTGTACAAGCCTTCGGACCTGCTTTATCATCTCGCTCTTCGGAGACCTCACAACATCTGACAGCTTGTGTAGATCTCCTGCAAAGAACCTTGGCTGCTTCTCCCTTGAAGAGAAAAAGAGGAATCTCAGATGCGGTAACATCCCCTAGGGTGAAACTGATTCCTGTTAGGCCTTCAAGGCCTTTCCCTCCTGACTCGCCCTCAGAACGCTCTACTGTGACACCTCTGCCGAGGGAGTCTCGCGAGGTTCGAATTTCCTCTTCCACCTTCGAAGGAAAATTCTCCTCACAGAGAGTTCTCCACCACCAGCGGAAGTCAGGAAGGGCTCCATCCGGCCTTCGATGCTGGAGTCCTATTTCCTTCCCCAGAAGGAATCAAAGGTTTGTGTCGTGTTGAGAGGGTTGAGTTAAAATTTTAGGACTCTTGGACAATGTGGTGGAGGGTGCAGTTTTTGTTGTGGTGTTGGAATAAGTAGTTTGTCTTGCTAGAGTGTGGACGTGTTGCGCGGAGCTCCGTTAAACACATGCCCTGAGTCGTGTTTTAGCTTTTTATTTCTTGCTTAGAATATCATTGAAAAGATATAAGTTAATCTTATGGAGAAACCTAAGTGATAAGAAACTGTACATTATGTGTGTCCATAACCATTTCTGCCTTATATGTAAAACCACGGATTGAGACTGGAAAAAATGGATGGGATGTGTATGCTATAAATTCTGCCCTAAGAAATGTGTGTGTATAGTGACAGGCATCACTGATAATGAATGGAATAACCTAGATTGGTTATGCCGACATTGTGTAGGTAAAGCCAGACATGCCAATTGATTAATATCAAAATTAAAGGAAGATGTGAATGTGAGAGAATTGGCCTTGAACGAACAAGACGCGAAAATAGATGACTTGGAAAACTAATTTGCGGACCTTAACGCACACGCAGCAAAATTCACTCTGACTACTGACCTCACTGAGAAAGTTGATATTCTTGCCATGAATATGGAATCAACTAAGGCAACACTTCAAACATGGATGGACCCAAAACCAGAGAAAATGACATTTGCTGACAAAGTTAAGGGAAAAAATCTCTTGGTAATTAAATCAACAAATACAACTAAAATTACTGAAAGAAAACGTGAGGTCAAACAGACACTTAAAGACATTCCTGTACTTAACACGCGGTCAACTACGAATGGAAATGTTGTAAACTTTGCAAACAAAATGATTAGAGAAGAGGCGGCAAACAAAATGATTAGAGAAGAGGTGGCAAACAAAATTCAGACATTGGTTGCTGACACTGAAATGAGAAAAATCGGAAAACTAAAACCAAAAACAATGATAAGCAATGTGTACAATGATGATGATGATGTAGTAAATGCTTTGATTCAAAGAAATAGCTGCCTGGACTAAATCCAAAATATAGAAGAGAAGATAAGTGAAGTCCTGAAGAAAAATACTTCGGGTGGGACCACTCACTATGCGCTGAAATGTGATCCTGAAGTTCGTAGGGCTATTTATGATAAGGGGGACAACCTTTCGTTACGATGGGATACTTATAACATATGTGATAGGTACCACAGGATTACCTGCTACCACTGTCTGAGGTATGGACATCTTGAAAATGATTGCAAGTCTAAGAAGGATGATAAAGTCTGCGGGAAATGTTCAGGAAAGTATTCCACTAACAAGTGTAATTCGCAAGTGTCAAAGTGTATGAACTGCACAAAGTTAAACAAACCAAGTGACCACATAATAAATTCTAGAGAATGGAAAGCTTTTGACTTGGAATAGAAAAGACTTGCAGAAAATACTGATCAGGGTTACTAAAGATGTCATAAACTGTGGCTATGTAAATAATAAGACTATTCAAATTCGAGAATTACTAAACGAGATATATGTGGACATACTAGCATTATCTAAAACATGGATAAATAACTTGGACAAGGCAAGGATCACTGAAATGACACCTCCCCCTACACACACACACACACACACACACACACACACACACACCTTTCACATACTGAGGGAAGGTAGGTCTGGTGGAGCTGTCCAACTCTTTATTCATAAAAGTTACTCAAATTTCAATATTGAAAAGAACTAGTGTATCAAGCTTTGAATATACAGTATAGAAATAAACTTTACGCAAAACAACAGAAAAATATCCTTTGTAACAGTACAAACTTCCGAGAACAAATACTAGTATCTTTTTTGAAGAATTCGGTGCTCTCATTGAGATGATTATCATGGAGAAAAACGAATTAATTATCTGTAGAGACTTCAATTTTGGATGGGTGACGCATCAAATCCTGACGCTTTGGCATTTAGTGATTTACAGTATTAGAATCATATCGACTAGTGAATAATGTTGGCTGTACAACTACTTTAACTGGGCATACATTGGACTTAGTTGTAAGATATGACCTGAATAATATTGTATCTGATATAAAAGTTGAAGAGAAATGTACTATCTCCCCAGTCTTCAAACTTATTATGTTTAGTCTACCTTTACAGAAACATGCATTAGTAAAGAAGATAAACTTAAGACATAAATCAAATTTTTTCCTACCGTATTTATTAAAGAAGTTACAAAAAAAAAATAAATGCTGCTATTAACGTAGTACTAGTGTTAGAGAATGGATGACATTTAAACAACTAAAATTAAACAAGAACAAAACTGAATTCATGGTGGTGGGTGAAAGGAACAACGTGAGAAACTTGGATGAGATTCAAATGAACATAAATAATGACTCAGTGCCGATATCTAGTAAAGTTCGAGATCTAGGTGTATTTCTTGACTGTAACCTGTCTCTCAATGCCCAAATAAATAATGTAATAAAAACTGCTGGTTGATATCTAAGAAATATTGCATTTATAAAAAAGTACGTGGACAAAAATTCTGTAAAGAAACTTGTGATAAACTGTGTTATTACCAGGATTGACTACTGCAACTCCATCTATTACCATTTACCAAAAGTGCAACTTAAGAAATTACAAAATGTAATAAACAGAGGAGCAAGACTGTTGAAAGGTGTCCCACCTAGAGAAAGGATCATCCCTATACTAATTGATTTACACTGGGTGCCGATAAAAGCGAGAATTCAATTCAAAATATGTACAATAACCCACCAAGTTATCAGAACCGGTCATCCAAAATACTTGAGAGAATTGCTACATATTGCGTAGCCAACAAATCTTGTCGACACGAGAATAGTTACAGATGGCATCAAACTATTGGAACCTAAATATTTGTCTACTCTAGGCTCCAGAGCCTTTAAATATGCGTCCCCGAGACTATAATAAGCTCCCACGAGACATCCGAATGATTAAGACATTAAGGCTTTCAAGAGGAAACTGAAGACTCTTATTTCATCAGTCATACAACAGTGATGATTTAACAGTAAATGAACAATACTCGATATGAAACGTTAAATACTCTGAATGAACAAGGTAAAACAACAGTGGAGGTCCTGTAGAGAGTGGGGTTCCCCTGCTGTATGGGACTGGAAAAGCAGCTGTCAAAGTAAGTAAAGGACTCTTAAGACACTTCCAAAGTCCTCTTTAAGCACCTCCAGGCCTTCTGAAACTACCAGTCACTCTGGGAATGTTCACAACCCATCCCTGAGAGGAGCTCTCTGGGGTGGAAGAAAGAGACTTTGCTGCCAGTCCCACTTTAGAGGGGGAGCAGAAAAAGTCAGAACGTGCCTTCTGGCAAGTCCTGACTCTCATCTGGGTACTCAAACTGGTTTACCGACCCGGAGATAACCCCACGAGAGGGCAAAGACATTGTCTTAGATTGCGTCTTTGGCACTCAGAAGCCCGTTAAGGCCATTGCAGCCTTGCTCTGGTCTCAAGTGCTAAAGAGTGCCTGGGCAAAAATTGCCCTACAGCTCTTCGATCTCTCCTCCTCTCAACGCTCAGGCTCTTCCGCCATACTTGTCCCACCCCATTGTGTCCAGCAGAGGAGGTATTTTGAAATTTTGGACGAGCCTCGTCCGGCTCTTGCTCTCCACCACTCTCTGGAAGAGCTCACCAAGGGAGTCTCTCATAGAGGCTCTCCAACCGTCAGGTCACTTTCTTGACAGCCGAGATCCTCAACCAGGAAAAGGTCACAAAGTATGCCATGCAGGCTACTTCGTGGCTTGATCTTTGTTTGGGGACCTTGGGAATCCTGTTGCGAACCGAGGATTTTGCAAAGAATGCACCAGGAAAGCAATGGAGACTTTCCTTCTCTCAGGCACTTGCACCTTTGAGTTTCTCACCCATCAAGTCTCGAACTTATGAGCGAACACCATCCTGAAACGTCGGGATGCTGTGTCTGAGGGATTCCGTCAGCAGGTCCCGAATGCTGAGATTACTAGGCTCAGGAACTCCTCTCTAGAGGGATTCTCTCTTTTTGAGCCAAAAGATGTGGAACAAGCTGCTGAGAGATGGAGGAAGTCTCACCAGGACTCCCCCCTCCAAAGGGCTTTGACATCTAAGCCCTATAAACCACCAGCTCCTCAGCAGTCCCGTCCAGCTAAGACCTCGACAAACAAGACAGCAGTGAAGACAGTGGTGCCTGAAGAAGCCCTTTCCAACCAAGGACAGGATTGGCACTAAGTCCTCCATGGGAGGAAAATTTCCTAGAGGGAGCAGCTGAGGCTGCAAATGCTGGGATAGGCATTCCACCTGCTTGTCCACCAGGGGGTGGGCTGCCTAGAAAGTTGCTGGGACAGGTGGAAGTAACTCGAGGCCGAACCCTGGACAGTCTCTGTGATTCGTTTAGGATATTGCATCCCTTTCACAACATCTCTCCCTCCCCTGATCAGGAATCCAGTGTCAATAAACTCCTTTGCGATGGGATTAGCAAAGGGGCAAACCCTCTGGGCAGAAGTCCAGTCCCTGTTGAAGAAGGGTGCTCTCCCTGAGGTCCTTGAAGAGTCCCCAGGCTTCTTTAGTCAACTCTTTCTTCTGAAAAAGGCATCTGGAGGCTGGATATCAGTCATCGACCTCTCAGTTCTGAACAAGTTTGTCAAGCAAACTCTGTTCAGCATGGAGACAGCAGACACAGTCAGACAAGTGGTAAGACCCCAGGACTTCCTGTGCACACTGGACCTAAAGGGCACGTACTTCCAAATCCCAATCCCTCCGTCTTCAGGGAGGTACTTGAGATTCAGCCTAGAAAACAGGAAATACCAGTTCAAGGTGCTGTGCTGTCTTCCCTCAGCACTTCAAGTCTTCACCAGTGTGTTTGCCCTAGTGTCATCTTGGGCACACGGGATTGGCATCCGTCTCCTTCGTTATCTGGATGACTGGCTAATCCAAGCAGACTCTGTGTCAACCCTTCTTCAACACCAAAACAAACTTCTGAGGTTTTCCCAAGATACGGGGATCATGGTAAACCTCGAGAAGTCCTCCCTACTTCCTATGCAGAGACTGGTATACCTAGGCATGATATTAGACACCAATCTTCACAAACCCTTCCCATCAGAAGACAGGATAATGAGGCTGAGAAAGGTCTCAAGACCCTTTCTCAGACGAGAAGAACTTGCAACCCAGAAGTGGCTACGTCTTCTCGGTCACCTTTCATCTGTGGCCTGTCTAATTCCTTAGGATTCGATCTCTCCAGTGGCGATTCAAGTCCCTGTGGAATCAGGCTTTCGACTCCCTGGACATCCTGATCCCCAGCCTGTAAATAAATGTGACAATACAACACAGGTGTGTGTGAGAGTGGGGTAGCCAGCTACCCCCTCTACCCCCTTCTAGCAGTAGGGTAGTTACATCTCTCTTAAAAGTCTTATAGCTAGTTGTTTCACCTTTGCCGAAAGTATATTCCCTAATACAGAGCTACAGGTTTGTATGGTTAGAAAAAATATTAGTTATTATACTTCCAAATTTGTCATTTTTCCTAGCCACACAAACAAATACAGTCCTTTTTCCTGAATTTCTCTCAACCACCTCTCTCGGTCCTAGATTACCAGACTGCTGTGCATGCACACTACCTGCCTGTGAAGAGGCCTGGATGTCTTAATTTTGTTCTACCTTCACTGAGAGTGTGTTCAAGTAGATTAGCAGGCACATGAAATGGCATTATAAGACAAGATTTAATATGAAACAATAATCTTTACATTTCATATTTATTACTAAATGTATATTTTCAATATTTAACTTAGCCGGTGATTATATAGCTGCAACTCTGTTGCCCGACAGACAACTCTACGGTAAAAACTCGCCAGCGATCGCTACACAGGTTGCGGGTGTGCCCAACAGCGCCATCTATCGTCCAGATACCCAGTACTCAATGTAAACAAAGACTCAATTTTCTCTCTGTCGAGCTATCGACAAGACGTACTTACTCGCTGTTGCTAAACTGGAGTTTTTTCACAACTAATTGGTGAAGTACTTTATTCTAGTTTTGAGCTTTCGCTATGCAGGTGTTTTATCTTCATCTTAAATCTTTAACTCGTTTTGGATAGATTAAATTATGGTGACAAAGAGAGTATGGACTTTCTTTCACTTTTAAATGGCCGACCCTTCCCTTAGACGGAAGTGTGTTTAGGCTTTTAGTAATTATATCACGTTATAGATTTTCCTCTATATATTTTATATCTCTCCGCCTTTATTAGGCCTCTTCGATTAACTTTCCATTTATTATAAACATATAAAAATAATTTTAATGTTTTGTTTATATAGACCTTTCCTGAGAGTAGGCGGTCCTAACTTGGAAACCGAAGTTAATCAACGTTGAGCCCTTTATATCGTAAATAGCTTTTAAAGAGCTAAGGATTTAAAACTTTTTAAATGTAATATTTTATGAAAGAATTTCTTTGATAGTCTTCGTACTGTTTTCAAAGATGAACCAACGTTTAGTTTATTTATGCTACGCAGTTGTTGACGTTCAGGACGTTCAACATGCGCTCTATCGTTACGATAGAGAGAGAGTGTATCACGGTTTCACTTTGCAGTAAGAGTAAATCGATTCTGACGTTTTGTTCATTCTTTCTTAGCATAAATGTTTTAAATTCTATTTTAAAGGAACTTTTTAATTGAAAAACCTTTCAGTTTTTTCCTTTAGTCAAATAACATGTTTTTTTGACGAAATATAATTGGGCTCTTCTCTTAGGTGCGAAATCAAGAGAGAAAGAGAGAGAGAGATAGAGACGGAGGGAGAGAGAGGAGAGAAAACGTTCCGTTCAAGCGGGTAACGTTGTTCTCGAGTTACTCTCGTCCCTAGTCGCTGTACGGGGAGGAAGGATAAAACGTTTTAGTTTTTTATTCTCGTCCCCAGGCTATGTGCGGTGAGAGATTGAAAACGTAGTTATATGAACTAGTGTTTAGTCTCTTTCCCAGCCACTGATTTTTTTATCTTAAAATATGGTTTCTGTTTTTTGCTGGTATTAATGAGCTTGCATTATACGACTGATTTCGCAATTACTACCTTTTAATGAAAGGTAGAATTGCGTGTTTCAGGTAGAAATCAGTAAAAGTTTCGATTTCAGTGAAATAAGTGCAAAACAGAAAATCGAAGTGATAAAGTGATATGCGCAAAGTGTTACAGTGTTGCGTCCGAGGGTTCGTCTGTTCGTGCCTGTCGTTCACCTAGTCCGGGACCTCTTACATGCTCCCAAGCCCAGGGGAGAAGTAATGTCAAACGACTTATGGGTTCGAGAGGCCTTGACCAACGAACAGACGTTTTCCCTCTATGGTATCGGGTGTATCTTACCAAGATCTCCCCTACCATAAGACGAGAGAGACGTTGTTTCTCCTCGTCATCCGAAGGCTTTTCGCATAAGAAACCTGTCACAAGGTTTCGAAGCCCTTAAGCAAAAGTCAGTCCTTTCAGGACAGGTCCAGCGTCCTGGTTACAACCATTAGGACAGCTCTGACCCTATGCAGTCATCGGATAACTGCTCGCCGCCTAACAAAAGCGTAACACAGACTCCGAGAGTCTTTTTTTTGTAGGCAAAGTGTTGCGGTCACAGACGTTACCCTCGTCTCTTACCACAACCATTTCCGTTGATCCTTAATGGGTTGTATGGCAAGACATGCAGTATATGCTTGCCTCCCTTATGGAAGACTATTCTGCCGATTAGTCCGTTGAGTCTAGCCGTTTATCTCATCGATATCCTGGCTTTCAGCCAACCCAACGTTCCTTTGTGCTTACTGTTGACGTTGACGTAGCTTAGTCACGTCAGTCAGGTTGTTTAGAACCACACTCGATGCGGTCTCGTGTGGTTTTTCAGCCGCATTTGGACGTTAGGCCACTTGCTGATGCTCCTGTTGACGTTCAAGACGTTCACTAACAATCGGAGTTGACTTGTTTTGACGCTGTGCGTCAACCTCCGCATTCTAGAGTTGTTTTGACTGCTCAGTCTAGGCAGTCAAAGCAGTCTCAACAGCGTCCTCACGCACCTGTTGTGGTTGACAGTTCAGTTGTTGCTGTCAAGCAGTTACATGACGTTGCGTTCTGGTCCGCTACTAATGCACCAGTGAGTGTGGACTCTGCTTGTAAAGCATTGCCACCACGGTAGGTCTCTCCCTTGCTTGAGACTCAGCTTTTATCGGACAAGGTTCCTGTAGATGAGGAAGTTGCTGTTCTCCCTACTACTGATATTCCCTTGAGGACTCTGTCAGATGGAGTGGAGCCTAAAGCTGCTTAGCCTCCTATGGACTTTAATTAAATCATGATGATTTTTTTAAGGATCTTTGTCCGGATCTTTTTGTAACTGCTGCTCCTCGTTCGCCTAAACGTCAGAGCTTACACTAGGCCTAGCTACTTCGAAGCCGTTGTTTTTAAGCTAGTGCTCTCTCGCTCTCCTAGAGAGCTTTACGTTGGCTAGGCGACTGGTTTTTCACCAGGAGGAGTTTGGGGGATACAGCCTTTGCTTTCCCTTCTTTTAAACTGGTTTATAGAGCGAGAGTCTGATATGACACGAGAGAAGTTCTCGGCTTGGGAGTTCATGCCTCTGCCCAGATAGACTTCTCAATTCTCGTAGACTCTCCCTGGCGCCTGGCCAGGAGACGCTCCAAGTTGTTTACAGGTCAACTTCACAGCTGTTTTCGAGCCTTTGAAGTTTTGCTGTACAATTATGTCACGCATAACAAGGCTTTCAGGGATGGTAAACGGTACCGCCTCAGTCGCTAACCCCGTCTGTTGCCACACCTGCTCCCGTAGACCCTAAATGGGCTTTGCTGCAAGACATGCAGTCCAAGCTTGAGTCCTTGATAGAGGACTTTAATGCGGAGAAGGTTGCTACCGAACCTTCTGGCCAACAACCTTCCAACCGGTCTGTTGTGCGCCCTGTTGACGCTGAGGTAACCTACTCGCGTCTGCCAGTTGAGGTGGTTCCTCCACCGATGCGACCCAGTGTGGGTTGCCAGCCGCACGTTGACGTTAAGCGACGCTCGGAGGTGGTTGTTGACGTTCAGGACGTTCAACAACCAGCAGAGGTGACTTGTTTTGACGCAGTGCGTCAACCTCAGCAACCCGGTAGGGTGTTGACTGCACAACCCAGACGGTCTAGACAGTCTCGGGTTGACGCTGTGCTTCCTCGCGCACCCATGGTTGTTGACAGTTCACAGACTGTGCAGCAGTTCCATGATATTGCGTCCGGCTCCGTCACGCATCCACCAGTGCGACCGGACTCAGCGAGCCAGACGTTGCCCACTCCGTTGCCGTTTCCTCATCAGTTTTCGGATGAGGAACCCTCTGATGAGGACGTTGCTGAACAACAAGACGATCAGCCCCCAGAATAGATCAAGCCCTGCTATCCATCCAGAAGATGCTGAAGAAGGAACGCTGCTCAGTCAGGCTGTGGATGAGTCTGGTAGGGACGCTGTCATCCGTGGAACAATTTGTGTCACTAGGAAGACTACACCTCCGTCCTCTTCAATACCATCTAGCTTTTCTATGGAAAAAGGACAAGACGCTAGAAGCGGTCTCGATCCCGGTTTCCGAAAAGATAAAGTCTTGTCTGACTTGGTGGAAGGACAATATCAACCTAAGAGAGGGTCTTCCCCTGGCTGTTCAGACTCCCAACCACGTTCTCTTCTCGGACGCATCGGACGTGGGCTGGGGCGCGACACTAGACGGTCGGGAATGCTCAGGACTGTGGAACTCGAGTCAGAGGAGCATGCATATCAACTGCAAGGAGCTGTTGGCAGTACATCTGGCCTTGAAAAGCTTCAAGTCTCTCCTTCGAGGCAAAGTGGTGGAAGTTAACTCGGACATCACCACGGCCTTGGCGTACATCTCCAAACAAGGAGGTACCCACTCACTGACGTTGTACGAGATCACAAGGGACCTGCTCATCTGGTCAAAAGGTCAAGACATCTCCCTAGTAACGAGGTTCATCCAAGGCGACTTGAACGTCATAGCAGATTGTCTCAGTCGGAAAGGGCAAGTAATTCCAACCGAATGGACCCTCCACAAGGATGTGTGCAAGAGACTTTGGGCCACTTGGGGTAAACCTTCCATAGATCTCTTTGCAACCTCGCTGACCAAGAGGCTTCCAATCTATTGCTCTCCAGTCCCGGACCCAGCAGCAATACATATAGATGCTTTCCTCCTAGATTGGTCACATCTGGATCTCTACGCATTCCCACCGTTCAAGATTGTCAACAAGGTACTGCAGAAGTTCGCCTCTCACGAAGGGACAAGGTTGACGTTAGTTGCTTCCCTCTGGCCCGCGAGAGAATGGTTCACCGAGATACTTCGATGGTTAGTAGACGTTCCCAATAGTCTTCCTCTAAGGGTAGACCTTCTACGTCAGCCACACGTAAAGAAGGTACTCCAAAGCCTCCACGCTCTTCGTCTGACTGCCTTCAGACTATCGAAAGACTCTCGAGAGCTAGAGGCTTTTCGAAGGAAGCAGCCAGTGCGATTGCTAGAGCAAGGAGAGCTTCTTCCATTAGAGTCTACCAATCGAAGTGGGAAGTCTTCCGAGACTGGTGCAAGTCAGTTTCTGTATCCTCGACCAGTACCTCTGTAGCTCAAATAGCTGGTTTTCTCTTATACCTGAGAAAAGGACGATCCCTTTCAGCTCCCACTATCAAGGGCTACAGAAGCATGTTGGCATCGGTCTTCCGGCATAGAGGCTTAGATCTTTCCAAACATAAAGATCTGCAAGACCTCCTTAAGTCTTTTGAGACCACCAAGGAGCGTCGTTTGGCTACCCCTGGATGGAATTTAGACGTGGTACTAAGATTCTTCATATCAGACAGGTTGGAGCCGTTACAATCAGCCTCCCTGAAAGATCTCACTCTTAAGACTCTTTTCCTGGTATGCTTAGCCTCGGCTAAAAGAGTCAGTGAGATTTCGTCAGAAAAAGCCACTTGTTCGCTACAACTTGGTTTTCTAGCCAAAAATGAGCGGCCTTCTCGGCCTTGGCCTAAATCTTTCAATATCCCCAGCTTATCGGAGATCGTAGGCAATGAACTAGAAAGAGTCTTATGCCCTGTTAGAGCTCTTAAGTTCTATTTAAAGCGTACTAAACCTTTACAAGGCCAATCTGAAGCTTTATGGTGTTCAGTTAAGAAACCATCCTTGCCTTTGTCAAAGAATGCTTGGTCAGACTTTATCAGATTGTTAATACGAGAAGCTCATTCACATCTGAGTGAGGAAGACCGAACTTTGCTTAAGGTGAAGACGCACGAAGTTAGAGCTGTAACAACTTCCGTGGCCTTTAAGCAAAATATATCTCTGCAAAGTATAATGGACGCAACCTATTGGAGAAGCAAGTCAGTGTTCGCGTCATTTTACTTGAAAGATGTCCAGTCTCTTTACAAGAACTGCTACACACTGGGACCATTCGTAGCAGCGAGTGCAGTAGTGGGTGAGGGCTCAACCACTACAATTCCCTAATTCCATACCCTTTTAATATTTCTCTTGAAATGTTTTTATTGTTGTTTTTTGGGTTGTCCGGAAGGCTAAGAAGCCTTTCGCATCCTGGTTGATTTGGCGGGTGGTCAAAGTCATTTCTTGAGAGCGCCTAGATTAGGGGTTTTGATGAGGTCCTGTTGTATGGGTTGCAACCCTTGATACTTCAGATCCTAGGGGTCGATCAGCATCCTAAGAGGATCGCGAGGCTCCGTAAGGAAGACGTACTTAAAAGGCAGAGAAATTGTTCAAGTCGACTTCCTTACCAGGTACCTATTTATTTTGTTTTTGTTATTTTGATAACTTCTAAAATGAAATAAAAACTCTTAGCTCATAAAAGTGTAAACATATATTGCTGGTCTCTACCCACCCCCCTGGGTGTGAATCAGCTATATAATCACCGGCTAAGTTAAATATTGAAAAATGTTATTTTGATAATAAAATAAATTTTTGAATATACTTACCCGGTGATTATAAATTAAAGGACCCTCCCTTCCTCCCCAATAGAGACGCAGTGGGACGAGGAGAAAATTGAGTCTTTGTTTACATTGAGTACTGGGTATCTGGACGACAGATGGCGCTGTTGGGCACACCCGCAACCTGTGTAGCGATCGCTGGCGAGTTTTTACCGTAGAGTTGTCTGTCGGGCAACAGAGTTGCAGCTATATAATCACCGGGTAAGTATATTCAAAAATTTATTTTATTATCAAAATAACATTTTACCAAATTATCATTTACCATTTTTTTAAAATTATTGTTTATGATTCCTAAATTGTTTTAATCCTTTCAGGCACTGATGGTTTCTTGAAGTTAGCAATCACAATCGACCTGAAAGAAAAGATGGCAGGAAATGCAAGACAAGTCATAAATATGGCTAATTCCATTGTTGGAGTTTCCATTCTATCCATGCCTTTTTGCTTTAAGGAGGCAAGTATTAAATGCTACATTTTGATATATCACTGAATTCTATTCATATAAAATGCAGCCTTATAATGTGTTTGTTGATTATGTCAAATATGTTTTCCAATGCATTAAAAGACCCTCCAATTTTACTTTCCAGTTGAAAACCTTAGTCGTTCCGTAACTGGAATACAAACCACGCTATTTAATAGCGGCGTAGCTGAAATGACAAGCCATTAAAATTTAACGAGGGTTAACTACCTATACTGCTAGTTAGCGAGGGTAGGGTAGGGTACCTTGCAACCCCCCCCCCCCCCCACACACACACACACACACCTGTGATTGAGCTCTCTTTGCTTTTGGCTTGGATGGTGAATGGACGTTGCCGCTCGTCATCCTCGCCTTATTTGGCAGCCATTAATCTTTTTTTTTTTTTTTTTTTCTCTAGTGTGTGTTTGTGAAGTTGACTTCTGCTACCATGCGCACTTGCCTTGGACTCTCCGGCCGCCCTTGTGGAACATTCATGTCGGCGGTAGAGACAGATCCTCACACCCTTTGTCCTATATGCAGAGGTCAACGGTGTGATAGTGTAAATAAGTGTAATGAGTGTAGGGAGTGGTCTTCCTCCCAGTGGGAGAGGTTTGGGCGACGGCGGAAGAAGAAGTCTAAGTGGGACATTTCTCCTTTGAAGGTTCCTTTGAAGGGAGGAAAACCCAAGACCTCTTCTTCTGTCTCCCGACCCTCCTCCGAAGCTCCAACTCGTTCGGCCTCTTACGAGAGACTGTCGATTAGTAGCGTAGACCAAGTTAATGTCGGCCAACCCCGGTCCCCGAGGGATGGTGTTGCTTCCACTAGCGAAGCGGCCCCACCTCTCCCCCCGGGTGAGGCCTTGTCACTAACCCCTTTATTGCAAATTTGGTCCTCCTTGGGGCTCTCGGGTCCGCCCTCCAAGGAAGCTTTGCTGCAGTTCATCCGTATGGGTCCTTCTGTTCAGCAGTCATCGTCGCCGTCAGAGGTAGATCCTCTGGCCCTCGTCGACGTTGTATGTCAGAGGTGTCACACTTTATGTCATCCGACTCCTCTGCCCCTCCAGACTTTCCAGTGGTTGCTGCCGACTTAGTTTCCCCCATTCCTGAACATCCTTCGAGGGGGAAACTTAAGTCCAACGTCTGTCTCTCCTGTGAGTGTTTCTCCCCCTCGGGGCAGTTCACTCATAGAGGCTCCTTCTCGGAGGACTGCTGCAGCGCACGGTCAGCTTGCTGATCCAACGGCCCCTAGTGGGCGCTTTCGTCGGAAAGCTCGCCCTCCACTTCGCCTTAGAGGTCTCCCTTCACCATCGGTGAAGAGGCGCCTCTTTGGTTCGTCTGCTTCTTCGTCGCAACCGTCCCCTGCAGAGGAGCCTCCGCTGCAGTCATCTGACCTTCGACCGTCACTGCACCTGCTACTAGTCCTGTGACTTCGTTCCTGGACCTCTCTGCGTATTGTTCGCGATCCCCATCGGTGGATGCTCGCCCCTACAAAGGACACATCCCAGTTCCTGACCATCCACCCTTCAGACCTGCCGACCTTCCATCACCGTTCCTGTTCCCGGTAAAGCCTCTTGAGGCTCTACCGAAGTGCGCAGCTGCACGCCATCGCCCTGCAGCTCGCCAACCTATAGGACATCAGCGCTCACCAACAGCTCATCAATAACAGACTGCGCGTTAGCGCTCTACAGTGCTTCGGCCCGCCCCTTCTCCTGCTCGGCCTCATAGATGACAGCTACATCATGCGCCAACGCTCTATTGCGCGTCAGCGCTCTCCTGCGCGCCCTGCACCCACGCGACCACTGTCGCCTACGTGCCCTCCGCTCACACGCCAGCGCCCTCCTGCACGCCCATGATCTCCTGCGCGTCAGCAATCTCCTACGTACCCACGATCTCCTACGTGCCAGCGCTCTCCTGCGCGCCAGCTCTCTCCCGCGTGCCAACACTCACCTACGCGCCAGGACTCTCCTGCACGCCAGCGCTCTCCTGTGCACCAGCACTCGCCTGCATATGAGTTCCTGCGCGCCATCGCACACTGACGTGCCATCACTCTCCTGTGCGCATGCGCCATGACACACCAACGCGCATGCAACCAACACGCGCAATTCAGCGCTCACCTGTGCTCCAGCGTTCTACTAAATATCTCTGCTCTCCTGCGTGCCACGTCTCTCGCGCGTGCACCAGGACATGCGTGCCTGGCAATCGCCCATATGCACGCGCCAACATGTGCCCACACGTGGCAACACGCGCGCGCCAACGCTCGCCAGCTCTCGCCCGTGCGCCACCACTCGCCTGCGCTCCAATATTCTTTCGTGCGCCTGCGCACGCGCCAATATTCTCCTGCGCACTAACAGGCATGGGCACAGGAACTACACCTGGCTAGGTCACCGTCGCCTCATTCCCCACCCCGCAAACGTACTTCAGTGCGCCCTTTAGGAGAAGGAAAACAAGCACCAGCAGAGGGTTTCAGGATCCCTAAACTGCCTTCTTCTAAGACGGACCCACCTATTACAGTGACTCCTCGTAGGGAATCTTCGGTCCCTACCCCTTCAGGGGATCTGTCTGACAGTGCTTCAGTCAGTCAGCAGCCTTGGTTCAGTGCCTTAGTCAGAGCCGTAACACAGGCATTCTATCCTGCCCTGTCCGGCCGCTCTTCAGAGCAGCCTAAAGCTCTGGACTCGTGACACCGAACCATGGCTTCCTCTACCCCTTTGAAGAGGAAAAGAGGAGTTTCCGATGCGGTCACTTCCTCGAGGGTGAAGCTGACTCCGAGCAGACCATCAAGGCTAGTCCCTCCAGTATCTTTCCAGGGATACTCTCCCTTCCTGTCAGATGAGGATGGTACTCAACCCCCTCCTTCACCAAGGGAGTTGCGTGAGGAGAGGCACTCTTCCATTCCATCGTTGGAGGCAACCTCCCTTCATGCGGAGAGTTCCCCTCAGTCAGAGATCAGGGGGGACACAACGCACAGGCCTTTGATGTTGGAGTCTTAGCTCCTTCCTCGGAAGGAGTCCAAAGACTCCAAAACTCTGCCAAAATCCTCTGCCTGGACTACAAGAACGGAGACAGCCAGCCACTTGAAGAATGTCCTCGACTCACCCCAAGAAGAGCTCTTGGGGATGGAAGGTGGAGACTTTGCTGCAAGTCCAACATCAGGAGAAGAGCAACAAGAGTCAGAACATGCATTCTGGCAGGTCCTGACTCTTATGTGGGTTCTCAACGGGTTTTCCCGACCCAGAGAGACCCCCTCGAGAGGACAAGGACATGGTCTTAGACTGCTTCTTTGGCACTCAGAAACCCTCAAAGACCAGTGCAGCCCTGCCCTGGTCTCAGGGATCGAAGAGTACCAGGTATAAGGTCGCCCAATATATCTCCGACTTTGCCTCCTCCAACTGTGTCGGCTCTACGAACAAGCTCCTCCCACCTCCTAGTGTACAACAGAGGAGGTACTTTGAGATCCTGGAGGAGCCCAGTTCAGCTCTTCCACTTCACCACTCTCTGGAAGAGCTAACCAGGAGGATCCCTCTTGAGAGACTCTCCAGCCGGCAGGTCTCGTTCTCGGCGGCCAAAGTCCTTAACCAGGAAAAGGTCACTAAGTATGCGATGCAAGCTACTTCGTGGATGGACATCTGGTTAGGGACCTTGGGAATCCTGGTACGATCCTAGGATTTCTCCAAGGAGCGTACCAGGAAGGCAATGGAGACCTTTCTCCTCTCAGGCACTCCCATGATCGAGTTTCTTGCCCACCAAGTTGCGAACTTGTGGGCAAACACCATCTTAAAATGTTGAGATGCGGTATCTGAGAGGTTCCACCAACAGGTCCCCAGCATTGAGATAAATAGGGTCAGACATTCCTCTGTAGATGGAGCCCACCTGTTTGAGCCTAAGGACATGTAACCTGTTGCTGAGAGGTGGGTATTATACATCATCTATAAAGCAACATATAGAATAGTGATTACTGATATTATGATTACATTAAAATTTAACATTTACATGAGTGATGCTTCCATATAAATCTTTTGCCTACCAACTAAGATACATTTGGTCCACTACTTGCATTAGTATGACTTTAAAGTAGAAAAAAATTAACTTAAAATAGTAAAACTCATTAAAATTCTATATTGTGTGCAAAATTACAGTAGACCCCATAAAACATTAAAATCTGATATTCACAAGTACATTAAAACCAATCCACAAATTTGTAACTAAAATCATGTAGAAAACATATATTTCCTATGATTTGCTTTAAAAGTGTCTAGATTAGATGTTGTTTTCAATGACTCAGGTAGGGTATTCCACATCGTTGGTCTTCGTACCGTAAAGCATCCTCATGCCAAGTCTGTGGTGGTTTTCGGTATATAAAGGTCATTATTCTGTTTCGTTCGTGTGTCCCTCCCAGCTCCAACAGTTATAAACGTAAAAAGCCAAGTTGGTAGTAAATTTCGCACAACTTTAAAAACTCCCACACAAATGTCGAATTTAATCCTTCTTTCAACATTTAACCATTCTAATTTATCTAAAATTGGTGATGCATGATCATATTTTTTGGCCCTACCATCAACTACTTTTGTAGTGTCGAATAAGCCCTCAGGAAAGGCAAAAAGTCCTCCAGGGGAGGAAAGAATCCTAGAGGAAGCAGCCGAGGCTGCAAATGCTAGGATAGGCACTCCCCCTGCATCTCCACCAGTGGGGGGATGCCTACAAAGTTGCTCAGACAGGTGGAAGCAACTCGGGGCCGATTCCTGGACAATCTCCGTGATTCGTCTAGGATATCGTGTCCCATTCATAACATCTCTCCCTCCCTTGACCAGGAATCCAGTGTCAATAGACTCCCTTGCCATGGGATCGGCAAGGGGGCAGGCCCTTGGGGCAGACGTCCAGACCCTGTTGAAGAAGGACGCTCTCCAAGAGGTCCTCGATGGGTCCCCAGGCTTCTTCAGTCGACTCTTTCTTGTGAGAAAGGCGTCTGGAGGCTGGAGATCAGTCATCGACCTCTCAGCCCTGAACAAGTTTGTCAAGCAAACTCCGTTCAGCATGGAGACAGCAGACATGGTCAGACTAGCGGTAAAACCTCAGGACTTCATGTGTACACTGGACCTGAAGGACGCGTACTAACAGATCCCAGTCCTTCCGTCTTCAAGGAAGTACTTAAGATTCAGCCTAGACAACAGAAAGTACCAGTTCAAGGTGCTGTGCTTTGGTCTTTCCACAGCACCCTAAGTTTTCACCAGAGTGTTTGCCCTAGTGTCATCTTGGCAACACAGGATTGGCATCCGTCTCCTCCATTATCTGGACGACTGCTAATCCTAGCAGACTCGGTGTCAACCCTTCTTCATCACCGAGACAAACTTCTGAGACTTTGCCAAGATCTGGGGATCATTGTAAATCTCGAGAAGTCATCCCTGCTTCCTACACAGAGACTGGTATACCTAAGCATGATTATAGACACCAATCTTCACAAAGCCTTCCCATCAGACGACAGGATAACAAGGCTGAGAAAGGTCGCAAGACCTTTTCTCAGACGAGAAGAACTTCCAGCCCAAAAGTGGTTATCTATCCTCGGTCACCTTTCATCACCGGCCCGTTTAGTTCCCAATGGTCGCCTCAGGATGAGATCCCTCCAGTGGCGACTCAAGTCCCGGTGGAATCAATCTCTCGATCCCCCGGACATCCGGATCCCCATGGGATCAGCGGAACTGATGGACCTCGAGTGGTGGGTGGCAGATGAGAACCTATGAAAGGGAGGGGATCTTTTCGTCCTCCCCCCGGATTTGATGCTGTTCTTAGACGCTAAAAAAAAAAAAGGTGGGGGCCCCATGTGCTGCACCACACGACCTCAGGCTTCTGGTCAAAATCAGAAGAGTACCTCCACATAAATCTCCTAGAGATGAAGGCTGTCTTTCTGGCCCTTCAA
Source organism: Palaemon carinicauda (assembly GCF_036898095.1). Taxonomy (NCBI): domain Eukaryota; kingdom Metazoa; phylum Arthropoda; class Malacostraca; order Decapoda; family Palaemonidae; genus Palaemon; species Palaemon carinicauda. The sequence goes on along the minus strand of NC_090726.1, from coordinate 120,312,852 downwards.
CAGTTCCAACAATTCCTGGTGGGCCACTCCGTAGTGGCTTACGTCAAGAAGCAAGGAGGTACTTTTTCGCAGCACCTATCCCATCTAGCAGTAGAGATACTGAGGGCCGAAATCCACTCGATACCACTATCAGCACGCTTCATTCCGGGCCAAAGGAATGTGCTCGACCTGAGGAGAGCATCTCAGATAGTGAGTACCGAGTGGTCTTTGGATCATCCAGTAGCCAACAAAGTGCTGACTTCGTGGGGTTCTCCGACAGTGGACCTCTTCACAACGGCCCTGAACTTCAGGCTCCCACTGTATTGTTCCCCAGTCCCAGACCCCAAGGCTCTCTGGCAAGATGCATTCCAACAACGGTGGGACAACATCGACGTTTACGCCTTTCCCCCGTTATGTCTGATGAGGAGGGTACTCAAAAAGGCCAGAACATCGGTCAATCTTTCAATGACCTTCATAGCTCTGCTATGGCATCACGCAGAATGGTTTCCGGACCTTCTGCAACTCCTAACGAAGCCCCCAAGAGAACTCCCTCACGACACAATCTACTCAAACAACCACATGCCAACATATTCCACAAAGCTGTAGCTTCGCTACGACTTCATGCCTGGAGACTATCCAGCATCTCCTCTCTCAGAGAGGATTTTTGCAAAAAGTTGCGACTAGGATGTCTGGATACCTGCGAAAGCCATCAGCAGCAGTCTACCTGGTAAAGTGGAAAATCTTCTGTGGTTGGTGTTGTGGAAGGGGTATCTCTCCTCTCGATTCCACTATTCCAGCAGTACTGGAGTTCCTCGTGTATTTGCGTGAAGCGATGCACCTGTCAGTCTCGGCAGTAAAAGGCTATCGGTCAGCCTTAAGCCTCACCTTCAGACTGAAAGGAATGGACATTTCTTCATTGCTAGAACTTTCCTTACTCATCCGGAGTTATGAACTTACCTGCCCTCAGTCAGAAGTGAGACCTCCCCCATGGAACGTGGTTCGAGTTGTCAGGTCTCCTAAGAGACCTCCCTATGAACCATTACGCCAGGCAACTGATTGCCACCTGACATGGAAGCCGGTGTTCCCTGCTAGCTGTGGCTTCGGCCAAACGAGTCAGTGAACTTCATGGTCTCTCATATGACATCACCCATTCAAGGGGATGGGGAGAGGTAACGTTCAGCTTCGTCCCTGAGTTTATTGCTAAGACTCAGAACCCGGGAGTAGCGGATCCACGATTCGCCTCCTTCCGGATTTCTAGTCTCTCTTCTGTAACAGATGACCCAGACCATTTCTTACTTTGCCCAGTGAGGAGTTTGAGGCTGTATCATAAGAGAACAGCCGCAGCCCGTCCCCGTGTGCCTGCACTATTCATCAGAACAGGAAAGACCAAGAGGAGGGTCACCAAGAACACCATCTCAGCATGGATTCGCAAGGTCATAGACCATGCATTGAATCCAAACCCTCCTCCTTCATGTCACCCCAGAGCTCATGATGTCAGGGGCATGGCTACGTCCCTGGCTTTCAAGAGAAACTTCTCAGTGACGCAGGTTCTTCAAGCTTGGGTGTGAAATCGTCAGACCACATTCACATCCCACTACCTGCAAGACATGACCCACAGGAGACTTAATATGTTCTCTATCGGTCCTGTGGTGGCTGCACAACAATTGGTTTAAGACCTCAAGCTCCTTATTGGACAAGTAGCAGAAGGTCGAGGGCATTGTTACCGGATTTTAGTCTGCGTGAATGAAAAGGTTTGACTGGCTCTTATTCTTTTCTTCATCCTCCCCTCTCTTTGGGAAAGCAGCATCCTGGGTTCTCTGCACAGCTGACCTCAAACCACTGCAGGTAAACCATGCTCTCTTGTGTACCTAGTATTAAGACTAATACTGTCGTGTCCCCTTACCCTGGCGAGGTGGTATTTGGAAAGTCCTGGTTACACAGTTTTTCCTTCTAAAGACTCGGAATAACTTTACTTGGATGTTCACACTTCTATTTACCTCAACACATGGCTTGCATAGGCCAGGGACCTTGCATAGCAAGGTTTAAGCCAGGTGCAAGGACTCATTTTTTAGTACTGACATACTCGAATAAGGAGCCCCCGGATTAAGCTAAAAGCCAGATTGTCAGGGACGTCCACCCTACCTAATGAGTGAGTCATCCCTATTAAATAGCGTGGTTTGTGTTCGAGTTACGGAACAAATGACAATTTCGTAGATAATTTGTATTTTTCCTAACTTACAAACCTTAGCTATCTAAACAAACTTGCCTGCCAGCCCTATCCCCTTTGAATTCCTACCTCCAAGCAAAGTGAGCTCAATCACAGGTGTGTTAGGGGGGACGGTAGCAAGCTACCCTCCCCTACCCCCGCTAACTACCGGTATGGGTAGTTAACCCTCGCTAAATTTTAATGGCTCGTCATTTCAGCTACGCCAAAAGTAATACCCCTATTAAATAGCTAAGGTTTGGAAATGGAATACAAACCTACACTACTGTATTTATTAGGGGTTATTACTTTTATCAAAGCTGAAAGGACGAGCCATTAAAATTTTAGCAAGGGTTAACTACCCATTTCGCTAGTTAGCGAGGGTAGGAGGGTTAGCTTGCTACCACTCCCGCTCACACACTGGTGATTTAGCAAAACAGAAAAATATAGAACAACAGAAATATTACCTGGTCATTTTGAAGCAGTGAACTATGAAAACAAATTTATTCTCACATTGGAAAATGAAAGACATGAATATGCTAATGTACGTAGAGCAAATAGGGAAATAGCAAAAATTTGTGGAGGTTAGCCAAAATCTCTTTCCCATGGGAATGGTAGTCAAAATGAGAGAGAGAGAGAGAGAGAGAGAGAGAGAGAGAGAGAGAGAGAGAGAGAGAGAGACTCTCTCTTATTGCCTTATTTTATGGTTGGGTTCCCCCAGGTCCCTCAGTGTGAGGCACCTCGTATATCCACCAGAGAGTTGCTAATGCATCTTCCAGTCTTGGATAGTCTGGGATGCATCTTAGGTATTTATCAAGCTTATTCTTAAACACATCTACGCTCACTTCTGATATGTTTCTTAGATGAGCTGGCAGCACATTAAATAGTCGCTGGATTATCGATGCTGGTGCGTAGTGGATTAGTGTCCTGTGCGCCTTCCTTAGTTTTCCTAGTATATTTTTTGGCACTATTAATCTACCTCGGCTTGCTCTTTCTGATATTTTTAGCTCCATGATGTTTTCAGTAATTCCTTCTATTTGCTTCCATGCCTGTATTATCATGTAGCGTTCTCTTCTTTCTAGACTGTACATTTTATTTCCATCTTTTTCCACACATTTTTTTCTTTTGCAAGATTTTTCTTCCACTTTCTAATTTTCTGAAATAAGATCCTTCTGTCTCTTGGTATGCATGTCTTTTTTTTTTTTTTTTTTTTTTCGGTACATGTTTTTCAACAAATTTCTCCAGTATTGTGTACAGTATGTCCGTATTTACCTGTATATTATCACTTACAAACACATTTTTTCATTCTTTATTCAATTCTTCATTTATTTTTGACCATTTTATATTTTTACTATAAAAATTATATTTTCCATATCCTTCCCAACGTTTTGTGCTTTGATTAATTCTGCGATCACTTGCTTTGGAATGGACTATTAATTCTATGACATTGTGGCCTGAAATTCCCGTGTTATACACTATTAGTTCTTTAACATAATTCACCTCATTCACAAATACTAGATCTAGAACATTTTCCTTTCTTGTTGGAATGTGGTTTATTTGTTGCATATTATGTTCTAATAGCACATCTTGAAGCTTTTCAAATTGCCTCTTATCTTCTGCAATACTATTACTCTCTTTTTTTATATGTATTCTTACAACCATTTTCTTCTATCTGTTCTTTCCAATCCACGAAAGGAAAGTTAAAATCTCCGGATAGGAGTATATTCCAGTCTTTATGGTTTCTACATATATCATCTATTTTTTCTATTTCTGGGCTCCACCTGTGCCGCTCCGTGAAATGCTCCTTTTGCATATTTTCTAAGGTATCTAACTGCTATGAATTACCAGAGAAAAAAGTTGCATAGGAATGCTAGGGTTGAACCCAGCTTGCTCACCTAGATAAGGTGTCGGTATAATACTGGGGCGTGATAAATCACAACCAGAGGTCTCGCGCCATTTAGATATCTCCTCTTCAATATCCCCGTTACAGCGAGGTGCCGTTCAACACCCACCACTGAATGCTACTACCACCATCTCAACCCACGCCAACTACGACACTCCTTTCATAGCATCATCACGTCTGTTTGTTGGGGTTTTTTTGGCTGTGTTTTTCGGTGTTTTTCTCCTGCTCTAGTGCGAGATTTTGGATTCCCAAGTTTCCTCATCCAAGTTAAGTACTAGATCTATGAGTTTTGAGCTTTTGGAGGTACCATTACCCTTATTTTTACTTTTATTAGAGTTTTCGTTTTTTCTCAGTTCCGATGGCCCCGCTCCGCGGTGGCCATGTTGGCTTGCTACCTCCTTCACTCGTTCTTAACGCCTTGCAATTAGTCTTCTATACTAATTGTCATTCGTTTTGAATCTGTTATGCTGGAGCTTTTTACCGATTAACACTTTGCTATTCTGATATTATGTTACGTATCATAGCTTTTGAACTTTAGGTTTTGGCTTGCTTGCTACCCTTCGAGGCGCGTACCTGGAAGGTTTTATTACCGCGTTATGGTGTTTTTTATTTAAGTTTTTATTTCATATTACCACCTAGTTAAGATTTGACGCCTTTAGTTCGAGTGGGACTCTCGCTTGGCAGTTTTTGTTCTAGTTTTGTTATCCTACCGATCGGCATCTACCTGATCTAGAAGTTGTGTTGGCCCCCCTGTCCAGCTTGGTACCTACCCGCGCTGGAGGGCTCGGCATTGTTATTCATTCTTTCCCTGCCATTCCTCCTGCGTCCCTCTCTTACTACCTTTATTTAGCTTGTGCATGCCTTATAACCTAGTTCTTCATGTTACATTATTTTACTTCATTTTTATTATCCGTATATGATCATTCCCTTTTGTTATCTCGTGGTTCTGTTTGGACAGGTTGGTACTCCTGTCCTTCCTCCGTCCACGCGATCGCCTCGAGCCACCATTGGCTAGTTCTCGCTGGCTCCTCCCTCTCCCTCTATTGGTGTATGGCACCCCATACCCTTATCCCCCTCCAGGGATACCTCACATCTCTCAGAGACTTTGGAGTAAGCTGTTTTGCTTTACTGGTCGAGTCCTCTCGTTCCCCAGCCTCCCCCCTCCCCTACTCCTCCCTCCCCCGGGATACCTACTGACTCCTTCCCTTAGTCTGAGCCGAGAACAGCTGTCGAGGTTATAGTCTAGTACGCTCACTTACATGCCTTGTCGTAGCCCTTTTTCCGCCATCGGTCGGCTGGGGGGATTTCGGTTGTGTATTGGGTATTCTTCAGCGTGATTCCCTTCGTTACGTACCGTATCCCTCTTGGGTCTCTACTATTATGTAGACTATTTGTTAGTGGGGGAATCGCGTTAGAGCTTTTATTTATTGGTTTTTATTATATTTATTGTCTCTGTTCGTTAAGGTCCTTATGGCTGGCGGGGAGTCATTGGCTCTTCCCTCCCTCCCTTTTCGACTCTCCTACCCCGGTAGGCTGGTTGTGACCCCCGGGTCCACCTCAGTTGTCTCCCCGGAGCCAACAAAATAAGCATGTCACTATTATTTTAATTCTTTTTCTATACTTCCCCGGTACTGACGGGATAGTATATCTCCCCTTTGTGACAATATTCTTATTGAATGATCATAACTAATTACGGATTTGTTTTAATACTTTCATTAATTACTACTTATGCTAAGTTTTTTCCATCCCGATTACTGTACCGGTTCGGATTGTTATTCTTATTATTTATCCCGGTTCTATACCGGTTTAATTTTAGTACCCGGAGCACCCGGGTTCCCCTTGGGATACTAACCTACTATGGGATACTTATGTATCTTTATTATTACAGGTGGTCCGCTGTCAGATGACAGCCCGTGCGGCCACGATGTTTGCAGATCGCATGCTCACTGCGCTGTCCAGGTGGATGATCTGATCGTCTGGCATCCAGACAACTGCGTGGTCTGCTACGGGCTTGTCTCCACGCTTACCGCGGATTCGTTAGGTGTCCCTGTCGTTACTTTCTAGATTTACTTCGGATTTAATCTCTGGATTTTCCTTGTTATTTCCATTGTAATCTCTGATCGAATTAAAACATTTAATCTCGGTCTACATGTTTGTTACACTTCCTTCGACGAAGTCACTTTGTTATTAGTAATGGTTTTTTCTCTTTCAGAGCTCTCAGCCTTCTAAGACTTCTGCCTTGGCGACCCTTAAGGTCTGGGTCGGCGGGTTCGCCCGCAACGTCAAGGCGAAGAAACCCTACGTCTTGTCCGAAGAAATGTGTGCCCTGATATACCCTAACGCCAAGAACTCGGCTGCGGTCCCCAAGGATGTGGCAGACCCCATAATTACGAAGATCAGCGAGACTGCTCTTGTCTGAGGACCACGAAGTGATGGGAGAAGCGATTGTGGAGGACGTCGCGGCTATCAACCTCGACATTGAACCTATGGCTCTCGACGAGCCAGAGCTAGGTAGGGAGGTAGGTGAGGCATGTGGGTCCCGGGCTAAGATTCCTCTCCTTAGCCCGACTTTTTCTACCTCTTCTGCTAATTCTTCTTTTCAGGGGTTCTCAGGGAAGCACGAGGCTGATATCAGGCCACGTCCTGTTGTCCCTAAGGTTAAGTCTCTCTGGAGACCCTTATTGAAGACCCGCAATTCTTCCAAATCCCCTAAACATGTGAAAACTTCGTCTGCCAGAGTCCCCAAAGACTCAGCTGTAGCTTCTTCTTCCTCTCATGGGTCGAGAGCGAAGACAGGCTCAAAAACTAAGACCCTGGAGGCTTCCTTCGATCCGGACGCCTTTTCGAGCTGGTTATTGGAACAAATTGGTTCCCTGATGACGTCCCTCACTGAGAGGGTACAAAACCAGGAGAGTCTCATTGAGAGCCTCATGCGTTTGGGACTGCCGCAACAACAACATGTTATCCCGGATGCCTTTAAGCTCCCGGAGTTCGTCAAAAGCAACCCGTGGAGAATGGCCTTGCACTCCCTTTTCAAGGATGGTATGTTAACCATCGAGGGATGTGGCACCACGCCTATTGAAGATTTTGAGTTCTACCCGCCGGGTCTCCAGTTCCCCTTCCCCGGTTTTGCTCGTCTAACCGAGGAGGCTCTTGTACGATTGGATAAAGTTCCTAAGGAAACCGTGATCTACCCGAAGGAACAGGCTCAGTCCACCTGGGTCCAGACCCTAAACAAATGGGAGTGTGTTAACACTATGCTAACACCCCATAAAAGCTCCTACACGATGTTCGTGGTAGACGAGCAAACCCCCACTCCGTGTGTCACAAAGATGATGGACCTTGCTCATCAAGCCATTAACGAGGACAAGCCGTTACCACAACTGCGAGAAACGGACCTGACTTCCCTCCTGTTCCCGGGAGATCACGAGTGCTGTACTAACGCCCCAGCCACATTCACAGCGGGTAAGCTAAGCGCTGACTGTGCTTCCACACAGTTCATTGAACGACTTCCCAGGCTTCCTGAGTCCTTGATACGTCTCGAGTTTGAAGCTCGGGCCCGGTTGAGTAGATCCATCAACTCAGCTACAATGGCTGAAATGACCTCTCTAATGTACGAAGAGGTACCCCTTTTTAAGGTCCTGACAAAGTTATTGCTTCAGACCTTGCTGTCTGATGCCTACGACTTCCTTGCGGCCAGACGTTGTTGCCGTAAACACGTTCTGTCTGAGGCCACTATCAGACATGAGCCTAACAAGCTCATTAAAGCTCCAATCTATGGCCCTGACTTATTCCCGGAGGATCTCGTCAATAACGTCCTCAGCGAGGCTGCCAGAGTCAATCAGAGCCTCAAGGTTCGGTGGGGCCTAGTCCCTAAACGCAAGTTCTAACCTGCCAGCAACCAATCTCGAGGTAGGAAGAGGCTGAGACCTTTCCAATCCTTCCAAAACTGGCAGTCGCAACAACTAGTTCAGACTATCCCGGTAACGCCCTCCACTTCAAAAAGGACAACCTCAACAGCAATATGTGTTGGTTCCTCAGGCCCAGGTAGCAACTACCTCTTATGCTACTTCCCCTGCCTTTAACCCCAACTATGAAACCCAGGGTGCGTTCCAGGGTTACCAACGCGCCAGAGGCTCTAGTGCGAGAGGGACTTTTCGCAACAGAGGTAGCACAAGGACCCTTTCTCGAGGCCGAGGATTCCGCGGAGGCCAAGGAGGTAAATCTGCAGGGAATCATTGAGAACTCTCGGGTAGGAGGAAGACTCTACACCTTTCGAAACCGTTGGACGTTCAGCAATTGGGCTTTCAGCATAATTTCCAAAGGTCTGGGGTGGAGTTGGATAGAAGGGCCCCCTCCACCAACCAGTTTCCATCAACTTCCAATGGGGGAGCTAGTCTTATATGCAAACGATCTATTACAAAAGAATGCAATCAAAGAGGTAAAACACTTGAAATTTCAAGGTCGCTTGTTCAGCGTGCCAAAGAAAGACTCAGACAAGCGAAGAGTAATCTTGGACCTGTCTCATCTGAATTCTTACATTCGATGCGACAAGTTCCACATGCTAACCGTCTCTCAGGTGCGGACCTTACTTCCCCGTGGGGCCGTCACCACTTCTATAGATCTTACAGATGCTTACTATCACGTTCCGATAGCAAGGCATTTTCGTCCGTTTCTAGGCTTCAAACTAGGCAACCAAGCTTATGCATTCAAAGTAATGCCATTCGGACTCAACATAGCACCCAGGATATTCACCAAACTGGTAGAGACGGTAATCCAAGAATTACGAACCCAAGGAATTCAAATAGTAGCTTACCTAGACGACTGGCTCATTTGGTCAAACAGCGTCGAGAACTGCCTCACGGCAACAAACAAAGTGATAAAATTCCTACAACAGTTGGGGTTCCAGATCAACTTCGAGAAATCTCGCCTAGTCCCAAAGAACAAGTTTCAATAGCTGGGATTACAATGGGATCTGCGTTCCCACACGCTACGTCTCCCAACAGCCAAGAGGACAGAAATAGCAAAGAACACAAGACGTTTTCTCAAGGACAAATTGACGTCCAGGAGAAATCAAGAGAGAATCCTGGGTGCCCTCCAGTTTGATTCAGTAACAGATATAGTACTGAAGGCCAGACTGAAAGATATAAACAGAGTATGGCGCTCCAGGGCAAACGAGAAATATCGAGACGACAGAGCTCGACTTCCACCAATTCTGAGGAAAAGACTTCAGCCATGGACAAAGGTAAAAAATCTGGCAAAATCCGTTCCTTTACAATATCCACCTCCAAAACTGGTCATTCACACAGACGCCTCCCTAACAGGCTGGGGGGGGGGGGGGGGGGGATACTCCCAGTACAGGAAAGTCCAAGGACTATGGTCGACAGTATTCCGCCAACTCCATATCAATGTCTTAGAGGCCATGGCGGTATTCCTAACCCTAAAACGACTGGCTCCAGCCAGGAACCAACATATCAGATTGGTTCTAGACAGCGAAGTCATGGTCCACTGCATAAACAGAGGGGGTTCCAAGTCAAGTCATATCAACCATGTGATGTTAGCAATATTTTCCATGGCAGCATCGAACCAGTGGCATCTGTCAGCAGTCCATCTAGCGGGAGTACGAAATGTAGTGGCGGACTCACTTTCGAGGATGACTCCGCTGGAGTCGGAGTGGTCACTGGACCGGAAATAATTCAAATGGATCCTGTCTCAGGTCCCGGGTCTCCAGATAGACCTGTTTGCAACAGAGTCCAACCACAAACTAGAGTGCTACGTAGCCCCCAACCTGGACCCTCGGGCTTACGCCATAGACGCAATGTCTTTGGACTGGAACACTTGGGAGAGAATTTATTTATTCCCACCAATAAATCTGTTGATGAAAGTGTTAGACAAACTCAGAATTTTCAAGGGCCGGGTTGCTCTAGTAGCCCCCAACTGGCCCAAAAGCAACTGGTTTCCCCTGCTGGTGGAACTGGGTCTCCACCCTCGACAGATACCCAATCCAATACTAACACAAGTAGTACAAACTCGCAATGTGTTAGCTTCCTCAAAAATTCAGAGTGCCCTAACTTTATGGACTTCATGAAATTTGCAGCTCAGAGAGGTGCAGATATTGATCCTCAAAATACCCTATTTTTAGAATCGGATAAAAGGGAATCCACCCTTCGACAGTATGATTCGGCTATTAAGAAACTTGCAAAGTTTTTAAGGGACTCAAAGGTTGAGATGATGACTATGAATCTGACAGTAACGTTCTTTAGAATTCTATTTGAATCAGGTCTAGCGGCCAGCACTATTACTACAATTAAATCAGCCTTGAAAAAGATTTTCCATATTGGTTTTAATATTGACCTTACAGATTCATACTTCTCATCAATCCCGAGAGCCTGCGCCAGATTGAAACCATCAACTCGCTCTAGCTCAGTTTCCTGGTTTCTGAATGACGTCCTTAAGTTGGCTTCTGATACTCTTAACGAGTCTTGTAATTACATTCCATTATTAAGGAAAACCTTGTTCCTAATGAGCCTAGCTTCTGGCGCCAGAATATCAGAACTTTCAGCCTTGACTAGAGATCCAGGTCATATTGAATTTCTCTCGTCAGGGGAAGTCCTACTTTCCCCTGACAAAAGGTTCTTAGCGAAAAATGAGGACCCCCAGAACAGATGGTCCCCCTGGAAGATTGTTCCACTTCCTCAGGATCCATCTTTATGTCCAGTAAACACACTGAAAGCCTATTTAAATGGAACTTCCATTAAGTCCTCAGGGCCCTTATTCATTAGAGAAAATGGAGGAACCATCACCCTGAAAGGAATCAGACAGCAGATTCTGTATTTCATTAAACAGGCTAACCCTGAATCATTCCCTCACGTTCATGATATACAAGCCGTAGCTACATCTATTAATTACTTTCACCACATGAACTTTGATGAACTTACGAAATATACAGGCTGGAAGTCTCCTAAAGTTTTTAAACGCCACTACTTAAAACCTTTGGAAGCCCTAAAATTTGCTACAGTGGCAGCAGGGAATGTGGTTCTTCCTGAAAGTAATGATTCATAATCAGGTCTTGCTCTATCCTACTTCCTTCTACCTGCCTTACTTATTGTCCCTACTTTAGTTTTGGTTTTGTTTTACACCCGAGATGCACCCTTAAGGTGCACTCTTATTTTATCATGTCTGTAAATAGCCTTTCTCTCCCACGAGTTGAATTTTGTTTGAATTTACCTTCAGGATCGTAAATTACCATTTGATCTCACAGCTTATCATTGTAAATTGCATTTTCCTCGTCCTTCCATAGTTTGGAAGTTTTTTGCTGTATTTGTTATTTATCCCTTTATCCTTCCTTATAAGGAATGGTTCATTCACTGGGTTTCAGTATCCCTATTTACTTTTGTATTAAACCATGTTTTTTTTATATTTTGTCTTTAATTTACTTTCCCCTCAGGTGTTAGTTTCAAGTTTTGGGACCATTTCTCTTGTACTATTTCACAGAGCGGCACAGGTGGAGCCCAGAAAAGGGATTTTGACGAAGGAAAAATCTATTTCTGGGCGAGAGACCTGTGCCGCCCAGTGAACCCTCCCTCTGCTTCCCTCCTAGAATGGGCCCAAACTTGGGTGCTATGAGGAGTGACGTAGTTGGCGTGGGTTGAGATGGTGGTAGTAGCATTCAGTGGTGGGTGTTGAACGGCACCTCGCTGTAACGGGGATATTGAAGAGGAGATATCTAAATGGCGCGAGACCTCTGGTTGTGATTTATCACGCCCCAGTATTATACCGACACCTTATATAGGTGAGCGAGCTGGGTTCAACCCTGGCATTCCTATGCAACTTTTTTCTCTGGTAATTCATAGCAGTTAGATACCTTAGAAATGATGCAAAAGGAGCATTTCACTGGGCGGCACAGGTCTCTCGCCCAGAAATAGATTTTTCCTTCGTCAGAATCCCTTTATTATTTCAAAATCCTTAGTATTTGGGGGTCTGTAAACTACAATATTCACTAGTTTTTCAAATTCAAATTCTACCGCAATCAATTCACATTCTGTGTTGCTGTATTTTTCACAGACTTTTCCTTGATTTATGTCTCTTCCATATATTGCGGTTCCCCCTTGATTCCTATTTGTTCTGTCTGATCTATAAGTTTGGAAACCCTTTATCTGGTAATCACTGCAAGTCTCTTGGGAGAGAGAGAGAGAGAGAGAGAGAGAGCCTTGTTGCCTTATTTTATGTTTGGGTTCCCCCAGGTCCCTCAGTGTGAGGCACCTCGTATATCCACCAAAGAGTTGCTTATGCATCTTCCAATGTATTTTGGTCTTCCAGTCTTGGATGTTCCAGAGAGAGAGAGGCTTCAGCCTTTCAGACCCACTGATTTTGCTATGACACACCCCTGGCTCCTCCCCCAGACAGCCGTAAGTGGGCACAAACCACACCCATCGGGGCGGAGCAACCAGAGACATGTGAGTTGACAGGAACCAAACCGCCATATTTGAAGTTGACAGGACACAGGGTACACCTGTTACACCTCACCATTACTACAACCCTCCCATAAGTATTGTTACGAGGGACAACGCCTTAATCAACCAATTAAAATGTCCAAAAAAGTCGTAGTATCAGCAGATGTGCATAATCTTAGCAAAACTAGCGATGATGACCATATGCTACCGGCATAACCCAAAAAGAAGAGATGTCCCAAAACGGAAGTAACCAGCCAGGAACCTTCCAACAGTGAAATTCTTCAATTGTTATTATTACAGAATCAAACATTAATGAAACTAGTGGAGAAAGGGTAAGGTTTAATATTCTGTTTTTATATAAAAACGTCTTGGATAGCAGCGGATATAGACTGATGACGTCACGAGCATGGCAGTAAAAGGTAAACAATGAGCCGGAACGGACCGTGCGGTATTGATAATCGTAAAAGTTTGAAAATAGATAAATTTCGAGACCGAAGTACATTATCATATAATCCTAAACTATGTGTAAAGTGAGCCTAAACATTATTAGGGCTAGATACTTATATGCCAAAGGTAATTTATGTAGTAAGGTGAGGTGTTAACTAGGTTTGCCTTTCGTTCCAAAGAGCTGAGTAGCCTAACTAGCCTAACATTTTCTTATTTTAAGTTTAACATACTACGTCAATCTAGGCTACCTATTAGCCGCTGCTTTCGCCTATCCCACCGAGATCCTATCGTCGACATTTAACTGGAGGGGTTCCTGTCAAAGGCGGTATAATTGCGCCTACCTCAGCTAATGGGCAGAATTTTATATCACACTCGTTTCCTTTCGATATAATGGTTTACCCCTTACCATGAGGAACTGCGTCTTAAGAATTTCTGACAGGTCGGCTATATAAATAATATAAGATTATTACTGTAGAGGCTATATAGATTTAAGCATGGGATATTAGTGAGAGGATGCCGATTGACCTGAATTAACCGATGAAGGCCATTTTAGCCTAGAACCCGATTGCCTGGCTTCAGCCTTCTAGGTCTGCTGCTGTCCAACCTGATTTGTAAATTCATGAGCTATATTATAGACATCAGTTAAACTTTTATTATCAAATTTGAGTCTAGGTTTTCACTCCTATTGCAGAGGTGGTTCTACTGCAAGAAGGAATGACAATACTCCTCCTCCTCCTCCTAAGCGCCCTCGCCGTAAAGTAGATTTACCTGAGAATGCAAATGAAGAATTACTGTATTTACAACTTATAATGAAGATAGTAGTGACTATGAAGAATTTAACCCACTTACCTTTAACAAACCTATTCCTACTTATATATCTAACAATTTCAATGCTGTGCCCTCCATTCATAGAGATGGGAAAATACAATTAAATGACTCCCTAATTGCATTAACATTAAGTGAAGGAGACAAGAACTCTCATGATCAATTCTTTGTTTGTAATCTTAATAAAGAACTTGCAGACCTTTTCAAATTGATAAATTTTCCAAAGTTGAACTTTTGGCCAAGTGGCAGGTTGTTCAATGAAGATTTCAAGAAGAAATTTCACTTTGATATTGAAAACATTAAAATGGCTATATCTTCTTTTCAAGGGCATGCAGCTCTGGCGCAATTAGCTTACCCCTCTAAGATTAACGATATTGATTTCATTACTAAAGTGATAATTGGGCCTTTCAGGAAACACATTGATCTAATTAAAAGTTTAATCCGCTCATTCAGAAGTAGAGCTTTACCCAGGAATCTCAATTTAGATACCAGAGATGCTATTATTAAATCTGAAACTAATGATATATGGGTCTTATCAGATGATCAAAGGAAAGCTATTGCTTCGTGCTTTCGAGGCGGTCCCCTTCCTAGAGGAGGGGACATTATCTCTAGAGGTGGAAGGTTCAACTTTGGCAAGCATCAGGGCTACCCCAGAGAGAAATTCAACTTTTACAGAGGTTTCAGGGGAAGCTTTGGGTTCAGGAATAGGTTCAATCCCTACAGGCGAGGTATCAAGAGAGGTGGCCGAAGAGGGGGAAGGAGTACAGGGGGACAGACAGCAATTAATTCAGACGTCAAAGATAAGAAACAAAACTAATTATTCTTTAATTCTTAATACCATCGAGCCCTGCTTGGACCAAGAGGAAAATAACCTGGAGCTACACAGTAAAGATAAAAATTTGGCAAATGTACCCACTAACAATTCAATGATATTGGAAGAGTTAAATTTCCCTTCAGAAGCCTCCAGCTCCAAGGAAACCTCTCACGCCCCTCTAGTAAGTGGGATAGGTAGGTCATTGACTAATAAATTAAAAAATTGGCAAAAACTCCCAAATTCTTCTTTTGCATGCAACTTGATCAGTAAGGGTGTGAGACTCCCATTTATCAATAAAAATAAGGCTCAAAAGACTTTGAAAAGATTAGGGGTTGATAGATATTATCCTTCTAGCAAGAGAATAATACTAGAGAGAGAATGTAACAGATTACTAGACCTAGGGGTAATAGAACAAATTAACAAAAATTCTTTCTACTACTCTAACCACATATTTTACAAGCTTAAACCCGATGGGAGCATTCGCCTAATCTTCGATATGAAATGCCTTAATACTATGATCAAAAAACCTTCTTTCTCTATGCTGAAACCTAAAACTATATTCCCTTATTTGCGTTTAAACAACTGGGCATGGAGACTTGATTTAAAGGACGCTTATTGGCACGTCCCCCTTCATTCAAGTGCTCAAGATTCTTAACGTTCAAATTAGGAAAGCGCAAATTCAAATGGACGGTTGTTCCCTTCGGGTTAAAGACAGCTCCCTACATCTTTTCCAAACTAATGTACACAGTAGTTAAATACATTAGGAAGGAATATAATATTCTCATCTTTAACTACTTAGATGATATACTTATATTGGCAGATTACTTTCACAAATGCGAGGCTCACACCCAAATAGTCATTGAAGTGCTCACTGAGCTGGGCTGGCAAATATCTATTAAAAAGTCTGTCATTCATCCAGTGCAAAAGATAGAGTTCCTGGGAGTTCATTATAACTTGGAGAACAAAACAATGAGACCAATGCAGAAAAACATTGATAAATGTATCAGACTTGCCAATACAGTATCCAACTTGAACAGATCTGACCTCAAATTATATCAAAGATTGATAGGATCACTTAACTTTTGTTCCTACTACACCTTTTATGGTAGACACTATCTTAAATTCCTTCACAGATTTCATAGATATTTTGCTAAATGATATAGAATCATTCCTCCTTCTTTCAAATCCTTTCTAGGAGAATGGAAACAGACTAACATGTATAGTGATATAAACATTCCTAATAATCAAGTAGATCTAGAACTATTCACAGATGCATCCAACTTTGGCTGGGATGGAGCATTAGTAGGAGAACATGGCATACTCTCAACTAATAATACATGGCTACAAAATGAGAATACTCTGCACATTAACAATAGAGAATTACTTGCATGCATTTACTGTATAAAACACTTCAGGGACAAACTAAGAAACAAAGTAGTACTAATTCACATAGATTCACAAGTAACAAACTGCTGGGTCAAAAAACATGGTAGCATTAGGAACAAATCGGCCCAGGAGGCCATCAAAGTGTTACTAAACATCAAAGGAAAATACAACATAGACATTCAAACTAAATGGATTAAAGGGAAATGCAATATGATGGCTGATTCCCTATCGAGAGACTTTGGTTCCATACATCCAGAAGCCACTCTTTACGACAATCTATTCAATTTAATTTGTACAGATATGAATTTCTCTCCTGAAATAGACCTTTTCACCAATGGCTTTAATTCTAAATGTAAAAGATTTTGTTCTTCCGTACCCAACACAAAAGCAATCAGTAATAATGCTCTTCACATTAGCTGGGAAGGTTCTTCTCCTCTTTATGCCTTTCCCCCAGGCTTCTTACTGCATAAAGTTGCTTTTAAGATATATAACGAATGTAATAACAATATGCTCTTTTGCACTGTTTCCCAGGAAACGGAACCATGGATTCCCCTTGTCAAGACAGTCTCCAAGGAATACCGGAAGTACAAAGTCAAAGCAGAAGGCTGCCAGATACTTCATATGGACTGTACCTTACCCTAAGCGCAACACCACTTAAATTTGATCGCCTTCAGAATATAAAAGATCAACTACCTTCCATATTTCCTCCAGAGATATGCAACAAAATTACTTCCAATTTACGAAACAGCTCCATGGCCAAGTACCAAAATCTCTTCAGTAGCTTTAAAGAGTTCATACACAATAAATATGGAGGTAACAACAAGTTCCCTCTTTTATCAGTGCTACTCTATTTTAAGGAATTAATAGACAAGGGCCTAGCATACAACACACTAAAAGGATACTGAGCTGCTCTTGGACTGGTTTTGAAGGGATACTTTCCCAATTATTGTCTAGCAGAAGACAAGTACATTAAAGCTATGCTTGATGGAGTAAATAGAAGAAGACCCAGCAATTCTCATCAATTTCCAGGCTGGGATCTTGATAAAGTGGTTTCCTTCCTCAACGCTACAAGAGATGATTCTATGCTGCTCATGATTCAGAAGACCTTATTCCTAGTAGCTTTGGCTTGCCCTTTGAGAGCTAACCAATTTAATCATCTATGTATCTCTAGGAGCACTTTCACGCCAGAAACCATTGTGTTAAGGAACCACCCTTCCTTCATGGCCAAGAATCAGAGAAACAATTACACTCCTATTGAATTCAGCTTTAGGTGTCACCCTACCAAGCCAAAAATTTGTCCAGTTAGACAATTAAACTTTTATCTGGAGTACACAAACAAAATCTGTGCAGAAAGAAACATAATTAGGAAAGACCATATTTGGCTGGATGAAAACTTCAAGATCATGTCCCTTCCAAAGATGAGGCAGCTATTCAGGGACTGTATTTTCAGAGCTGATCCCAATGCCAGAAAACACTCCACCAATTTTCACTCTATCAGAGGTCAAGCAGCTTCAAGGATGATGTATAAAATGGAGTTACACTGCAAGAGATAATGACTAGAATGAATTGGAAAAGCAACTCTGTATTTGGGTCATTTTATGCTCTCCTCGGTCTACAGGGAGCTTTCGATGCAGTCGTTGCAGGACTTCATCTTCATGCCCCCTGAAGTATCGGGTGAGCAAAACCAGTGGGTCTGAAAGGTTGAAGCCTCTCTCTCTCTAGAACTGACAATTTACTTGTGAACCTAAGTTCTGGAGAGAAGAGGCAAGGCCTTTCAGACCCAGGGTCTAGTTCACCCTCCGACCCTTCCTCCGTAACCGAGGAGACCATTCTGGAGGAAATAAAGGATTTGTAAAGTAATTACATACAAAGTCAACAGCTTACATGTTTCTGAAGGCCAACCATAACATTTTTCAATTATTCATAAATTTCTTTAAGATATACTTAGACTCTTATCCTTGCACTTAGAGGAGAGGCAACTTTTAGGTAACAAGATAGGAATATCTTGGAAAGGGGAGGTGAACTACTGTCACATTATATTATCTTAGAATATAAAGAGGAATGGAAAATGTTAAAATTCACAAATTGGAACTTTGAGTTACTACTTGTAGTAATTTGCAATCTCAAATAAATCTCACAACAGGAAAATGGAATGGTAAGTACAGATATACTTCATAGCAACTTGCAACTTCAAATATGGCGGTTTGGTTCCTGTCAACTCACATGTATCTGGTTGCTCCGCCCCGATGGGTGTGGTTTGTGCCCGCTTACGGCTGTCTGGGAGAGGAGCCAGGGGTGTGTCATAGCAAAACCAGTGGGTCTGAAAGGCCTCGCCTCTTCTCTCCAGAACTTAAGTTCACAAGTAAACTGTCAGATCTGGGATGCATCTTGGGTGTTTATCGAGCTTATTCTTAAACACATCTACGCTCACTCCTGATATGTTTCTTAGATGAGCTGGCAGCACATTAAATAGTCGCTACATTATCGATGCTGGTGCATAGTAGATTAATGTCCTGTGTGCCTTCCTGAGTTTTCCTGTAATAGTTTTGGGCACTATTAATCTACCTTGGCTTGCTCTTTCTGATATTTTTAGCTCTATGATGTTTTCAGCAATGCCTTCAATTTTTTCCTTGCTTTTATTATCATGTAGCGTTCTCTTCTCCCTTCTAGACTGTATAATTTTAAAAATTGCAGTCTTTCCCAGTAGTCAAGGTCCCTAACTTCTATTCTAGCAGTAAAGGACCTTTTAGTTTGTACACTCTCTATTTGTGCAATATCCTTTTGGTAGTGTGGGTACCATATCACATTGCAGTACTCGAGTGTACTATGTACATAAGTTTTGTACAGCATAATCATGTGTTCAGCTTTTCTTGAGAGAGAGAGAGAGAGAGAGAGAGAGAGAGAGAGAGAGAGAGAGAGAGAGAGAGAGAGAGAGAGAGAGAGAGAGATGTGTTTCAAGGTGAAACTAAACATCTTAGCTCTGAACATCTGCTTGAAACATCTGTTTAAAATCTATCCAAAACAATCTGTATCATTAGAAAAGTAGTTAATCCAATTAAAAGTATTGTGAATATTGACTCAAACATTATCAGACAATATCAACATGGAAGAAAACACTCCATTACCTGAAACTGTCAGTCGTCTTAAAGAGAATAAGAAGAGAGATAGATAACACTGGTTGGAAGACCACAAGGAAATATTGATAGATTCAACATTAAAAAACTTTCCCGTGAGAAATGCCCCAAAGATAAAACGATTAAATAAGAATAAATCGTAGTTTGTCCTTATGGATAGGAAACTCATGATTCTTCAATGGAATTGCCAAGGCCTTAGATCTAAATATGAACCTTTAAAAATACTAATCATGGAAACTTTTCCAATCTTCTTATCCTTGCAGGAATCAATGTTAGGCCAAAACAAATTATGTCCAAGAGAATATTTATTCTATCATAATGAAGTCCAGGAAGACGAAGGTTGACATGGTGGGAGTGCATTACTGGGGTGACGAGTTGTCCATAATGAGGTTTCAACTAGAAACAAATCTTCAAACAGTAGCTGTACAAATGCATGTAAAATGAGCATACACCATCTGCTCCATATATCTACCACCCAATCAAGTTGACCAAAATCTGAAGCAAGACCTTGATAATTTAATAGATCCTTCCTAAACCTTTTACTATTGGGAGACATCCTGTGTGGAGGGATATTGTTTCCAACTTCTGAGGCTATCTAATTTTTTCTTACATTGAAGAGAAAGAGCATGCTGTTTTGAATACTGGAGCACTGGCAAACCACTATGCATAGCATGTATACCCTATGAGAAAGCAAGAAATACCTCCCTGGGAATCCGTGGGGTGTGAGTACCCTGAATGGAGCTGTCGTGGTACCGGGTATGGATGCCATGCTGCCGGGTCGAGCCGGCGGCTACCTCCGCTGGAAGGATGGAGCTCCTGTGGAGATCCATGGAGCCGCGGGCTTCCCCGTGCTGGCTGGTTGGTTCCTTCGTTCAGCGCGGGATGAAGAACCGGAGGACGGGACAAGGCTGCCAGTCCGAAGGGGCGACTCTCTCCGCTGGGCGGGAGAAGTGGGAACCTTCGCGGGCTTATGCCTGTCAACCGAGACCTGGCTGTATAAGTCTTGGAGGCTGGGACACGGCTGCCAGACCGAAGGGGCGACTCTCCGCTGGGCGGAAGGAGTCGGAACCCTCGCGGACTAATGCCGGTCTGCCAGAGCCTGCTGTAGGGTCGCCGGGGTTCATGTCGAAGGACGGGCATCGCCGTCGGAATGGGGGCCTCCGTCCTGGGTCCAACAACTCTTCCGGAGGTTCTCATATCTGCGGGCCTGCCTGTTTAGGAAAGCCGAGGGCTGCGCTCGTGACGAGCTAGGTGGCCTTTGGAGGTCAGGACTCGGCTGCCAGACCGGAGGTGCGACACTCTCCGCTGGGTGGAAGGAGCCGGAACCTTCGCGGACTTACGCCTGTCGACTTGAACCTGCTATGATGAGTCCCTCCGTCGGGTGCCGCTGCTGCCAGAGGAGTATCTATCCGGGGAGCTCGTCCTCGAACGCCAACTTGAAGGGCCCGGCGCCGCAGCTAGCTCCAGCAGCCTGTCGAGGTGAACCACCACCCACTCACTGCTCTTAGGGGATCTTGAGCGCCGACTCTCGTGGCGCGACCTCAAGGGAGAGCGAGAACGCAACAACTTCTTGCGGGACTTCTACCTTCGTCTCCTTCGCAATGGGGTCCGACGGCGGAGAAGGCTCCTTCTCGGCAACGTCCTCGGCTGCAGAAGTGACTGAAAAAACACGCCAAAGAGGCTGGAGAAGAATTAGGGACATTTTTCCTAAGAAAGTAGTTCGAGGTAAGTACTGTTAGGAAAAATACAAATTACTTGAAATTTGTGATTTTAAACACTGAAAGATATCTACACGGGAAGTACAGCAATCCTAAAAATACATAAAGATAGTAAGAAAATTCTGATTGAAAAAGGAGTTAGACAGAGAAACCCCATCTCCTCTAAATTATTCAGTATGCCTAGAATTTTTCACGAATTTAGATTGGGAAAATTTAGAAATTTACATTAATGGGGAATACCTTAAGGGACCCAGCTGGAATGCCAATAAATGGGGGTATAGGAAGAAAAAGACAAAATCCTGAAAAAATTCACTGAGCTTCGTATAGCAATGTAAAATGCGTACATGAAAAATTTTGTCAAAATTCCTCTTACTTTCATAGTTACTGGGTAATTAATCAAAGTAACTCAATAAACCAAAAACATTGTTCCCTACAAGAAAATAGTATTTCTTCTGTTATCGTAGATATTGATAATTATTACATTTTAATGTAAAACAAATTGTGAGCAATGGCATCTGTATAGATTCCATGAGTCACAAGGCGATGTATTTCTGGGTAATTACACCCTTTGGCCTTCGGTCCTACCACAAACCTGGCCTTCAGTCCTACCACAAACTTCATAGAGAGTTAGAGAGTACACATTTGAGTTTGACCTCTGACATTCACTTGTTTTTATGTCTGTTTTCCTCGATTTCGGCAAGAATTTCCTCTTGCAAAAGAGGAAAAGACAATTTCAACATTTCGCTAACATAAGAAGAAAATTCTCTCTAATAAGAATTCAGAAGTCAGTAACATTGGCAAAATTAGCAGAGTTGGTGAAGGAGAGAAATGATGAAGGAGTGACCGTCCCACCTAAAGAAGCAAGATATTGAGCAAAGGGATCATAATTTATGATTAAATTATGATAAATAACATTGTTTTGATTTATTAATATTTAAAAAAGAACATAAAATTCATAATAATCATGATTATTAATATTGTCTTTGTAAAGATACAATACAAAGAAAAACTTTGAATGCCCGAATCTCAAAACTATACTTATTGACCGTCCCTGACTTTAAGAGTAAACTTTGTAACCATAAGGAAAAAATTCATTTATAGCAAAAAGATTACTTTTAGAAAAAAAAAACTTCATTTGATGGAAGGTCTATATCAGGTCTATATAGGGCAGTAATCCCAGGTCTTAATATTAATTATCAAGGGAGGAGATAGAATTTGAAAGACACTCATTTTCAGGATAAGTCTCCTTGGCGACGCAAAACCAAAGGTCAGAGGCAAAAATCCTATGCAGTTTGGAGATGTCCTAAGTCACCTTATTAAGTGGTATGAATGTCAAAGCCCTGTCCTTAAAAAAACTTCATTAGCTGGCCGTTCCCCTTAACAAGTTTAGATTTACAGATGACATAGCTCTATTTAGTGAATCATAGGAGGAATTGTAAAAGATTATATTAGATTTTGATAGAGAGAGCAGAAATGTAAGACAGAAAATGAATATGAATAAAACTAAAATTATGTGCAATGAAAATGCAGACTCAACAAATAAGGGTTATGGACAAACCTCTAGAGATTGTAAATGAATATTCTTGCTTAGGACAGACAGTAATTGTTTCCCCTGGACATGAGATCAAAATTAAAAGAAGGATAAGTATGTGATGGAGAACTTTTGGTAAACAAAATGACAAATCAGAAGAAAGAGAATACGATGGATGGGCTAAGAAAAATTTTTGGGTATTGACTGGCATGAAAATACCATAAGCAGACGGGAGTGGAAGGACACATCTGAGGCTTTTTTCCTGCAGTGGTTGATTATGCTTACATATGTCTTAACTTTAACGGGCTTTTTATTGAATAGGCAGACAATGTTACAGTGTTTTGTTTATACTATGGCTCCCGAATGATTGCTTTCCTCTGGTTGTGTTGACAGTGTAATAACTTGTCAGGTCACTGCCTGAGAGTAGTAGGGCCATTTACAGAGTGCATGGTGAGAGAGCGGCCTTCTCAGAAAAATGCGGCAGTCACATGGTTGGATGCCTGAGATTCCATTGAGGGTCTGAGTCTGACGATCACATGGCCATGATTTCATTAGTGGTCACAGCGTAATAGACAGTTAGCTGCTGATGGGACTTAATGTTGCTCAAGACCTTGTACAAGGAGTGCTGGGCATCAGGCTAGTGTATAGCGGATTGACCTTAGTCTGTTTTTCCTAATACTTTTCCGGTAATCATACTTGACTAATCACTGTGACAATGAAGACTTCTTTATCTCCTGTCCCTCCTAAAATGATACATAAAAGAACAAAGTATTAAGGCTCCAATTTCATTAAATTCCAAAAGGTGAGAGTACAGTCTACTACTGGACTTGTACCTTTATGCACCTTTTCTTTCTGCACTCCAAGGATAATTTTTTATACAAGGTGCGGCATAAGTAATGCCCTTTGTTTAATTGGAATAGAATTAAAGCCTTATGGTTTTGATAGTACAGTTGAATTTCTTTTACACTCTTCCATTGTTAACCTCATGGTTGTATAAGATATTGAAAAAATGGAGATTTAACAATTAATTAAAGAAAATATACTTTTATGAATAGAACTTACCTGGCAGTTATATATACATAGCTAATTATCTCTATTTCGGCAGAATTTTTCTAAAACTAGGCAACCGCCTTGTGGTGGTTGGGTGGTAACACCCGTTAAAGGGTGGTAGGAGGAATCATTCCCGTTTTCTGTTCTTCAGTTCATCTCTGCCGGCCGGATCGATAACACGTTGGTCCGTCATTAAGAGTTTTTCTTCGCTTTCCCTGCTCGGTGTACCAGTCTGCTTTTTTGGTGAAGTACTCTGATATGGGGTTTTGGCGATCGTTGTATTTTGTTTTCTCTTAGCCTTTTTTTTTGCTGTTTTTCATTATGAGTGAAAAGAGTCATTACCGTATCTGTGCGAATGAGGAATGTAAGGTGAGACTACCCAAAATGGCGGTTGTTCCTCACACTGTTTGTTCTCATTGTAGGGGTTTTGTTTGTGCCCTTGATAATAGGTGTGGGGAATGTAAGGTTTTGGATGAGAAAGATTGGTTAATTATGAAGCGCTATGTGCGTAAGCTAGAGCTCGATAGAGTTAGGAGAGCTTCTAGGTCTAAGTCTAAGTCTGTTAGTGGTAAGGAAGACGAACTTAGCGTTGATTTATCTATTGATCCTATTATTGATTCCTCTTTGGAAGTTGATCCTTCCCTTGAGGTAGTAACTCCTGCACCTCCTACAGGTTCCGTATCTACGGATGACCCTCGGTACGCTAGCCTGGCGGCCGAGTTGAAGGCCATTAAAGAACAGCTGGAGGCCTTTAAAGGTAAGGAAAGTGAAAGTGCTTGTGTTAGTGTAGTGGAGGTGGCGACCGACCGAATCTGTCATACCCCTAGGCCTAGACCTCTACCAAGCTCCCAGGACCAAGGGAGAAGGTACGTCGATGACCGAAAGGGGGTGAGAGGTACGTACCCTCGGTCAGCCGTCGCCTCAGACAGTCCTGTTGTCTATTCCCAGGCTGCTCTTGACCGTCACGGGAAAGACGAGTCGGATGTGTTGTTTTCTTCTCCGAATTCGTCCAGACGTAAATGGAAGTATGAAGCTTCAAGACCTACTAAGAGGAGATGGAACCGCGACGAACGGTCTCGTTCTTTCTCTCCCGGTTCTAGCAGTTATGAACCTTGTCCGTCGGAGGATGATTTCGACTCCGTGCCTGTGAAAAGGACGAAGCCTGCTGCCGAAGATACGAGTGTTATTCGTCAGCCCCCCCCTTCGGGTCCGCAAGACCCAGCTGATGTTGCTAAATCCTTTATGTCTGTCATGCAGGAACAACTTTTGACTTTAGTACAAGCCTTTAGCCGCCCTCACGCCCAGTCTGACAGACGTAAAGACGACTCGTTGCCGATTAAGAAGTCTGCTTCTAAGAGAGAACGGAGTTCTTCTTTAAAGAGAACTTCTCCCTCTCTACGCCAGGATGAAGAATGTGTGCTTTCGCCAGGCGATACTTCTTCGCGATACCAGGGCGATACGTTTTCTCGTTCTCGATACCGGGACGATACCTTATCGAACGACGCTGCTTCTCGTTCTCGATACCAAGACGATACCGCCTCCCGTTCGCTTCGACACGACGATACCTCCTCTCGTTCGCTTCGCCGCGACGATACCTCCTCTCGTTCGCTTCGCCACGACGAGACCTCCTCTCGTTCACGACGCCACGACGATACCGACCCTAGTTCTCGACGCCACGACGATACCGCCTCTCGTTCACGACGCCACGACGATACCGCCTCTCATTCTCGCCGCCACGACGATACCGCCTCTCATTCTCGCCGCCACGACGATACCGCCTCTCGCTCTCGACGACAGAACGACTCTGCCTCTCGTTCTCGGTCCCAGGGCGATACCACCCTGCCTCTTCGGGACGATACTGCCTCTCGTTCCAAGGATTCTTCTAGCGCGGGACTCCAGGATGCAACCCGTCTTTTGCAGGATGATGCCTTTGATTTGCCCTTGTCGGGTTCTAAGGATTCTTCTCTTTCGAAGGATATTGCAGATGTGGATCAGGCCCTCGAGGATGTTTCTGATGACGACGATAATCCTGCCGACGCTGTGGGAGATTACAAAGTTCTCTCTCGCTCCCTTCTTGAACTTTTTGGAGAGGAATTCCAACCTGCTGCCCCTCGATCTCCTCAGTCCCAATTTAACAGAAAGAAGGCCAAGAAACAGTCGGCCTTCATCAAGATGAAGCTGTCTATCTCCGCAAAGAAGGCTCTCACGAAGATTGATGACTGGATGATGGAGCGGAGACAAACTGTTAAGACTTCCTTCTCGTTTCCACCAGCTCGTCTTGCTTCAAGAGCGGGTATGTGGTATGCAACTGGAGAACCTTTGGGTCTGGGAGTGCCTTCCTCCTCCAAGGGTGACTTCTCTGGTTTAGTGGACTCTGCTAGAAGGCATGCTCTCAACTCAGCCAAGGTCATGTGGTCAATGTCGGAGCTGGATCATCTCGTCAAAGGTATTTTTAGAGCCTTTGAGGTTTTTAGTTTCCTAGACTGGTCGCTTGGGACTCTCGCAAGGAAAACTGAACAGATGGATGGATCTAGGGACCTTACCAGCATTATGTCCTGTATGGATAAGGCCCTCAGAGATGGGGCGAATGAGTTGGCTGCTCTGTTCTCAGCTGGGGTCCTAAAGAAGAGAGCTCTGCTTTACTCTTTTGCTTCTAGGTCTGTTACCAATGCTCAAAAGTCTGAGCTTCTTTACGCCCCCCTCTCTCAACATCTTTTTCCCGAGTCCCTGGTTAATGACATTACGCGTTCTCTGGCCCAAAAAGCCACCCAAGACCTTTTATCTCGTTCTGCTCGTAAGCCCTTTGCAGCCCCTCCTCCTTCTTTGAAACGGGAGGAAAGGAGATTCCAGCAGCCCTTTCGGGGCAGGACTACTTCAAGATCAGATTTTAGAGGGAGAAGGCAAGATTCAGGACCAAGATCTACCAGGGGTTCTTTCAGACCTCGCTCCAGGAAATGAAGTTCGTCTCCTCCAGACAGTAGGCGCAAGACTGTCAGGTTTTTGGCAGTCCTGGAAGAGGAGAGGGGCGGACACCTGGTCCCTCTCAGTCATCAGGGAAGGATACAAGATCCCCTTTCTGAAAAAACCTCCTCTCGCAGATGCTCCGCTGGCCTTAGTAGCCCGGTACTCAGATCCTGGGAAACAGAAGGCTCTAGTAGACCTTGTCAACCAAATGCTAGACAAGGGGGCGATAGAACCGGTTCGGGATCTAGTCTCCCCAGGCTTTTACAATCGCCTGTTTCTGGTCCCCAAGAACTCGGGCGGATGGAGACCCGTCCTGGATGTCAGCGCTCTCAACGTATTTGTGGAGAAGACAAAGTTCTCCATGGAGACGACTCAGTCGGGGCTGGCGTCAGTACGTCCAGGGGACTGGATGGTGTCCCTCGACTTGCAGGACGCATATTTCCATGTCCCCATCCATCCGACTTCGAGGAAGTACCTGAGGTTTGTAATGGAGGGCAAGTGCTTCCAATTCAGAGCTCTTTGCTTCGGTCTCAGCACGGCTCCTCAAGTCTTCACCAGGGTAATGGCGAATGTGTCAGGTTGGCTGCATCAGGAAGGGATAAGGATATCCTTCTATCTGGACGATTGGCTGATTCGTTCACGATCGAGGGAGAAATGTCTGGAGGATTTACGGAAGACTTTTATGATGGCTCAGGATCTAGGCCTGGTCATCAACAGGGAGAAGTCTCAGATCAGACCGAATCAGACTATTCTCTATTTGGGGATAGTTCTGAATTCAGTTCTTTTTCGGGCTTCTCCCTCTCAGGAAAGACAGACCAAGTGTCTCGTAAAAGTCAGAACTTTCCTGGACAAGAAGAGATGCACAGCGAAGGAGTGGATGAGTTTGCTGGGGACTCTATCCTCCCTCGAACTGTTTGTCTCTCTGGGGAGACTCCACCTAAGGCCTCTTCAGCACTTTCTTTCGAAGACATGGAACAGAAAGATGCAGGAAGACTCCTTTTCCTTCCCCATTCCAATAGAAGTCAAGACTCTTCTGAAGTGGTGGCTGGACCCAACCTTGTTAGGGGAAGGGATCTCCTTACACAAGAAGAACCCAGACCTAGTGTTGTTTTCAGACGCATCAGAGTCAGGCTGGGGGGCAACACTAGGAAGCAAGGAGGTCTCAGGCTATTGGGAAGGAATTCAGCTGGGATGGCACATCAACAACAAGGAGCTGATGGCCATTTTTCTGGGGCTAAAAGGCCTTCAAGGACTTGGTGTCTGGGAAGATTGTGGAGGTCAACTCAGACAACACCACAGCTCTTGCTTACATCAGGAAGCAAGGAGGGTCTCACTCTCTGTCTCTCTTCGAGACAGCAAGAGAGCTCCTTCTTTGGGCGAAGGAGAACAGGATAAGCCTGCTGACGAGGTTTGTTCAGGGACAGAAGAATGTGAGGGCGGACATGCTCAGCAGGAAAGGGCAGGTCCTTCCCACAGAATGGACCCTCAACCAACAGGTCTGTCAGAGTCTCTGGAGGCTGTGGGGGAGACCCCTCATCGATCTTTTCGCCTCCAATTTATCCAAGAGGATCCCCATCTATTGCTCCCTAGTTCCGGACAGAGAGGCAATAGCAGTAGACGCCTTTTTGATGGATTGGACGGGGATGGACACTTATGCTTTTCCCCCGTTCAAGATCATCAATCTGGTAGTCAGGAAGTTCGCCCTACTCGATTCGGGACGGATGATCCTGATAGCTCCGTTCTGGCCGATGAGGGAATGGTTCACGGAGGTGGTGGACTTGTTGATGGACTTTCCAAGAAGCCTCCCTGCAAGTCCAAATCTGCTCAGACAACCCCACTTCGAGAGATATCATCAAAACCCCCTCGCTCTCAATCTGACTGCCTTCAGACTATCGAGAAGCTCGTCAGATCGAGAGGCTTTTCAGCGCAAGCTGCGAAAGCTATCGCCAGAGCGAGGAGGGTCTCTTCGCAGAGGGTCTACCAGTCCAAGTGGGAGACTTTTAGGGCTTGGTGTAGGAAGCACAAGATTTCCTCATCCACTACCTCTGTGAGCCAGATTGCGGATTTCTTGTTGTACCTCAGACAGGACGCTAAGCTAGCTGTGTCCACTATCAAAGGGTACAAAAGTATGCTCTCTTCCGTCTGTCGGCATAGAGGCTTGGACTTGTCTCGCGACAAGGACTTACATGACCTCTTGAAGTCTTTTGAGACGACCAAGCAGACCCAGTTAAAGCCCCCTTCTTGGAACCTTGATGTGGTTCTTAAATTTCTGTGCACCAAGAGATTTGAGCCCATCTCACAGGCTCCCCTTAGGGAGGTTACCAAGAAGACCCTCTTTCTTTTGGCCTTAGCAACAGCTAAAAGAGTTAGTGAAGTCCATGCAATTGAAAAACAGGTAGGCTTCAATCTGAATCGGGCAGTTTGTGCCTTGAGATTAGACTTTCTCGCTAAGAACGAGAACCCTTCTAAGCCCTGGCCGAGGACCTTTGAGGTTCCTAACTTGACCAACCTAGTGGGTCAAGAGCAAGAGAGGCTGCTCTGTCCAGTACGAGCCCTCAAGACCTACTTGTCTCGCACAAAAAGTGTGAGAGGCTCTTCTAGCTCCCTGTGGTGTTCTGTGAAAGATCCTCAAAAGCCCCTTTCCAAGAACGCTTTATCCTTTTTCCTGAGGGAAGTGATAAGAGAAGCGCATCTCTTGTGTGAGGAGGAACACTTCGGACTTTTAAAAGTGCAAGCTCACGAAGTGAGGGCCATTGCGACCTCGCTTGCTTACCGCAAGAACATGTCGCTCCGTCAAATTATGGATGCGACATTCTGGAGGAGCAACTCTGTGTTCGCCTCTCATTACCTCAGAGAGGTGAGGGTGGATTATGAGAAATGTTATACCTTGGGACCATACGTAGCTACGGCTTCTGTATTAGGCAAAGGAGTTACTACCTCCCCTCAACCTTAGTTTTGGTTTACTTGTACATAGGTTGGTGTATTTTTTATTGGTTGTCTGAGGGCTTCGACTTGTGTACAGTCACCTCAGTCTAGTTAGATTATTTTTATCTACTTTGCAAATGTTAGGTGGTTGGTTTGGTAAAGTTGCGGTTTTTTATTTTGGGCAATAGGTAGTCCTGAAGTCTAGTCAGATTGTTGGTCTCACCCCGTTGACAGACTCGATTGAGTGTTTTTCAGCACTGCAGGTCACATCCTGGCTGACACTCCTAAGGGAAAGCGACTCAAGAGGCAGGAACCTTTGAAGTCAGCTACCTTAGCAGGTAAGGAATCAAGGTGTTTATTTATCCTACAACTTTTTTGGTTGTTTCCCCAACGATGTTACTGTCTATCACCCTCCTCCAAGTGTGTTAATCAGCTATGTATATATAACTGCCAGGTAAGTTCTATTCATAAAAATGGAGTTTTTATGATAAAACAAAGTTTTGTGAATACTTACCTGGCAGTTATATATACATTCGAAGGCCCACCCACCTCCCCTCAGGAGACAGGTCGGGCATAGATGAACTGAAGAACAGAAAACGGGAATGATTCCTCCTACCACCCTTTAACGGGTGTTACCACCCAACCACCACAAGGCGGTTGCCTAGTTTTAGAAAAATTCTGCCGAAATAGAGATAATTAGCTATGTATATATAACTGCCAGGTAAGTATTCACAAAACTTTGTTTTATCATAAAAACTCCATATTATAAGATATAAAAATAGAAAGGGCGTTACTTATGCCATACCCTTTACTTTGCTTCAAATAAAAAGCTGGAAATTTATTGCTTAAGAAAGGTGATCTCTGGTGAGCAAGAGTATGTGTGTGAAGGGTGAGTCTAAATAACAAGAAAAGGGTAAAATTTCATAATAAGTAAAGAATATTTTAGTAAAACATGAAATTGGAAAAAACTGTCTTTGATGTTTCATTGTTGAGACATAAAGTGTAATGGTTTTGTATTAGTGAAACTTGAAAGTAATTTCAACTTGCAAGATTTTCAAGCCATTTAATTTTAGACTTAAGATCATCCTCAATCAGATTTATGGCATATCTAATTATTTATAAATATTTTCTGTATTGTCAGTCTATTATGCTTGAACAGTTTTGGAAAGTATTGTTTACATAACTGATTTGTCCTTTTTTCTCAATTTCTTTTTCATTTTCAGAGTGGTTTGTTGTTAGGCGTAATTTTGGTGTTGGTAACTGGCTTCATAACTAAAAAGACTTGTATGTTTCTTATACGATCTGCAATTATGGCGCGTAGAAGAAGCTATGAATTTTTAGGTACAGTATGTTCCAATGTTTATCCATCCTAATTTTTATTACGTTACTTGTTGCTTTATATGTGATGCTTTTAGATTGAAAATATTTCATCCTCCATTTTTAGTATTCTAAACAATTGCCTTGTAGCCTGGTAATTATTTCGGTGAATCATACCTGCGAGTCGTCACATTTCTAGTATTCTCGAAGCAAGAGTTTCTTGATTGTAAAACCAAAAATGAAAACTTTCTCCCCCTGCCCTTTATCCCATCTCTCCTGGCAGGGGGTACCGCACCTGCCAAGCAAACTCTGCTTCATATCATTCTCAATCCATTGGAGAACACACTCATTTGAGTGTTTTCATTTCATTTTTTTTTCTAGTAGCATTAGAACAAGATAAGCAAAGTACAGTATGTTTTACTTGGATTTTAAGATACATTTATATAACAAATGTGCTGTGATTGGGCTTTTGTTAGAGGATAAGAACCCCTTACTTTTGTTTTGGGTGTAGGGGGCCATTTATTTTGAGAAGATTATGGCAGAGTATGCCAATGTAGTGACTAAAAGAAATTGTGATTAAGGTATTAACTTTAAAAGAATTGAGAAGTAGCCAGGGAAATATTCAGATTAGAATTTTACCTCATTGCCTTATCTTTCAGTGATTTTCCCAGTATTTTTTGAAGCATTAAGTCTACATACACCAGTGCCTTGATATACAAATTTTTGAAGATATGAATAAGCTAATTTTGTCCCGTGCTTCGGTTTACACACCAAAAATTCAGTCACTAGTGCAGTACGGTCCCGAATTATGCGTGTTCGAATTATGCGATTCCCAATTTATGTGGTTGATACTTTTCAAGAATAAATTTTCTGTATCTGCAAAGCTATTCAAAGTCTGGAGTCAAGCACTACAAAACATATCAAATCTATTGTCTTTTAAAGTATATTGGTAGCCCCAAATACAGTGCTTGATAATAAATGTTACCAAATGATATTTATCTTACATTTTGTTATCATAATTTCATAATAAATAGCCTATTTAAGGAAAAATTCCATATCAACAATGAAATCAGCTTTTAACTATGCCAGTCCAGCTGACAAAATGTAAACAATTGTGGTTAGTTCTCGGCAATCTTTATCTTTCTCTAACCTTTCGATAATATTAATGGTAGTGTTAATGATGGTATATTCAAGCATTATTTTTGTTTAGTACACTATATATAAAAGCTTTAATTTTCCCTGTGGATGTTCAAGGTTTTCACACCGTAGGCTGGGTTCGTTTATCGGCAGTGAATGGCGTAAATTTCAGTAACAAGTCAGCAATATATTGCCATCTAAACAGTATAGATTTGCTTTACAATGATTTGTTTTGTATAGTACAAGGTGTAATTATAGAAACCCCTCTCTCAGAGAGAGAGAGAGAGAGAGAGAGAGAGAGAGAGAGAGAGAGAGAGAGAGAGAGAGAGAGAGAGAGAGAGAGCTCAAATCTGTGTGTGTGTGTGTGTGTGTGTAAGAAATAAAAGCTTATTTCACATATTACAACCTGAGTTTAAGAATGAAATTATCATGACTATTGTTAGTTGTGGTGATCAGTTCCACGCTTCAAGTGGTACAAGAATCAATAACACGTCATTCTATTACAACAGCCGATCTCTCTCTCTCTCTCTCTCTCTCTCTCTCTCTCTCTCTCTCTCTCTCTCTCTCTCTCTCACCCTTGTTATACAATACTTACATATATTGTAGATGAAGAAACTAAAATAGGTTTCTTTTAAAAGCGTCAATTCAATATGAAACATAGCTGAAAATATGAGATCCAATTTCGTCAGCAAACCACTATTTTTTTAGGAAACATCTTTTTATTCTAGAAAATTGCTACTATTTAAATAGTTAATTGTGCTTTAAGAAAACCCTGTACTTTTGTGTTAAATTTCGGAAATGTTTTATAAATCGAGTATTGCCGACTTATTTTTTTTCAACTTTTGGCTGTGATCAGATCAGCTGATGACTAGCTGCCACTCTCAAGAATGTGTGCAGACCAATACAATAACAAAGTATTGTTTACATCATTTCTTAACTTAATCAAAACATCTATACAGTTAATATTACATAACACCAATGTGTTATAACCTATCATATTTTTTTTTAGTATTTTTAAAACTATCATTATCTCTCTCTCTCTCTCTCTCTCTCTCTCTCTCTCTCTCTCTCTCTCTCTCTCTCTCTCTCTCTCTCTCTCTCTCTCTCTCTCTCTCTCTCTCTCTTTCTTTAGGCTATCTTATATTTCTTACCTCTCTCTATCTCTCTAACAAATGAAATCTTTGTTGCTTCACAAAGTTTGTTATATTAAAATCAACCATGGTTCAAATCTTCCTTACTTTCTCCAATTTTGCACCATCTCTGTCATATCGAACGTTTTAGCGGTAACCCAATTGTTCGATAACCTGCCTAGTACTTTTTTTTTTCTTTTGCTGGTGGTCCCATAATTGAGGTGGGTACAAGTTGACTAATAAGTGAAGTTAGGAAAAGTATTTTGGATATGGAAAGGACAATTGTCTTTCGTAACAGTTTAGAATACAGGTAATGCTTGACTTACGACCTACTGTATGTGACTTACGACGATTCGACTTAACGACAATTTTTTTCAGGGTGATGACGTCACAAGTCTATTGGAAATAGGACGAATATTTCCTTGAAAATAATTTTCTTGTATAAATACAAACTGATTTACCTTGGTAAATTATTATTTTCTTTTATTGTTAATATTCAGTATTTATTTTCAGTTAAAAATACATCAAGAAAAGTTTTAATATCTGTTGAGTTCATATTATATGTCTGGTGACGTCACATCACCGGCGCGGCGGAAAGCGTCCGGGCAATACAGTGATTTCCTTTCAATAGGCTAACGATTAATATTACTATTCCCTTTATCGAAATATTAAGTAACGATACAAAGTATTTTGTGGGTCTGTATCGGTTGTTATGAGTACTACGTAGCGTAAATTTTGACTGTACGCTAGTTATATTTAATCTGTGATAATAGATCGATGTTTATCCAAAGAAAGTATACGAATAGGACAAATATTTTCTTAAAAATAATATATTTCCTTTTACATTATAAAAATGAAATACTTTTGTTTGGTAAGTTAGTATTTTATTTTAATTTCTTGCAAGAAAGAAGAAAATGGATTTACATATTTTGCAAGTCATTCTTTGTAGAGTTTACGTCACGTGTCTTGTGCGTCATGTATTTGGCGGAAGCGCGCTGATAAACCGAATTATTTCCTTTCATTATGTTGCCGAGTAATCTTATTACAGCATTCCCATAATCGAAGCACTGAGTAACGATATCAAGCGTTTTAGTGGTCTGTATCATTAGTTATGAGATTAGTACAACTTACCGTAAAGTTAAGAAAAAAAATTTGTGACGTCATATTTCTGGCGGAAGGCGAGAGGCAAATCAAGTGATTTTCTTCCGATGCGTTTCTATTCCCATAATCGAACCATCGAATAAGGATATAAAGAATCTTCTAATAATTTTCAATGAAATAGGAAGGTTTAACTGCATTAAAAATCAAAATCTCCCAACCGAAAGTAAGTCAAAAGTAATTGTTGATTATTGAAATGTTCAAGAAATTAAAAAATAAAATATAAACGTGCTTTAATAAACCACAATTGAACACAATAATGTCTAATGAAATATGAAGGCTTAATATTGAACGAAAAATTGAATACTGCATGATACCTAATAATAAGATGAACTGTATGGAAACTGATTTTCTGTAACATATCGACGCTGATGTAATATTCATCATGAAGATATTTCTAATATGTTATGAAATAAAAAAAAAATAAAATTGCCATTCGCGTGTACGCCATATTTTGATACGGTAGGTAGCGGCACTTTCCGATCAGCTGATCATAACCAAAGATAAACAAAATTTTAAGTGATATTTGACTGGTAAAATGCTTCCAAAATTGAAAAGTAGAATACAAAAAAATGCATTAATAGAGCATATGATATCCTTTCAAAGAAGAAAATGGAATAATGATAGACAGTAATACAATATTGATAAAATATGATCGAGATGATTGCCGAATTACAACGCA
This sequence comes from Palaemon carinicauda, assembly GCF_036898095.1. Classification (NCBI taxonomy): domain Eukaryota; kingdom Metazoa; phylum Arthropoda; class Malacostraca; order Decapoda; family Palaemonidae; genus Palaemon; species Palaemon carinicauda. Next base: position 120,278,096 of record NC_090726.1, on the reverse strand, counting down.
TCATAATAAATCTACGGAAACTTCACTTTTTAGTTCGACATACGATGAAATCGACTTACGACGCGTCTCGGTCCCAATCTCCGTCGTGAGTCGACGACTACCTGTAATCGTAAATTAGCATACTGTCATTAGCGGCAGTTTGCTACTGTTGGTTAAACGCAAACAAAACGGTTTTCCTGTTTTGCTACGTTGGTAGGAATTTATATGGACACGGTACTTAAAATATTTGTAATAACATAATATTTACTAAAAGCTCTTAATATCATTAGTTATCAGCTTGATCATTTGTGTTTAATGTGTTCGTTTATTCATTATGATCGACGATGGAGCGTACTGTAAACAAACGGAAGGTTTTGTTTTAGGCGGTGTGTTTCGTATAAATCGCATTCATTTAATTTATTTCGAAGTTCTAAGAAAAATTCAGTAAACCAACATTGGCAATAACAAATCATCATATAATCAATATTTGGTAAGATAGCTGGTGCTGCAAAAAATAACCTAAACACAGATTTGTAAAGGCGTTCATTTCTTCGCTATGATCGAAGATAATTGTAAACAAAACAACGAAATAAACAATACTGTATAACAAAAGCTAGTCTCTACAGTGATAATTTTACAATTAACTAGTTGTCTTATATAACAGATATGACTTTTAGGTCGTGTTATACGGTATTTACACCCTTCCTGGTTGTAATTTTAACCTTTTTTCAAGTTATTAAAACTTTAAAACAATAACTGTTTAATCTTCTTATAAGAACAATTTAATATTAGAAAATAGTATAGTATAGTACATAGAAACAAATTAAAATGGGTGGTAAACGCATTTGAAAAGGCAGGTTTCTGTTTGCCATGGCCCTAATGGAATTATTCCTGTTATTTTTTTCTAAATATGCGATTTTCCATTTACAGTATGGAGGACCATTTATTGACCAAATTCTCTCATAATTCAGGACCCTACTGTATTTTGATTGGTAATTTGTGACTAAAATTTTTATTAATATGACAAATTTGGAAGTAATTTGTATTTTTCCTAATGATACAACCTGCAGCTATTTATAGGGATTATCTTTTGGCAAAGCAGGAAGACTAGTCATAAATACTTTTTAAGTGAGGTATAACAACCAACTCGCTGGTTAGCAAGGGGCAGCCCGCTATTCCTCCCACTCACACACCAGTGTGTCTGACTCATTTTTGATTTTTGGCAGGACTTTCCAGGGTGACAGGTGATGGCAGGACAATTTATATAAATAACTATAAGTTGTATCGTAAGGAAAATTACAAATTACAGTCATTATGGTACAAACATCTGAGTTGCGAACTTTCAGTTTAGCAAATGCAAATTACCATAATCCAAAAATGTGTTCAAACTTCATGGAGTTATAATTTTGAAATAAGTGCCACTCCCGACTGGGTCGTTCCCGATGATGCCGCCACCAAGGCCGTTCAGCACTGACCCGCTTTACTCAAAATCAATGGTGTTTGTTATTGTGATCATTTTAGCTGTTTCTGTGTATTACCTCCACTGTATTTTTACCTTATTTACGTAAATTACAATAACATTAACTATGGCTGAAGATTAATGGTAGTAGTGTTAAGAAATGGCATGCCATTTCAGTGGAAATGAAAGTAGCCATTATCAAGAAACTAGATAGATGGCAAATATTGTTTGTTCATACCAGGTAAATTGTTCAACAATTGGCATAACTTATAAGACGACACCGTGATAACTAGTCTTTTCGTATGTACAATAAAGTCCTATAAACCATTTCATATTCTAAATCAGATTTTTTTAAACATAACTTACCCGGTAGTTATATATATAGCTTACGTCCCTGACGTCACGGCAGAAATTTCAAAACTCCCGCCAATCGCCGATTGGATAGCCAGGTGTACCACCTGCGCACCCTCCAATGAGGTACCTGGAACCATTCCATGATTCCTCAGATCTTCCCTGCCGTTGCTAGCGGCGACATTGTTGGATATTCTAGTCACTGATTACCTGATTTATTGCTGTTTACTTTGGTGATGTACAGTAGTTTGGTTTTGACTCTCGCTTGTTTGGATTTTCTTTTGGATATTCTTGGATTACTTTTGGATTTTGATATTTTGACCCTCGCTTGTTGATTTCTCTTATAAATATTCAAAATGGCCACCCCCCTGTAACTTTTAGAATGGGTGTAAGACCCGGTTAGCTAAGGCCTCTATTGATCCCCATTCGCTGTGCGTTAAATGCAGAGGTAAAGTATGTGAGTTGGGTGATCGTTGTGACGAATGCATTCTTTTATCTGAGAGTGAGGGGCTAGAGTTTGATCGCTATATGCGTAAACTAGAAAGAGATTGGTTGAGACGAAGTTCTTCTCGTTCTTCCAGAGACTTTTCCTCTTCCCTTGTCACCGAACCTAATCCTTCCCCTGTAGTGGTAGTTTCTGATCCCACTATTGTTACTGCTAATGAGCCTACACTTAAGGATATGATGGTGGCTATTCAACCTCTGGGTGCAAAGGTTGAATCGCTCGCGGCGGACATAACGCAATTAATGTCCGATGGGAAGCAGTTAAAATGTGACAGTGCTAGAAGTGAAGTGAATTTATTTAGTGCAGTGAAGGGTGCGCCTGCTCGGGCCTGTCGTTCTCCTAGTCTTAGACCTCTTCCAAGCTCCCCAACCCCTGGGAGAACGAATGTCGAATGACAAAAGGAAACGAGAGGCTTTAGCTCCCGAGCAGACGTCCCCTCGAGCGTACTTGTTGACGATTCCCAGGACGTTCGCCCTCACCATAGGAAAGGTGAGGTTAAGATGGTTTCTTCATCCTCGGATGACGCAGTACCTAAAAGAGGCTGGCGTCAAGCTTCCAGACCTTTCAAGAGGAAAATAGATAAAGTCAACCAGTGTCCTACCATGACACCGCAAGCTCCTGGTTGTAGCCATTGGAGCAGTCCGGAGCGGGTTCCTTCTTCCGTTGAGAGCTCGCCTGCTAAACGTCCTGCAAGGACGTCGGATTCTGTCAAGAATCTTTCAATTGCTGGTCAGTTGTCTGAACCGGGCATGACCTCGGTTCATGCTCCTCCTCCGCCGTCAGACTGGTTATCGCCATCTGGACACTCGGAGCGCTTTTTGAGCGGCGTGAAGAGCGATCTTGTGATAGACGTGACGTCCCCTGTATCACAACGAGTTGACCCGAACTTTAATATGCTACAAGAGATGCAACAGAGGCTCTCTTCATTCATGCAGAGTTACCAAGCTACAGACAATAAAAGAGTAGCAGGCCTGGATCCTGAACGCCAGGAAGCTTCTCTTCTGGACGCCAAGCGGTGTAAGGCTGTTAGTCAAGAGGTTCTTGACAACGAACGTCTTTTCATCTCCCCCGTTAGATGTCCTGATACTGTTCCTCATACGGAAAGTGGACATAGTCTTGATCTCGAATGTCAGGCAACCAAACATGACGCCAGGCGTCAAGTAGCCAGACGTGACATTGAGCGTCAAGCGACCAACCGTAACGTCGAGCGTCCATCAGGGCAAGGCGCCGAGCGTTCTTCTCAACGTGACGTTGAACGGCCTCCAGAACGTGATCCCAAACGTCCAGCAAACCGTGACGTTGAGTGTACAGCCATACGTGACGTCGAGCGTCCTACAGAGCGAGGCGGCGAGCGTCCTACTAGACGTAGCGTTGAACGTCCTTCAGGACATGATTTTGAGCGCACAGCAAAGCGCGACGTCGAGTGTCCAGCTAGACGTGATGTCGAGCGTCCTACAGAGCGAGGCGTCGAGCGTCCTCCTAAGCGTGACGTTGAACGTCATAGAGGACGTGATCTCGAGCGTCCAGTAAACCGTGATGTCGAGCGATCAGCTAGACGTGACGTCGAGCGTCCTATAAAGCAGGACATTGAACGTCCAACGAGACGCGATGTCGAGCGTCCTCCAGGACGCGACGTTGAGTGGCAAGCAGCCAGACAGAACGTCGAGCGTCGAGCGGTACGCGGCGTCGAGTGTCAGACGTCAGACAGGACGTGACATCGAGCGTTATACAGCTCGTGACACCGAGCGGCGAACATCTTTTCGTGTTGCCGGTAGTCAAGAAGTGAGGCATGACTTTGAGGAGGAAATCCTCGGACTTCATGATGATACTAGTCATATCAGATGTCGTGATCAAGAACACTTTAGTTCCAATTGCTTTGATCGCGAGCGTTTCGCCGAGCGTCAAGCGGTAGATCAACAAGGCGACAGACATGATGATCTGGGGTCTCTTGACGCCAGAAGTCAGGACCTTCGTGAAATGGATCCTGATAAGCACAATGTCGTTACTCCCGTCGGGGCTTTGTCAAAGGAAAACATTGACGATCACCTTTCCCTTGTTGAATTGTTTGAGGAGTTATCAGAACGAGAAGATTCTAAGTCGTTTCGTCCTTCAGTGGATCTTAAGAAACTCATGAAAGCTTTTAACGATGAGTTTCCAGATTCTTTTGTGCCCGTTGCTCCACATTCGCCACCCTCTGAATTCATACTTTGGAAATCGTCAAGGAAGTCTCTTTTTACCAAAATGGTTCTGTCACGGTCCTCAAAGAGAGCTCTAAGGTCGATGGGGGACTGGATGGAGTCCAAAAAGGACCAAGGAAAGGCGGCCTTCACATTTCCTCCAACGACTAGCATCTAGATCTAGTATATGGTACGAGACGGGAGAAGTTCTCGGCTTGGGAGTTCCTGCCTCTGCCCAGGGAGATTTCTCGAGTCTTGTAGACGCTCCTCGTCAGTCGACCATGAGGAAGACCAAGATTCTCTGGTCTACCTCAGAGTTAGACCATCTTCTCAAAGGTGTCTTTAGAGCCTTCGAGGTTTTCAACTTCCTCGATTGGACTCTGGGAGCCTTGGGCAAGAAAGTTTCTGCCCTTAAAGAGGGTGATACTATTAGTGTAATCCACATCATGTCCTGTATGGATAAGGCATTACGGGACGGATCTAATGAGTTGGCAGCACTCTTTTCAGCAGGGATCCTTAAGAAAAGAGCTCAGATGTGTTTGTTTCTGTCTTGGGGTTACTCCCTTTCAGAGATCGGAATTGTTATATGCTCCTCTGTCTTCCTCTCTTTTTTCCACAAGAACTCAGTTGAGAGATTTCATCCGCATTAACTCAGAAGGCCACCCAAGATCTGGTCTCAAAGACGGCAAGAAAGGTCCTACCAATTTCCTTCTCTAGCCGCAAGCCAAAGGAAGAAGCACCATTTCCTAAGTTCTCTTAGCCCTTTCGAGGGAAGACTTCCAGCAGGGGTAGCTCCAGGCCCGATGGAAGGAGAGCAAAGAGGAGAGGATTCAGAACAGGGCAAAGCAGAGTCTGACTGCTTTCGCCTTCAGGCAGTAGGAGCCAGACTACACAACTTCTGGCGAGCGTGGGAGGAGAGAGGAGCAGACCTTTGGTCAGTACATCTTCTGGAGGAGGGTTACAAAATCCCTTTTATAGGGAAACTTCCTTTGGTTTCAGCTCCAGTAGATCTCTCTCCCAGATACAGAGAGGAGTCAAAGAGGCAAGCGTTACAATTTCAAGTGTCTCTCTTGTTGGAGAAGGTGCTGGACTTACGATCACCAGGCTTTTACAACCGCCTGTTCCTGGTTCCCAAGAACTTGGGGGGATGGCGTCCAGTCCTGGATGTAAGTGCACTAAACACGTTTGTCCAGGAGACAAAGTTCTCTATGGAGACTTAAAAGTCAGTTCTTGCAGCAGTAAGAAAGGGCGACTGGATGATCTCATTAGACCTCCAGGACGCCTACTTTCACATCCCCATTCATCCGAGCTTCAAGCATTTTCTGAGGTTCGTCTTCAAGGGGGAAGTGTTTCAATTTTGAGGTCTGTGTTTCGGCCTCAGCACCACCCCTCAAATATTTTCGAAACTAATGCTAAATGTAGTAAGAATTCTCCACTCAAGAGGCATTGGAGCCTCCCTGTATCTCGACGATTGGCTTCTCAGAGCTCACTCATACGATCACTGCCTGAAGGATCTCCAGACAACTTTGAGACTAACAGAAGAATTGGGTCTTCTTGTCAACAAGGACAAGTCTCTTCTGACACCATCACAAGAGATACTTTATTTGGGGATGGTGATTCAGAGTCGGATTTTTCGGGCTTTTCCGTCTCCCTTAAGGACGAAACAAGCCATCTTGAAACTGCAATCTTTTCTAAAGAAGAAGAAGTGTTTTGCGAGGAAGTGGATGAGTCTGTTGGGAACCCTCTCCTCGTTGGAACAGTTTGTCTCTCTAGGAAGGCTGAATCTTTGTCCTCTCCAATTCCACCTCAATCATCATTGGAACAAGGAGAAGGATCTAGAGACGATGTGCATTCCTATTACGGAAGCCATAAGAAGTTGCCTTCAGTGGTGGAACGATCCGGACAGGTTCCAAGAAGGTTACCCCTTAGAACAGAAGAACCCAGACCTTGTGTTGTGTTCCGACGCCTCGGACTCGGGGTGGGGAGCAACACTGGGCAAGTTGGAAGTTTTGGGGTTGTGGACAGAGGTTCAGAAGAACTTCCTCATCAACCAAAAAGAACTGTTAGCAGTCCTGTTGGCCCTCAGAAGCTTCGAAAGGTCAGTTTTGAACAAAGTGGTGCCGGTCAATGCCAACAACACCACAGCATTGGCTTACATTGCCAAGCAAGGCGGAACCCACTCGATGTCCCTTTACGAGACTGCGTGGAATCTCCTCATCTGGGCAAAGGAAAGGAATGTAGTTCTGATGACAAGATTCATTCAAGGGGAGAAGAACGTGATGGCAGTCATCCTCAGCAGGAGAGGTCAAATTCTGTCCACAGAATGGACGCTCCATTAACCCTGGATAGGTACGGTGGGTCGTTTGCGACCCCGAGCGTCAAAAAAAAACAGGTTTTTCTCACGTGACTCACCCCTGTGACTGAATTTGTGGGTGATCGACCTGCAGGAGGTGTCTCCCCTACACGCTCTAGTAGTGTCCAGATGTGCATTGCTGTAGCTGTACTCCTTCCCCGATTTCTGAGACGCGTCGGGGTCGTTCGCGTCCGAGTTTACCCTTCTGAGGTAGTTTGCATAATTATCAAAGTTATTACGTATTATGAAATTGTCGTAGAATGGTGCAACTTGTATAGGTTATCAGTTGTGGAAAGTCTTGGTGGATTGTTTGGCTACCATGTGCATGTTTTTTTTTTTAGTTAAAATGTCGTTCATCACCACGAGGACCATTTTACCGCGAGTGCCCCTTTTTCATTTTTTTTCATTTTTTTGCCAAGTCATTTTTCCGTAAGATATTGCCAAATACTGTCGTAAAACTTTTGCTTGTTTAGTGTTGGAAAGTGTGTCTAGATGATCTGGCTACCCATGCATGACTTTGTTTTTGTCAGATACGACGTAGTTATTGGTATATTGGGTATTTAACTGCGGTTACCAATTTCTGTTTTTTTTTCAATATTTGTAAAAATTACTACGTAGTAAGGAATTGCCGTATATTATTCATTTTTTTTTCATGTTTATGTGTTAGAAAGTGTGCCTTGATGGTTGGGCTAACACGTGCATGTCTTTTTTTTTATCTGAGATGTCGTATATTAGAATGTCGGGCATTTTACCGCGAGTGTCCCTTTTTAATTTTTTTTAATTTTTTTGCCAAGTCATTTTTCCGTAAGATATTGCGAAATAGTGTCGTAAAACTTTTGCTTTTTTAATGTTGGAAAGTGTGTCTAGATGATCTGGCTACCCATGCGTGATTTTGTTTTTGTCAGATACGACGTAGTTATTGGTATATTGGGTATTTAACTGCGGTTGCCAATTTCTGTTTTTTTTTCAATATTTGTAAAAATTTACTACGTAGTAAGGAATTGCCGTATATTATTGATTTTTTTTTCATGTTTATGTGTTAGAAAGTGTGCCTTGATGGTTGGGCTAACACGTGCATGTCTTTTTTTTTTATCTGAGATGCCGTATATTAGAATGTTGGGCATTTTTCCGCGAGTGCCCCTTTTTATATGTTTTGCATTTTTTTGCTTAGTCATGTTACCGTAAGGAATTGGCAAGTAGTGTCGCAAAACTTATATTTTTATAGTGTTGGAAAGTGTTTCTAGATGATCTGGCTACCCATGCCTATTTTTTTTTTAGCCAGATATGGCGTATATATAAGTATGTGTTCGATTTTCCTGTGATTGCCATTTTTTCGTTTTTTCCCATTTCTTTCAAAATTACTACGTACTAAGGAACTATCACAGAGTAATATTTCATTTATATGTTTATTTGTCGGAAAATATGCCTTGATGGTTTGCCTAGCACGTGGCTGAAATTTTTTTTTTCTGAAATGCCGTATATTAGAATGGCCATTTTTCCACGAGTGCCCCTTTTTATTTGTTTTGCATTTTTTTGCTTAGTCATGTTACCGTAAGGAATTGGCAAGTAGTGTCGCAAAACTTATATTTTTATAGTGTTGGAAAGTGTTTCTAGATGATCTGGCTACCCATGCCTATCTTTTTTTTAGCCAGATATGGCGTATATATAGGTATGTGTTCGATTTTCCGGTGATTGCCATTTTTTCGTTTTTTCCCAATTCTTTCAAAATTACTACGTACTAAGGAACTATCACAGAGTAATGATTCCTCTAGATGTTTATTTGTCGGAAAATTTTGTTTACTTTTTTTTTGATTGAATATCATCAAATTTTTTTAGCTAAAATATTGTTTTAAATTTTTTTTTTCGATTTTATTTCCCTTCAAAAAAATTTTTTTGGGTCAGAATTTTAATTTTATAGTCGTAAAATAATCGACAATTATCCAGCAACCCACCATACAATTTTTATGCATATCCAATAATAATTAGATTAGTAAATAACACCTTGAAATTGACATACCCTTCCTACATTTCAAGTGGCAGATTAGGGAGTCTGAGTCAGTGTGGTTGGCGGCCATTTTGTGGACATATCCGAAGCGTAAGCTGCCCTATCTATATATATTCTTGTTCCCTATAGAATTTGTGATATTTTGGTATATTTTTACCTGCATAAATATCATATTATATATTAAATATATGTATTTTTTTACGAAATTTCCAAGTACTCAAAAAATTACCTTTAGATATGGCCCCTGATATAAATGTAATTTACAAAATAATGAAGATTTTTTTACATATTTCTATTTTAGGATAACATATGTTTATTCCCTAAAAAAATTAGCCACTTCCTATTTCATTTGGGTACCCAAAAAAATTCATGAAATTTGGACAATTTTTTTTGGCCAAAAAAAGTTACCCTTTTTTTCTCATTTCAGATCTTCACCTCCATGGGTCTGACTTCATCCAAAATACATCAAGATGTGTCCTAAACATTCAAGAATCAATTCCTAAAAGGATTTGTGTATATATGTATAAACTTTTTTTTTATGAATTTTTATGTCAGGTCTTTTTTTTTTTCTACTTAATTTTTTAAAATATTTATAATAAATAGTTTTTCTGCAGATGAGTAGTATTTATCTTTACAGTTGTTTTAAGCATTCATTGAAGTTTTTTTTGGCAAAAGAAAAAAGGAGGTTACTGCAAAAACTGATTTTTCAAGAATTTTTTTTGGCGTCGGGGTCGTTCGCGTCCGAGTATACCCTTAAAGGGGTGTCCGAGGACCGTACCTATCCAGGGTTAAGAAGTATGCAAGAACCTGTGGCGACTTTGGGGTCGCCCGAGCATAGACCTTTTCGCGACCTCAAAGACAAAGAGGCTAGAGACTTATTGCTCCCCAGTGCCAGATCTCAAAGCAGTCCACACAGATGCTTTCCTGTTAAATTGGTCCAATCTGGACGTGTACGTTTTTCCACCGTTCAAGATCCTTTACATAGTGTTATAAAAGTTTGTGGCAAGCGAAGGGACCAGAATGACTCAAGTGATCCCCTTTTGGCTCTCAAGAGAATGGTTCACAGAGGTACTGGAATGGATGGTGGACACTCCAAGAAGCCTTCCATTAAGAGTAGATTTACTCAAACAACCCTACTTGGAAAGGTACCATCAAAGTCTCCAAAATCTTCAGCTAACTGCCTTCAGACTATCGAAAAACTCACAAGAGCTAGAGGTTTATCGAAGGAGGCAGTTAGGGCTATTGCAAGAGCAAGAAGGACTTCGACCATCAGGGTTTATCAATCCAAGTGGGAGGTTTTTAGAGAATGGTGCAGAGTCAACTCTGTTTCCTCTCCCAGTACCTCTGTAGCTCAGATTGCTGACTTCCTGTTATACCTGCGAAGGAAGCGCAATTTTTCATCCTCTACCATCAAGGGATACAGGAGTATGCTAACAACTGTATTCAGGCACAGAAACTTAGACCTTTCGAATGATAAAGACCTACAGGAACTTCTAAAATCTTTTGATACATCAAAGCAACGGCACCAGGATTCACCAGCTTGGAATCTGGATATAGTCCTGAAGTTCCTTATGAGTGACAGGTTTGAGCCCTTGCACTCCTCCTTTAAGGACCTGAGGATGAAGACTTTTCTTGGTGAGTCTAGCAACAGCCCAAAGACTTAGTGAAATCCACGCGTTTAGTAAAAACGTTGGTTTTCGAGATAACAAAGCTATCTGCTCATTGCAGTTAGGCTTTCTCGCCAAGAATGGACGCCCTTCTCAACCTTGGCCCAAGGCTTTTGAGATTCCGAATCTTTCAGATGTGGTTGGCGAAGAGTTGGAGAGAGTCCTATGCCCAGTAAGAGCCCTGAAGTTCTACCTGGACAGAACTAAAGAGTTGCGAGGCAAGTCGGAAGCTCTGTGGTGCTCGGTCAAGAAGCCCTCGTTGCAGATGTCAAAGAATGCCCTTTCATTCTTCATCAGACTTTTAATAAGAGAGGCTCATACACATTGCGGTGAGACAGACCTTAGACTTTTAAAGGTCAAGACGCACGAAGTTAGAGCTGTAGCAACTTCAGTGGCCTTCAAACAGAATAGATCGTTGCAGAGCATTATGGACACAACCTTTTGGAGGAGTAAATCTGTGTTCGCTTCACACTATTTGAAAAGTGTTCGAACTCTTTATGAGGACTGCTACACTCTGGGACCATTCGTAGCAGCGAGTGCAGTACAGACAGTCCCCAACTAACGAACACAATAGGGACCGAGAGTCTGTTCGTAATGCTGTTCGTAATGCGGATTGTTCGTAATTCGTTAGTGTTAAATTTTGGTATAGGGTAAGTGTAACCTAACTCAGATGTCTACGATTTTCAGCCGTAGAAGTCAACAAATAGCCCCATTTCATATAAAATAGGTTATTACAAATATTTCACTTTATCATATTACATTAGTCTGTATAATACTGTAAAGTTCAGTACACTATGTTGTTGTTAGTCGTGGCGATCAATTTCTCACAAAACAAAAACACGGCATTCGATTGCAACAGCTGATTCATTCTCTCTCTCTCTCTCTCTCTCTCTCTCTCTCTCTCTCTCTCTCTCTCTCTCTCTCTCTCTCTCTCTCTCTCTCTCTCTCTCTCTCGTGTTATACAATACTTGCATATAGATGAAGAAACTAAAATTAGTTTTCTTAGTGTCAATTAAATACGAAACGAAAAAATTATGCCGAGTCTACATCCATATCAATCGTAGCTAAAAACACGGCATTCGATTACAACAGCTGATTCATTCTCTCTCTCTCTCTCTCTCTCTCTCTCTCTCTCTCTCTCTCTCTCTCTCTCTCTCTCTCTCTCTCTCGTGTTATACAATACTTGCATATAGATGAAGAAACTAAAATTAGTTTTCTTAGTGTCAATTAAATACGAAACGAAAAAATTATGCCGAGTCTACATCCATATCAATCGTAGCTAAAAACACGGCATTCGATTACAACAGCTGATTCATCTCTCTCTCTCTCTCTCTCTCTCTCTCTCTCTCTCTCTCTCTCTCTCTCTCTCTCTCTCTCTCTCTCTCTCTCTCTCGTGTTATACAATACTTACATATAGATGAAGAAACTAAAATTAGTTTTCTTAGTGTCAATTAAATACGAAACGAAAAAATTATGCCGAGTTTACATCCATTTCAATCGTAGCTAAAAATACGGCATCCGATTTCATCAGCAAACCAGTATTTATTGGGAAACATCATTTTATTCTAGAAAATTGCTACTCTTTAAATAGTTAATTGCTCATTAAGAAAGCATGTACTTTTATTTTTAAATTTCGGGTGTGTTTTAAAAATCGAGTATTGTTGACTTCTTTTTGTTTTACTTTTGGCTGTGATCAGATCAGCTGACGTCTAGCTGCCGCCCTTGAGAGCGTGCGAATACACTAACAAAGTATCGTTTATACCATTTCTTAACTTATTGAAACCGTCTATACAGTTGATATTACATAAGCACCAATGTGTTATAACCTATCAATTTTTTTTGTTTATTACATTTAAAACAACACATACACACTCTCTCTCTCTCTCTCTCTCTCTCTCTCTCTCTCTCTCTCTCTCTCTCTCTCTCTCTCTCTCTCTCTCTCTCTCTGTGGGCTACTTTTCACTACCTCCCATTCCTTACCTCTCTCTATCTCTCTAACAAATGATATCTTTGTTGCTCCTCAAAGTTTCATTTATATTGAAAATCAATCATGATTCAATTTTCCTTACTTTCTCCAATCTCGCACCATCTGTCACATCGAATGTTATAGCGGTAACTTAATTGTTTGGCAACTTTAAAAATCGGGCTACTACTTGCTTCTTCTCATACTTTTATTTTAGATGGTTTCATAATTGAGGGGGGTACAAGTTGACTTATAACTGAAGTTAGGAAAAGTATTTTGGATATGGAATGGACAATCATCTTTAGTAACAGTTTAGAATTATCGTAAATTATCATTCTGTCTTTAGCGGCAGTTTGTTATTAATGATTAAACGTGGCCCCCCCCCCCAAAAAAAAAAAGTTTTCCTACTTTGCTACGTATGTAGGATTTTATATAGATACGGTAAATAATATTTGTAATAACATATTTACTAAAAGCTTTTAATATCATTATTTATCACTTTCATCATGCATGTTTAATGCCTTCGTTTGTTTATTATGATGGAAGGTTTCCGTTTTAGACGGCGTCATAAAGAAAAACATTATATAAATGGCATTCATTTAATTTATTTGGAAGTCCTAAGAAAAATTAAGTAGAACATTGGTAATAACAAAATCAACACATAGTCAATACAAGTCGGGAGTGGCGCTAATTTAAAAATTTAAACTTGCGATGAAATCTACGGATGTTTACGAACATGTTTGGACTTCTGTCAATTTATTTTCGTATATCCGGATGTTCGTAACACGGATGTTGGTATCTTGGGGAGCGTCTGTAGTGGGGGAAGGATCCACCACTACATTCCCATAATCCTAATACCTTTTTCTTCTCTTGGAACTTTTAATTTGTTTTTATGGTGGTTTTGTGGAGATTGTGACAGTCTTCCGCAATCATTGATTTAGTCAGGTGGTCAATTTTGTTCCTTGAGAGTGCCCGGAACTGGGAATTGGTAGAGGTTCTGTCACATAGAGGTATGCACACCAGTTTGACAGCTCCTAGAGGTCTTCAGCTCCCTGGGAGGATTGCTGGATCTCATAAGGAAAGCGGACATAATGAGGCAGAGAATCATTGAAGTCAGCTTCCTTATCAGGTACGAACCCTTAAGCTTGTTTTTATTAACTCTTAAGTAGAATTCCAACTATATTGGCTCTCTAACCCTCCACCAAAGGTGTTAATCAGTTATATATATAACTACCGGGTAAGTTATATGTTTAAAAATGATATTTTCATTTTAAAATAAATTTTTGAACATACTTACCCGGTAGTTATATATACCGTATTTCCCGTGTGATAAGACGCTACAAGTGGTAAGACGCACCCTTAAATTAGCAAGGCAGTTTTAGAAAAAAAAATTGAGGATTAAAAACTTCTTAGCAGCAGAAATTCATGGTCAGCGACTCTAGCGTGATTATTGTCTTGCACAGTAACTTTTCTTATTTTGGGTGTATTATTTATTAGCTATATGCCGATTATCCCAATTCCATTACATATTGTTATAAGAAACAACTAAACCAGTCGTAGTTCCCACCAAAAATATACGTTTACTCAAAGTGCTTGGTGTTTCATGTGTTTACATGAAAGCAGTGTTGCCAAAGGTTCTCTATAAAATTTTGGTAAAGATTTAAAATTCTAGTAATAGTTCCAAAATTCCTCATATACCCTATAAATTTTCACACAAAATGTGGTTATTAATTATATTCTATAAATTCTTTTAGGTGGAATACTTCCACTTCTGTTTATAGGATTCTGGGTCTAGTTACTTTTTTGCTAACTTGGTAATACTGCACCCAACTAACAGACGTTTTTGGGTTCAGGCCATGTCGTCCTGATGGAAGTTCCTTCTTAGTAGCTTCCTAGGTTATATTTGACTACAGTGATATATCCCAGAGAATTTTACTAAAGGTATCCAGAATTCTAACTCCTGGAGCGAGTATCCCTTATATTTTTAAAAGGAATATCACATAATATCAGAGGACGTATTCTTGACACGTCACATAGCTATCTACACCCCTAATAGCGTTTACGCTTCGGGAGGGGAAAGTGGCAAGAATTATAGGAAAGCCGTTATTAAGGCAACACTCCTACTGTACTGTAATTGGGCGCCAGCCCGCCTCTGCGTGGCGCCATCTATAGTCCATTTCTTTTATCGAGGCAGATTTGCACCGACTCGCAGCGGTGCCCTTTTATCTCGGAAAATTTCCCTGATCGCTGATTGGTTAGAATTATCTCGTCCAACCAATCAGCGATTAGGAAACTTTTCCGAGCTAAAAGGGCACCGCTGCGAGTCGGTGCAAATCTGCATCGCTAAAAGAAATTGACTATAGTCATTCTTTTTCTTGTAGCGCACTAGACCGGTGTTTATCCCGTGTTATCTCTCGCTATTTTGGATTGTTTTGCTGCTATGATATCTTCCCCAGCCTCATCTGCCTCTGGAAAGTTAAGCATTATCTTTGAATTGTATAAATGTAAGCTCTTGCCAGTTTTTTCCTTGAATTAAGATCGTAATTAACGTAACAAGAGCTGTTGCCAGCCGGATGGCGTCATGGACGCGGTCGTTCTTTGCATGTACATTTAGTTAGCCAGAACGACTTTCCCGGCATTCATCGCTTTAATAACTTTTAGCTATTTAGCAAATTAGCTAGGAATGATTATATTATGCCCTTGTTGTCGTGGATTTGGTAGAATTATGACCGAGCCCCACGAGTGCTAGGATTCCTAGCCTAGGCACCTACACACTTCATGCATGATATAACCTTCCTGGTAAAGTTTTATTAAAGCTCGGGCAATATTTTATACAATTAAGATATTACTGCATAAAAATTTTCCTCTTCCAAGATAGTATACGAGAGAGTTTCGGTGACCGTTTCTCATCTGCGCCTAGGCTACCAGCCTAGGGGCTTTAGTATACTTTCTTACATGCCCCCAATTGCTCTTGTATCGTCTTTCAAGTGGAGACTGACACCTCCTATACCTTTCAAGTCGATACCAATCTCCTTGTGAGATTTAACCCTGGATAGGTACGGTGGGTCGTTTGCGACCCCGAGCGTCAAAAAAAAACAGGTTTTTCTCACGTGACTCACCCCTGTGACTGAATTTGTGGGTGATCGACCTGCAGGAGGTGTCTCCCCTACACGCTCTAGTAGTGTCCAGATGTGCATTGCTGTAGCTGTACTCCTTCCCCGATTTCTGAGACGCGTCGGGGTCGTTCGCGTCCGAGTTTACCCTTCTGAGGTAGTTTGCATAATTATCAAAGTTATTACGTATTATGAAATTGTCGTAGAATGGTGCAACTTGTATAGGTTATCGGTTGTGGAAAGTCTTGGTGGATTGTTTGGCTACCATGTGCATGTTTTTTTTTTTAGTTAAAATGTCGTTCATCACCACGAGGACCATTTTACCGCGAGTGCCCCTTTTTCATTTTTTTTCATTTTTTTGCCAAGTCATTTTTCCGTAAGATATTGCCAAATAGTGTCGTAAAACTTTTGCTTGTTTAGTGTTGGAAAGTGTGTCTAGATGATCTGGCTACCCATGCATGACTTTGTTTTTGTCAGATACGACGTAGTTATTGGTATATTGGGTATTTAACTGCGGTTACCAATTTCTGTTTTTTTTCAATATTTGTAAAAATTACTACGTAGTAAGGAATTGCCGTATATTATTCATTTTTTTTTCATGTTTATGTGTTAGAAAGTGTGCCTTGATGGTTGGGCTAACACGTGCATGTCTTTTTTTTTATCTGAGATGTCGTATATTAGAATGTCAGGCATTTTACCGCGAGTGTCCCTTTTTAATTTTTTTTAATTTTTTTGCCAAGTCATTTTTCCGTAAGATATTGCGAAATAGTGTCGTAAAACTTTTGCTTTTTTAATGTTGGAAAGTGTGTCTAGATGATCTGGCTACCCATGCGTGATTTTGTTTTTGTCAGATACGACGTAGTTATTGGTATATTGGGTATTTAACTGCGGTTGCCAATTTCTGTTTTTTTTTCAATATTTGTAAAAATTTACTACGTAGTAAGGAATTGCCGTATATTATTGATTTTTTTTTCATGTTTATGTGTTAGAAAGTGTGCCTTGATGGTTGGGCTAACACGTGTATGTCTTTGTTTTTATCTGAGATGCCGTATATTAGAATGTTGGGCATTTTTCCGCGAGTGCCCCTTTTTATTTGTTTTGCATTTTTTTGCTTAGTCATGTTACCGTAAGGAATTGGCAAGTAGTGTCGCAAAACTTATATTTTTATAGTGTTGGAAAGTGTTTCTAGATGATCTGGCTACCCATGCCTATTTTTTTTTTAGCCAGATATGGCGTATATATAAGTATGTGTTCGATTTTCCTGTGATTGCCATTTTTTCGTTTTTTCCCATTTCTTTCAAAATTACTACGTACTAAGGAACTATCACAGAGTAATATTTCATTTATATGATTATTTGTCGGAAAATATGCCTTGATGGTTTGCCTAGCACGTGGCTGAAATTTTTTTTTTCTGAAATGCCGTATATTAGAATGGCCATTTTTCCACGAGTGCCCCTTTTTATTTGTTTTGCATTTTTTTGCTTAGTCATGTTACCGTAAGGAATTGGCAAGTAGTGTCGCAAAACTTATATTTTTATAGTGTTGGAAAGTGTTTCTAGATGATCTGGCTACCCATGCCTATCTTTTTTTTAGCCAGATATGGCGTATATATAGGTATGTGTTCGATTTTCCGGTGATTGCCATTTTTTCGTTTTTTCCCAATTCTTTCAAAATTACTACGTACTAAGGAACTATCACAGAGTAATGATTCCTCTAGATGTTTATTTGTCGAAAAATTTTGTTTACTTTTGTTTTGATTGAATATCATCAAATTTTTTTAGCTAAAATATTGTTTTACATTTTTTTTTTCGATTTTATTTCCCTTCAAAAAAAATTTTTTGGGTCAGAATTTTAATTTTATAGTCGTAAAATAATCGTCAATTATCCAGCAACCCACCATACAATTTTTATGCATATCCAATAATAATTAGATTAGTAAATAACACCTTGAAATTGACATACCCTTCCTACATTTCAAGTGGCAGATTAGGGAGTCTGAGTCAGTGTGGTTGGCGGCCATTTTGTGGACATATCCGAAGCGTAAGCTGCCCTATCTATATATATTCTTGTTCCCTATAGAATTTGTGATATTTTCGTATATTTTTACCTGCATAAATATCATATTATATATTAAATATATGTATTTTTTTACGAAATTTCCAAGTACTCAAAAAATTACCTTTAGATATGGCCCCTGATATAAATGTAATTTACAAAATAATGAAGATTTTTTTACATATTTCTATTTTAGGATAACATATGTTTATTCCCTAAAAAAATTAGCCACTTCCTATTTCATTTGGGTACCCAAAAAAATTCATGAAATTTGGACAATTTTTTTTGGCCAAAAAAAGTTACCCTTTTTTTCTCATTTCAGATCTTCACCTCCATGGGTCTGACTTCATCCAAAATACATCAAGATGTGTCCTAAACATTCAAGAATCAATTCCTAAAAGGATTTGTGTATATATGTATAAACTTTTTTTTTATGAATTTTTATGTCAGGTCTTTTTTTTTTTTTACTTAATTTTTTAAAATATTTATAATAAATAGTTTTTCTGCAGATGAGTAGTATTTATCTTTACAGTTGTTTTAAGCATTCATTGAAGTTTTTTATGGCAAAAGAAAAAAGGAGGTTACTGCAAAAACTGATTTTTCAAGAATTTTTTTTGGCGTCGGGGTCGTTCGCGTCCGAGTATACCCTTAAAGGGGTGTCCGAGGACCGTACCTATCCAGGGTTAAGAGCAATTCCTCTTCCCTCTGAGTAGCCTAGGCTAACTCCGGTTGGCTTTGTCTTGAACTGTGTTCTGGTAAATCTTTACTGGAGTGTTCCCGTTTCTTTCTCTCCACCACTGAGTCGGTTTTGAGCCTGGAACGGGACATCAGAGTAGAATGTCTGTCATTGACAACCGTCCGTTTTGGTGAAATGATTTCCCAAGTCAGGTTAGGTTGCCAATGCAGGAGGCTAGACCTCCCTGGGCCATACCCTGGAGGCGTTATATGATAATTCCTCCTTCCTTTGGCCTAGCAGACAGTCCTGTGCTGGCAGGTCTTAGGCCGAAGAATTGAATTCTTCCCTTGCCTAGGGCCTTCGGTGCTAGATTCTGTTCCCCCCTTGAGACAGCGACCTGTGTGCCGTCTTTTCACTTTTCAGACTAACCCAACCTGGGGAATTGAATTCCCCGCCCGTTAAGGTTGTCTTTACTACGGATCAGAATCTCTTAGGTTAGGTAGTGCCTTCTAGGTGTTACCTCACCTACAGGACCCTTGCCCCTCCCCTGCTGTCCTTTGGTGTTGGCTTAGCCCTCACACATCCTGTCCATCATTCTACAATCGACCCTATGGGTAGTTTGCGGAATTGGCTTGAGGTTCCCTGTCTGCTGCCGGCAGGGATCCTCCCCTTTTTTTAGAGTGTTCTTCAGTCCTCCCTTGGACTGCCTTCCATGATCCTACTCTACTACCAATATGGATGGGCTTTGGTTGGATGGAAGCCCGAATATAATTCCCCCTTCCATATGAACCCTCATTCTGGATGAAGGTCTGCAAGGCTGAGCCTTTGCTTTCCCCCCATCCACGCTTTTTCTTTATCTTTCATCAACCCTGGGCCGACTGCCGGCAGCCATCTCGGATGTCTGTCCGCCGTCAGTTTGCTCTGCCGCCGCTTGCCATGGAGTACCGTTGATCGGAGACTCAACGGCAACAGGCACGCACTCTGGCCGGCCGCCGGCAACTATGTTGACTGCCGGCGGCCGGTCATCCAAAGTCTGCAGACATATTTTCCGCCGGCTGCCGGCGGGTCCACCTTGATAGAGGGACCTTCTGGCTGCCGGCAGCGGAGCAACTGCCGGCGACTTGCCGCCCCTTATCTTGAAGGCAGTATATACCTTCAACAGCCCAGGGCAATGCTGGCGTATGCCGGCAGGCACACAGTACTGACGGCAATGGTCTGTATTGTAGCCTATACAAAAATTTTTCCAACCTACAAGGTGCTTCATGGGCAGCCTATTGTGAGACCACTACGTTTAGAGAGCAATTCTCTCTGCTTAATTAATGGATGATATCCATTATTAAATAATCCCCAATATTGAACCTGGATGACAGTGTTAAGTTTACACTTCATGTCCAAGGATATTATCTTCCCATATAATTCGTCAAGAATTTAATGTTCAAATATTGGAGGAAGTCATAGCAATGGGCTGGACAGTAGGCACATGTGGGTTTCTTTCCCTCTTTTCTAGCTTACTCTATCCTAAGCTAAATAAAATTTTTACAAATCTGTATGACGAAATTTGAGATTTTCACCGAATACTTATATGCTTTTCTTTCTTTACAGGAGGAGCATCCCGAGTGCGGGAACCATTTCTGCAAGGTCCGCAGTAAGAGTTTCTGCAGCCATGATATATGCAGGACCCATGCGCGCTGCGCAATTACGAAGGGATCTCTGAAGTATTAGGACCCACAGGTATGTACCGTTTGTGACAAACTGGTACAAGAGGCTTTTGATGATCAGAAGTCCACAGAGTCAAGGGATGTAGCAAGAGATAGGCTGCGAAAATGGGTCAGAGGTTTTCAGAAGAACACCTCTGGCCCATATCTTCCTAATGAGAAGATGAGGGCTTGTCTGTTCCCTAGGGCATCTTCGGATGCAATTATTCCCCAGGCTCAACCTGAGATTCCCCTCGTCCAGATTCCGATAGAATCTGAGGTATCCGATGCCTTGAAGGACTTCCAATTAGAAGACAACATGTCAGTTGTCTCCGAGGAGACGGAACGTGATCTCTTAGTGGAAGAACTGGAGCAAGAAACTGTCTTTCATCCTGAAGGCGACGCGGAGAAAACCGAAACGATTTCGGTTTCATCGGCTACGGTGGCTGGGCCTGTCCCGTCGACTTCTTCTTCTGCCCCCAGCTAGACTCGATCACCAATACGCTGCACTCGCTTTTGTCTATGTTCCAGGACATGCAAAAGCAGTCGTCCGAGAAGGAGGCTTCTCTACGGACTGAAATGCACCAGCTCGTGTCTACGCGTTTAGCCCCCAAGAAGCTAAACATCAAAGATCTTCCCGCCTTTTCTGACATCAACCCTTGGATGTATGCTGAGCACATGCGATGTCAGGGGGGAAGATTTTCCTCTCCGAGAAACTGGGCACTGTCCCAGTAGTTGATGTGGAGTTCTGGCCCAGCAAAGGAGCCTATCCGGATTGTTACGTCCGCCTGAGGACGGAACCCCCTTCCAAAGAGGAAACTGAGTCGAAAGAGGTCATCATTCTGGACCTCCCCAAGGCCCAGGCCTTGTTTACCAAAACCTTGAAGGAGAGGGCCTTCACTAATTCCAAGGTACCGGCTCTCAGCAAGAAGCAACCTTCCTTCATTGCTGATTCTTCACGTGCCTTCCCCTTTATGGAGAAAGGGTTTAAGGCAGCCTTGATTGCAGTCAAGGCAGGAAAACCTTGTCCTACACTTGAGGAGTGTAGACCCTTTTCCCTTGCCCTACCATCTGACGATGCAGACTGGAAGGATGTCTATAACACCTTCTCAGTCGGGAAGCTGGAGTCTGACATTGCCGGACGTCAGTTTGGTGAAGACTTACCAAAGTTGTCGGACTTTCATCTGCGCAGGTAGCAGGAGACCAAAGAACGACTTGACGCCTCCATGTCTCTACAAACCGGGTTAGAGACGATGGCAAGTGTTCCCGAGACCCCAGATATGTTCATGGTCTTTGCCAAAGCTCATTTGGCAACGATCACCAAAGACCTATATAATTTCATTAAAGCCCGCCGGGCTTGTAGAGAGTTCGTGTTCGCCTCGGCTGCGGTGAGGCACGAACCAAGGAAGCTGATAGCCTTCAACATCTGGGGAAAAGACCTCTTCCCAAGTGAAGTAGTCAAAGAGGTCGTGGACAAAGCCACAATGGAGAACAGGAATCTCCTCTCCAAGTGGGGCTTGTCCGAAAGAAAGTCTTCCGCTGAGGAGGGTCCCCAGCCGAAAAGGAAGACAAAACGACCCAGAGTGCCCTCTCGTCCTCGACAACAACAACAGCTCCCCATGGCCATGGTGCCCCAGACGGTGGCACAACCACCCACCACTTTCCAGCTGGTGCCCCAACCAGTGGCGACTCAGTCGCCCATCTTCACCCCAACCTTTGAAAGGCAATCGACGACCTTTAGGCCGAAGTCTCGAGGTTCCTTTCGTGGAGCCTCTAGACGCCCCTTCAGAGGTAGGGGCAACAGAGGTGGACGTGGCCAAGGAGGCAAACCCTCAAACCAGCACTCCAAGTGAGATGCTGCCGGTAGGAGGGAGACTTCTCTTCCGGGATCGCTGGACCTTCGATTCCTGGGCCCACAGCTTAATCAAGAACGGACTGGGGTGGAGTTGGAATACAACTCCACCGAACTTCCCTCAATTCTTCCAACACTCAACCCCCATATTGGAAGAATACGTTCAGGAACTCTTAGACAAGAGAGTTGTAAGGAGGGCAAAGTCCATCAAATTCCAAGGAAGGCTGTTCTGTGTTCCGAAGAAAGACTCTGAAAAGCTCAGAGTCATTCTGGACCCATCACCACTCAACAAGTTCATAGTGAACTACAAGTTCAGAATGCTGACGCTCCAACACATAAGGACCCTTTTGCCCAAACAGGCATACACAGTCTCCATAGACATGACGGATGCGTACTGGCACGTTCCAAACAACCGTCAAGTTTCCCCCTATCTAGGATTCAAGCTACAGAAAAGACAGTACGTCTTCAGAGCCATGCCCTTCGGTCTGAACATAGCCCCAAGGGTATTCACCAAACATGCGAATGCGGTCATTCATCAACTACGCCTTAAGGGAATTCAGGTAGTTGCCTACCTGGACAACTGGCTGGTGTGGGCAGCATCCAAAGAAGAGTGCACGCAAGCCTCCAAGGAAGTGGTCCAGTTCCTGGAACACCTAGGATTCAAGATCAACTTGGAAAAGTCTCGACTATCTCCAGCTCAGAAGTTCCAGTGGCTGGGTGTCCACTGGAACTTACAGTCACACTGCCTTTCCATTCCATCAAAGAAGAGGAAAGAGATAGCGGGATCTGTTAAGAGACTCCTTCAATCCGCCAGGATATCAAGAAGGCAACAGGAGAGAGTGTTGGGGTCTCCAGTTCGCCTCAGTGACAGACCCAGTATTGAGAGCTCAATTAAAAGATGCATCAGGAGTTTGGAGAAAATACGCATCAAATGCTCGAAGAGATCTAAAAAGACCGATACCAAATCGTCTGCGATCCCTCCTCTAGCCATGGCAGTTTTTCTTTCACTGAAAAAACTGAAACTTCGCTGCTCAATCCACATCCGACTGGTATTAGACAACGAGGTTGTAATGAGATGCCTAAATCGACAGGGCTCGAGATCGCCTCAAGTCAATCAAGTGATATTGGCCATCCTCCGGCTAGCAGAGAAGAAGAGATGGCACTTGTCAGCCGTTCATCTTCAAGGGTTCCGCAATGTGACGGCGGACGCTATATCCAGGTTCATCCCGATAGAGTCAGAATGGTCCCTAGACGCAAGATCATTCTCCTTCATCTTACGCAAAGTCCCAGGACTGCAAGTAGACCTCTTCGCAACGAGCGACAAGAAGAAGCTACCCCGTTATGTAGCCCCGTACGAGGATCCTCTAGCGGAAGCAATGGATGCAATGTCCCTAGATTGGAACAGATGGTCCAAGATCTACCTGTTCCCTCCAACCAACCTTCTGGTGAAAGTCCTCAACAGACTGAGATCCTTTCACGGAACGGCAGCATTAGTCAACAGCATCTGGTTCCCCCTGATAACGGAACTACGCCTGAAGCTGATCCCGTTGCCGGATCAAGTTCTGACTCAACAAGTGCAGAAATCGACTGTCTCAGCTTCATCACAGAAAACCTGGAACCTTCATCTCATGATTTTCTCACCTTAGCAGTCAAGAAAAGGTTTGGGATTTCAAAGGACAGTATTAACTTCTTAGAAGAATACAAGTCAAGGTCAACGAGAAGACAATACGAGTCTTCCTGGAAAAAATGGGTGGCCTTTGTCAAGGCAAAGAAACCAAAGGATATTTCTTTGGATTTTTGTTTATCCTTCTTCATCTATCTCCATGAACAAGGGTTAGCAGCCAATACGATTGCTACGTGCAAATCTGCCCTAACCAGACGCGTGCTGTACGCCTTCCAGGTGGACTTCTCCAACGAAATCTTCAACAAGATTCCAAAAGCCTGCACTAAACTTCGGCCCGCAGCCCCTCCAAAGCCCATTTCATGGTCCTTGGATAAGGTTCTTCACTTAGCATCAAACTTGAACAACGAAGATTGCTCTCTAAAAGACTTGACTCAAAAGGTGATACTGTATTCTTATTTGCACTAGCCTCAGGAGCCAGAGTTAGCGAAATAGTGGCCCTCTCGAGGGATGATGGCCACATTCAGTTCACAGACTGCGGAGAACTGAACCTTTTTCCGGACCCAACGTTTCTCGCCAAGAACGAGCAGCCCACTAAGAGGTGGGGTCCCTGGAGAATCTGCCCTCTGAAGGAAGAAGCATCCCTATGCCCAGTGGAATGCCTAAAGGTCTATCTTCATAGAACTTCAGACTTTAAGGGAGGTCAGTTTTTCAGGAGAGAAACATCAGTTTCGACATTAACGTTGAAACAACTAAGGGCGAAGATCACCTATTTTAATCGCAGTGCGGATCCAGACAGTACACCCGCAGGTCATGATCCGAGAAAAGTTGCTTCGTCTCTAAATTTCTTTCAAACTATGTCGTTTGAAAGTCTTCGCGCTTACACTGGATGGAAGTCATCCAGGGTCTTATTCAAGCACTACGCGAAACAACTACAGGAGATATACACTTCGTGGCGGCAGCAGGTAGTGTACTAAAACCTGCCGCTTGATCTCTGCGAAGAACAGTGCACTATTAGGGACTTATAGTGAAGGGTGTACATGATAAACCTTTATGGTGTATCATGTTGAGTGATGTGTCTAGTGCATAACACTATAGACTGTTCTAATTACACAGGTGACATTAAGCATAATAGACTGACACATGTGCCATGCATATTCGTATGCAAATGTTCCTTGTAACAACAGAATCCAAAGTGAAATATTCCATATTTCCCATAGATTGGCTTGTGTTTCCTTTTCAGATGAAACTTATAAAATTTTTCTGTTCTTACCAATTATGCTTTCACACAGATATTTTCAGTGAAAAATATGATTGATTGTAAATGTTACAACCATGATTTCTATATTCTATTATAATAAACGATAGTAGGAATCTTTGCGTCTCATTTCGCCCCAAATATCCTAAACCATTCAATAAAGGGAGTCAGAGCGTCTTTTTATCCTCTTAATTTTTGAAAAATTTTCGGAACTAATGTTATACTGTTCCAAGCAAACATTCTTCAGATAATTTGTTATGCTTTTAAGTTCAGTCACTGGTAATGACTGATTGTACTAACCTGTTTACCTTACTAAATTAAGGTTTCCTACACGAATGTAAACCTGTCTATCTGTCTCCATGAACAATCAGATTCGGGAGGTATCAGTAACCTACACAGATCAATTCCATTCAGAGTACAAACTATGCTTTATGTATATGAGGACACTAATATACAAACTTGTTTGCTAGATTGTTCCTTGAACTCACAATCCTCAGGTTTTTTCCCAGAGTCTTCCGAGACTCTTCCCTGTAGGGGGCCAGGAAGCACTGACATAGTCCATGATCAGCTGAATGATGTATAACGGTAACATCAAGTGTCTCTAGGTCCAGACGACCAAGGTAAATTTATCTCGAGATGACTGGCACTATTGAAAAGCCACAGATACATTAATGCTCTGGTAAACTTCCATGAGGACGACATGACCTGAGCCCAAAAAATGGATTTTGAGCGAAGCGAAAAATCTATTTTTGGGTGAGGTAGCCATGTCGTCCTGATGGACCCACCCTCTTTTTGACAAAGGATAATGAATCCCTCCCTAATATACTGTATCTGTAGCACCTATATAACGCTACAAAGAATGACTAGATGGCGCCGCGCAGAGGCGGGCTGGCGCCCAATTACAGTACAGTAGGAGTGTTGCCTTAATAACGGCTCTCCTATAATTCTTGCCACTTTCCCGTCTCGAAGCCTAAACGCTATTAGGGGTGTAGATAGATGTGACGTGTCAAGAATATGTCCTCTGATATTATGCGATATCCCTTTTAAAAATATAAGAGATACTCGCTCCAGGAGTTATAATTCTGGATACCTTTAGTAAAGTTTTCTGGGATATATCACTGTAGTCAAATATAACCTAGGAAGCTACTAAGAAGGAACTTTCATCAGGACGACATAACTACCTCACCCAAAAATATATTTTGCGCTTCGCTCAAAATCCGTTTTTTTTCCAAGGACGTATTCAGCAACTGTCGGTTTGTATTACAGTATTTCGGAACTCAGACAACAGAGTCATTATCAATATATTTCTTTATTACAAAATATCAACAAAATATGATAAAATAGATATATACTGAATAAACAACTATGTCATAGTGTTGTCTGCTAAGAGACCACTAGTTGGCATGTTTACTTGTGGAAGGGTGTTACCGAGTCATCAGCTGATTACCAAAATAAACTAATAATTTGCTACTGTACTTCATTAAATGAAGTGCAATATAAAAATGAATGAATATATACTATATGAATGATAATTGTAGGTTTATATTCTATCTCTCGTGAGTTTGAGTGCTTGTATGTCAATAGAATGGTGTTTGAGGGGTGTCAAACTCCCCTATACAACTTTTTCCTAGTGTTAAGACGCAGGGTGATTTTGAAGGACATTTTTCGTGAAAAAAGGTGCGTCTTATGACACGGGAAATACGGTAATTAAATTCCCACCCTCCTCCCCTCTATAGACTAGAGGCATGAAAGATCTGAGGAATCATGGAATGGTTCCAGGTACCTCACTGGAGGGCGCACAGGTTGTACACCTGGCTATCCAGTCGGCGATTGGCGCTAGTTTTGAAATTTCTGCCGTGACGTCAGGGACGTAAGCTATATATATAACTACCGGGTAACTATGTTCAAAAATTTATTTCATAATGAAAATATGATATTTACTGCGTTGTAATGTATACTTTGCCCAGCAGTGCATTACAGTACTATTTTACAAATGAATATTTTAGTATTGTACACTAAACTTAAGAAAGGGTTTAAAAAGTATGTTATGGTATTTTATTGTTTACTTTACCCAATATTTACAGTAAAA
This sequence comes from Palaemon carinicauda, assembly GCF_036898095.1. Taxonomy (NCBI): domain Eukaryota; kingdom Metazoa; phylum Arthropoda; class Malacostraca; order Decapoda; family Palaemonidae; genus Palaemon; species Palaemon carinicauda. The sequence goes on along the minus strand of NC_090726.1, from coordinate 120,251,279 downwards.
TGTATTGTAATATAGTGTTTATATATATGACATGAGTGAGTGAGCGAGCGAGCTTGCATGCGTCACCTCAGCTGATCACGATTTTTGTGACAAATCAAAACAATACAAATGCCAGCCAACACCCTACTCCTTTGGTCCAAACAACAGCAAATAAAATACAGTAATCCTGTAAACTATCCATCTGCATTTTATGTAACTCTACCAAAAGTATTCATGAAATAGACAGATACAGTAAGTATGTTCCGGTGCAAATACAAACCCTCCTCAATTATAGGGGTACTCCTCAGGCTGTGGGGAGGCGTCTTTTTGAACCTATGTGCTCTGCTCATGTTGACCCTTTAGTGTCTCGTGACGATCAACCTTTAGGGCTGGGTTGATCGCTCGCTTGGAGCTCTCACCATGTTGAGTTCGGGTTCTTGTGACGCTGGGAGACCTTTGTGCCTCCGGGGCTCTTGTAACGATGGTTACAGGGAGCCTTTAGGGGTCTCGTGCCATCCGTCACGTTGAACCTACGGGTTCTCGTGGCAGGGAGGTTTCGGTCTCCCATTGAGTTTACCCTTCAGGGTTTCGTAACCCTGGTACGCTGAACCCCCGGGCTCTCGTGCCTCTCGTCTCGTTGAGCCTTCGGGCTCTTGTGACAGGGCACCTTGGTTTCCCGTTGTATTGACCCTTTGGGTCTCGCAAACCTGGTTACCACCAAGCCCCCAGGCTCTAGTCCCTCTCGTCACGTTAAGCCCGCAGGCTTTCGTGGCAGGGAAACTTCGGTTTCCCGTTTCGTTGACCCTTTGGGGCCTCCCAACCCTGGTTACGCCGAGCCTGGGGGCTCTTGTTCTGGTCGCTACGCTGAGCCTTCAGGTTCTCGTAGCAAGGAGTTTTCTCTCTCCCATCGCGTGAATCCTTCAGGTTTGTGCGGTTACGCTGAGCCTGTTGGCTCGTGTGACCCTCGTCATGTTTAGTCTTACTATCATGACAGAGAGTTTTTGGACTTTCATCACGTGGATCCTTCCGGTTTTCGTGACTGGCGCTACGTTGAGCCTTTGGGCTCTCACAGCACGCGTCTTGTAGGTATCCATCCTCCTCCAGGATTCGGTGGCGTGGTTCCTCAAGGTTCTCGCCAATATGATTCCCATGGGTCGCGCGACCTTGAGTCATGCTCTACGGCAGCACCTCTCCTTGGGTTTCCTCCTCTTGCTCCAGTTCAGTTTCGTGCTGCGCCACGCAACAGACCAGCACCTCATGAAGGAGCAATCTCACGCGACATGTTGGCGTCATGCGACAGAGAATGTTCCTGCGATTTTCCTTCCTCGCGGAACCCATCTCACCTGACCCCGGTGGTTGCTTCATCACTGGAAGAAATTCCCTCAGTTTTTGGCTGCAGAAGGTTTCTCTCCTCAGGGTAAACCTCCTGCCAGGAGAGATTTCCACCAACCTTTTCAATCTCCTGGGCCTCCACCAACCCAGAGGCAGCAGTTGCTCACTCGACAACGAGCAGACCCTCTCCCAAGGGGATCCATGCTTTCCTAGGCACCTCCCTTCCAGCTCATCGTTAGCCCGCCACTCCCCCATGGCTGAGAGCATTATTTGACGTAATGCGGCATGCTGTGACGGGGGTCACTCCCTGTTCCCAGTCCATAGGAGGCACTCCTAGGATTCCTTTGTTGCCACTTCTCATTCCCGGTGCCTCTCCTCCATCCGACCCTAGGAGGAGTTCTGAAGACTCCACCCTTGTGGTTCCCTCTTGCAAGTAGAAGCCTCTCTCTCCACGCAAGAGACCTCGGGAAGAGAGCGTGCCAGAACTACAAGGTAGCCCCTTTCAGTTCAAGGTCCCACAGGCCAAACCTAAGGGGAAGAGGAAGAGGTTTCCTCCCTCCCCTCCCAAGGATGACAGGGCAATTTTCTATAGGGACTCGTTACGTCCATCCCGGTCGAGATAGTGCCTAAGGACCCAATGTGACGTGGCTCCTACTTCTGCGGATTCCCATCCTTCCTGCAGACCAGCTGAGTCTGTAAGGCCCTCGGTGATGGAGGAACTCCTACCTCAGCACAGGGAACCCAAGGATATGTTTACCATCCCCAAATCCTAGGCCAGACTTTCTGCCCCCCTCTGCCTGAGAGGCAAGGGGAAGCAAGTACATCCACGGCAGTTGTCCTGTCTCCGGCTTATCCTGATGATAACTTTGACCCACTCCGGGCTCCTATGGGTGAGAGCTCGGAAGTGGAAGAGCAAAACGATCTTGAGGATGACGCTTTGCCAGCTGCCGCTAGCCCTAGGCTAACAGTGGATGAACAGAAGGAGTCTGAACATGCCTTCTGGCAGGTGCTATCCTGCATTCGTTCCATCAATGGGCTGCCAGATCCATTGGTAGCCCCTCTTGATGGTAAGGATACAGCCTTAGACAGTTTAATAGTACTCAGAGACCACTAAAGGCCAGTGCAGCTCTGCCCTGATCAAAGGGGTTGAGGAGTGCCAAACAGAAGGCAGTGTTCCAGGCAATTGGTTCTTCTTCTTCTTCCCTCCGTTCCAGTTCATCCTCCAAGCTCCTCCCTCCTCTGTATGTGTTCCAGAGGAGGTACTATGAAATCCTTGGTGAGTCTCTCCCTACTTTGCCTCTCGACCACTCCATAGAGGCACTCTCGAGGGGCACGCCCTTTGAGAAGCTTATGGGACTGCCTGTCTTGTTCTCGGCCTCCGAGATACTCAACCATGCTGGCTACTTCGTGGCTCGACTTCTGGTTGGTTTCTTTACAACAACTGGTCCGGTCCCAGGACTGGTTTCAGTAGTCCACCAAGGAGGTCTATGGAGACTTTCCTATTGTCTGGTACTCGGACCATCGAGTTCCTCTCTCATCAAGTTGTGAACCTCTGGGCCAACACCATCTTGAAGAGGAGGGATGCCTTCATATGAAGATTACATAAGCAACTCCCTTAGGCCGAGGTGGCAAGACTCAGGAACACTCCTTTCGAAGGTAGCTCTCTTTTCAATTTCGAAGACGTCGAGCAGGTGGCAGAGAAGTGGAGGAAGTCCAGTCAGGACTCCCTCATCCAGAAGGTCTTGATACCAGGCCTTACACTTCTCAACCACAGAGAAAACCAGCTTCGAAACTGCAGGCGAAAAGGGCTAGAGACCCAAAACAACAGGGTCAGAAGGTTTCTAAACAGGCCTTTTGAGGCAAGAAATCCTTTCCTGGAGGCAAAGGAAAGAGGGGATCTGGCCGAGACCGATTCCACAAGGACGGACAATCCTCCCACTCGACCACCTGTGGCAGGATGCCTGGAGAGCTGCTGGCAGAAGTAGCTTCATTACGGGGCCGAGCCCTAAGCAATCAAGGTGATTTGTTCAAGGTATCATGACCCGTTCACTCTCTCCCTCCACTGACTCGAGTGCCTCTTCTTTCGAACTCCTATGCAAAAGGGATCCGCAAAGGAGCTGGTCCTTCGGGGAGAAGTCCAGACCATGTTGGTGAAGGGCGCTCTCCAAGAGGTCCTCAACAGGTCCCCAGGCTTCTGCAGTCGACTCCCTCTTGTGAAAAAGGCGTCTGGAGGCTGGAGACCAGTCATTGACCTCTCAGCTCTGAACAGGTTTGTCGAACAGACCCTGTTCAGAATGGAGACGGCCGACACGGTCAGACAAGCAGTAAGATTGCAGGGCTTCATGTGCATTCTATATCTGAAGGACACACACTTCCAGGTCCCAATCTATCTGTCTTCCAGGAAGTATCTAAGATTCATGCTAGACCAGAAGCATTACCAGTTCAAGGTATTGTGTTTTGATCTTTGCACAGCACCCAGGTCTTCATGAGAGTGTTCGCCCTAGTGTCATCTTGGGCTCACAGAGTTGGCATCTGTCTGCTGATTCTGGCAGACTCAGAGGCGGTCCTTCTTCGCCACCGAGACGAGCTTCTAAGGTTTTACCAGGATCTGGGGTTTGTGGTAAACCTTAAAGTCTAATCTGCTTCCCTCTCAAGAACTGGTATACATGGGCATGCGAATAGACACCAAAAGGCACAAAGTTTTCCCATCGAACGAAAGGATTTAGAGGCTGAGGAAGGTAACACAGACTTTCCTCAGGCGAGAAGAGCTCTTGGCGCAGAGTTGGCTTCCCCTGCTTGGTCACCTCTCCTCTCTGGCCCAACTAGTTCCCAAGAGTCGCCTCAGGATGAGATCCCTCCAGTGGTGCCTGAAATCCCAATGGAATCAGTCCATCGATTCAAGGGATTGTCTAGTCTGTATAGGACAAGAGGAACAGTTGGACCTCAAATGGTGGCTGGCAGATCCAAACCTCTATAAAGGGGTTGGTCTTCTCGTTCTTCCCCAGGAATTGATGCTCTTTTCAGATGTATCTAAAGAAGGGTGGGGGTCCCACTTGCTGCACTACATCATCTCTGGCCAATGGGAAAGGTACCAACATATAAATCTCTTAAGAGATGAGGCAGCCTTTTTGGCCCCCAAACAGTTCCACCAGTTCCTGGCGGGGCACTCCGTGGTATTGATGAGCGGCAATACCACGGTAATGGCTTATCTAGACAAGCAAGGTTGTACCTTCTCAGAGCAGCTGTGCCATCTAGCAGTAGAGATACTCAGATGGACAGAAGACAACACTTCATTCCAGGCAAACGGAATGTGCTGGCAGACAATCTGAGCAGAGCGACTCGGATAGTGGGCACCGAGTGGTCTTTAAATTCTCTAGTAGCCAACAAAGTCTTGACTTTGTGGGGTTCCCCATCTGTGGATCTGTTCGCAATGGTCCTAAACTTCAGGCTCCCATTATACTGCTCCCCAGTCCTGGATCCCCAAGCTCTGTGGCCAGATGCTTTCCAACAACGGTGGGCAAACCTGGACGCGTACGCATTTACCCCATTCTGTCTGATGAAAAAAGTCCTCAACCAGGTACAAGCAAGCAGACCTCGCCTCTCTGCAGGTAAGACTCATTTCCCTTGTGCCTCCTAAGTAGAGTAATAATACTTTGATATGCCCACAATATCTCTTTGAGGGAGGGTACTCGAGTTCCTACGTTAAACACAAGCCACATTGCTAGTTGCTCTGACACGCAAGCTTCTGCAGGCCGTTATCAATGGGTTACCCTATATCGGCACTTGAATTTAGCGAGAGTAGGGTTCCTATTACTCTCGATCTTGGATTGAAGTAGAGAAAAACCCGGGTCATAGCCAAAGCCAGTTGGAAAGGACTTCCTCCCTCCTAAGAGTAAGTCACCCCTATAAAAGCGGAGTTTGTATTTGCGCTGGATCATATGACAAATTTGGAAGTACTGTAATTTGTATTTTTCCTAGCATTCAAACCTGGAGCTATTTTATACAAATTGGCCCACCACCCTGTCCCCCAGTAAGTCTTGTCAGAAAGCAAAGGGTTACTCAGCTGAGAGGTGTGAGTGAGCGTTGTTGCTGGGCTACCCCACCCCCACCCGCTAACTAGCGGATGTGGTAATTATCGCTCACTAAAATTGTCTCGTCTCGCCTTTCAGCTGCGCCAAAAGTAGTACAGTACCCCTATAAATAGCTCCAGGTTTGTATGCAAGGAAAACTACAAATTACTTCCAATATTTTCATTTTTAGCATAATATTGGGTAACGTAAACACTATGGTAGTATACAAATGTAGCACGTTCATACGGTCGCTTGTATGTTTCTTTTTTTATAACAACATACTTTATATTATTATATACAGTAATTTAAGGTAATAAATTGAGTCAAACCTCATTTGTAATAACTTGGTATTGTTTTTGAATGAAAGGGGACTATTTGTTGACTTCTGAAACTCGTAGGCATCTGAGTTAGGCTATGCATACCGTAGGGAAAAATTTAACCCTATGGGTACTTGTACAGAAATAATTTACAAACAATGCAAGCTACAAACGATTTCTCGGTCCCCATTGTGTTTGTTGGTTGGGGACTGTCTTTACTTCCAAATTTGTCATTTGTTCCAACACTAAATACAAACCATTTCGCTATTTATAGGGATGGCTCACCCATTAGGAAAGTGGAACCCCAAACTAACAGGGTTGGCATTTGACCTGGGGTTTTCCCATATGGGCATGGCACTTAGCTGAGAGAAACCCTGACACCTCGCTAAAACTTTGTGCAACACATGGATAGTGGACTGAGTAACCTATGTGCTTGTGATACTAGCAGTGTGACTGTCTAGGTATGATTTCTCCTACAGTAAATAAATAGGAATCTTTAGCATCAACCATAGACATTACCCAATCCCACCTGGTGCTGTTCTCCAAGAGAGGTGAAGATGAAAAAAAGAAAGAGCCAGTCATTTTTAACATTCACCCCATACTAATTCTAGGTAACCTATGCCCCCAACCATTTGCTACTTGAACATCAAGGAGCCTGAGGCATATAAAACCACTTTTTGCACAGCTACCACAGGACCAATGGAGAACATCTTCATGTTCCTGGTAGTGGGCGGTGAAGGTCATTTCACGCTTCCACACATCAGCTTGTAGGACCTGTGCCATAGAGTAGTTTCTTTTAAACACGGATGTAGCAAGGCCCCTAACATCTTGGAGCTTTAGGTTGACGAGGGGCAGGAGGGTTGGGATTCAATGCGCGGTCTGTGACCCTTCAAATCTAAGTAGAGATGTTGTTCTTCGTGACCTTCCTTTTGATCTTCCCCGTTCTGACAAAGAGTGCTGACACTCGGGGGTGAGCTGCTGCAGTGCATTTAAGGTAATACCTCAAACTCTTCATTGGGCAAAGTAACAGTTGATTTGGATCATTGGTCACAGAACGAAGACTCCCAATCCAAAAGGGCCTGAATCTAGGATCCGCTGCTCCAGGATTTTGAGTTTTTGCAATAAACTCAGGGACGAAACTGGGTGTTACCTCCCCCCATACTCTTGAATGGGGGACGTCGTAGGATAGACCATGAAGTTTGCTAACCCTCTTGGCCAAAGCTAAAGCGAGCAGGAACACTGTCTTCAATGTGAGCTGGTTATCTGTTGTCTGGAGTAATGGTTCATATGGAGCACCCTTCCAAGATCAAAGGATGCGAACCACATTCCAAGGAGGTTTAACTTTCAACTGGGGGCAAGTAAGCTCATAACTTTGTATAAGGAGAAACAACTCCAATGAAGAGGAAATATAAACTTCTTTCAGCCTAAAGGCGAGGCTTAAGGCTGAGCGGTAGCCTTTTACTGCCGAGAGAGAGACTAGCTTTTCCTCTTGAAGGTAAACAAGGAACTCTGCTATTGATGGAATAATGGTCTCGAGGGTAGAGATACCCCTGTGGAGGATTAATTTTTATTTTATTTTCTTTAGTTTGCCAAATCGCAATAGAGAGAGAGAGAGAGAGAGAGAGAGAGAGAGAGAGAGAGAGAGAGAGAGAGAGAGAGAGAGAGAGAGCGGGTGCAGGTATGTGTGTGTGTGTGTCCGCGGTGCACGCCGCCGAATGAGGGGTAGTTAGCGTAATGATTGTTTTGTAATGGGAAAGACTGTTGGTGTAATTGAAGTTGTTTGTTTACTTTTTTAGCTAGGTTAGGGTGGTGATGTCTTGGGCTAAAGCATTTTCTATTTGACTGTAGCAGGAGTCGGTTGTATGTTTTTTGTTCATAGACCAGCCGGCTTGGAAGTTATTTTTTTGTATTAGCGTAAGTAGCGTTTTCATTTATCTTTGTTAAGTGATCGTGAATGATAGAAAGTTTATTATTTATCTTTGATTATAGTGCGATACTTTAGTTAGCTAGGAGTGTTCGTAAGCATTTTTCTTTTTTATTGCAGGCCGTAATTCCTCCTTTACACTCTTTGGAGTTTAATTTTGGCCTTGAAGGTGTTGCTTGCCTGCCATGTATATATGAATAGCTTGATGATGACGACCCGGACCGTACAATGAATATAGGATTAGACTGCGGATATATATGTATATATATAGAATTTTGAGCGTTGATGACCCGGCTGTAAAATAGAGTTTTTCCTTTATGAGGATGATGATGATGATGATGACCACCGCTTAAATGATTGGACAGTCGAATTGGCTGCACGTTATTGTTTGCCACGAAGTTATGGCAATTGGCTACAAGGACTGTTGCCAGTGTGTGGAGTCTGTGGACGATGGTCGCCACACACGTATATTAACCCTTTTACCCCCAAAGGACGTACTGGTACTTTTCACAAAACTCATCCCTTTACCCCCATAGACGTACCGGTATGTCCTTGCAAAAAACTGCTATTTTCATTATTTTTGGCATATTTTTGATAATTTTTTGAGAAACTTCAGGCTTGCTTTTGTTAACATCCCGCCACCCCCCTTCCATGACACCAACCACAGAAGACAATCCACTTGGCCTGGTAGACTGTAGCCAAAGATCTTCGCAGGTATCCATCCATCTTCCTCGCAAATTGTTACAAAGATCCTCTCAGAGAGAGGGGAAGCTGGATAGTCTCCAGGCATGAAGACGAAGAGAAGCTGCTGCTTTGTGAAAGATGTTAATGTATGGCTGTTTGAATTAATTGTGTCGGGGGAGGGAGTTCTCTTGCGAGTCGGGGGAGGGAGTTCTCTTGCGATCTCCGTCATGAGTGGCAGAAGGTCCGGAAACCCTCTGCATGATATCATAGCAGAGCTGTGAGTGTCATTGATAGGTTGTTGGATGCATTGGTCTTGTTGAGCACCCTTCTCATCAGACAGAAAGGAGGAAAGGCGTACACGTCAATGTTGTCCCACCGATGTTGAAATGCATCTTGCCAGGGTCTGAGGTTACGGGACTGGGGAACAGTAGAACGGGAGCCAGAAGTTCAGGGACATCGCGAACAGATCCACAGTCGGGGAACCCCACAAAGCCAGGACTTTGTTTGCTACTAGATGATTCAAAGACCACTATCTGAGTTGCTCTGTTTAGAATGTTCCTCTTGTCTGGAATGAAACTTGCTGTTAGGGACACCGAGTTTTCTTCTGTCCATCTTAACATCTCCATTGATAGATGGCATAGGGGGTGCAAAAAGGTACCACCTTGTTTGTTTACGTAAGCCACTACTGTGGTGTTGTCGCTCTTCAAAACTGTCGCTACTCAGCATCACAGAGTGACCCGCCAGGAACTATTGGAGAGCTAGGAAGGCTTCCCTCATTCCTTAAGACATTTATGTGCTGGTACCTTTCGGACTTGGACCAAAGCCCAGAATCCATGTGGTGTAGCATGTAGGCCCTCCGCCCTTCTTTCGATTCATCAGAATAGAGTATCAATTCCGGAGGAGGTACGAGAAGGTCTGTCCCTATGTGAAGGTTCTTGTCTGCCAACCCACCATTGAAAGTCCGTCAGCTGCTCTAGTCCCATGGGGACAAACGTATCCCGGGAATTGGTGTTCTGATTCCACCTGGATTTTAGCCTTCACTAAAGAGATTGAATTCTGAGGCAGCCATTGGACACTAGACAGGCCAGGGATTACAGGTGACTCAGGAGATGTAACCCCTGCTGGGCTGGAAGCTCTTCTCGTCTGAGGAAGGGGCTTGCTACCTCCCTCAGCCTTTGTATTCTGTTGTCTGATGGAAAGACTTTCTGTAGGTTAGTTTTGTTTATCATACCAAGGTATACTAGTCTCTAAGAGGGAAGCAGAGATAACTTCTTGAGGTTTACCACTATCCCCAGATCCTGGCAAAACTCGAGCAGTCTGTCCCGGTGGTGAAGAAGGGTTGCCACCGAGTCTGCTAGTATCAGCCAATTGTCGCGGTATCTTAGGAGACGAATCCTGATCTTGTGAGCCAAAGATGACACTAAGGCGAAAACCCTCGTGAGTACCTGGGTTGCTATGGAATGACCGAAGCATAACGCCTTGAACTGGTATTGTCTGTTCTCATGTATGATCCGGAGGTAATTCCTTGAAGACGGTTGGAGTGAGACCTGGAAGTGTGCATCTTTGAGATCCAGCGTGCACATGAAGTCCTGTGGGCTTATTGCATGTCTGACTATGTCTCCTGTCTCCATGCTGAACAGAGTTTGTAGAACAAACTTGTTTCGAGCTGTGAGGTCGATGACTGGTCTCCAGCCGCCAGACGCCTTTTTCACAAGAAAGAGTCAACTGAAGAAGCCTGAGGAGCTGTCTCGAGGACCTTTTTGGAGAGCTCCCTTCTCCAACATGGTCTGGACTTCGGCCCGGAGGGCAAGCTCTTTTGTGGATCCCTTCACGTAGGAGCTTGATGGTATTACATCCTAAGTTAGTGGAGGGAGAGATTGAATGAACGGACGCGATGCACTCAACGAATCACTGAGACTGTCCAGGGTTTGGGCCCGTGCTGCTGCCACTAGCGACATTGCAGGTATCCCCCCCATTGGTGGGGGAAGGATTGCTGTCCCTAGCGAGAGTGGTCCTTGGCCTCTCCCTTTGCTATCTTTTCCTCCTGTGGAGGGTCTAGAACTCTGGGTGTTTTGCAGGAAAGGGCTTCCTGGACACCTGTTTTGAGGATCCTGCTGTTATACTGGTCGAGGGTTTGGTGACTTGTGGCGGTTTCTTCGGTGGTGGTTGGGGGGGGCCTTAATGTAAGACTGGGATGTTAAGGCCCTATGGAGAAGGGAGTCTTGATTGGACTTCCTCCATCGTTCAGCCGTTCTTGACTTTTTCCGGCTTGAATAAGAAAGAGCTGTCCAAGGCGGAGTTTCTGAGCGTAGAAACCTCAGCTTGCGGGACCTGTTTGTGAACCTATCGATCACTGCATCCCGTCACGTAAGTATCGCATTTTCCCACAGGTTAACCACTTGGTGAGCGAGTAACTCGATGGTCCTGGTGCCTGATAAAAGGAGGGTTTTCATAGATCTCCTCGTAGAATCTTTGAACCAATCCTCAGTTCTGACAAGGTGACCCACAGATACAGTCACAAAGTAGCCTGCATGCCGTACTTCGCTACCTTCTCCTTGTTTAGCATCTCGGTCACCGAAAAGGAGGCTGAGAGCCCAGAGGCAAAGCCGGAAGAGGCTTATCTGAGACCTCATAATATCTCCTCTGCTGTACAAATGGTGGAGGAGCTTTCAGGACGAGTCTGCTCGGATGAACTAGAGGAGATGGCAATCTAGGAGAATGCCTTCTTCCTGGCTGCCATCAACCCCTTCGACCAGGACAAGGCTGCACTGACCTTAGAAGGATGTTGGGTGCCATACACATGGTCAAGAACAGTGTCCTTGCACTCCTTAGGTGATGTCTCTGTTTCAGCTAACCCATTGGTGGCCCTCATGCAGGCTAGAAGGCGTATTCCGACTCCTGTTCTGCTTCAGAGTTAAACTTTGGACTGGCTGCCCTGGTAAGGTAGTCATCTTTGAAGTCCAGTTCATCTTCCACCTCCAAGCTCACACATTGGAGCCTGAGGTGAGTCGAGGTCATCAACTGAAGGTACATCGCTTGCAGACGTCCCTGCTGTTGGAGAGATTCCATGAGCGCTCTCTTGCTGGAGAACTGCTCTCGGTTTGGCATTTTTTGGCACTGTCTTTGAATCCTTAGACTCTATACGAGGCTGTAGGAATTCCTCTAGCAGTTAATGTCTGGAAGGTTCTTGTCGTCCTGAAGAGGTCTTACCTTCTCTTGCGATGGTTCTGATGCAGATTCTTCTGGTTGTCTGGAAACGGGTTAAAGTTCCGGGGGAACCACCTCTATAGGAGATGGGCGGAACGTTGCCATGATTGAGATAAGTAGCCCCTGCGTGTACGGAGATGGAGATTATCACCCAGTAGGGGAGTCTTTTTCCTCATTCTCCTCTCTTTTGATATTTTAGATACATAATATATTAGTAATATATTTCATATTAGTACTGTATTGTTCTTTGTTTTAACGAGTAAAAGTTAGCCTACTGTCATTATTTTCATTTATTGACACTCTAAACAGTATTTGTCATGTTCTTGCATGCGCATTTTCTATTTCTAAGCCTCTGAAACACTCAAAACAGAAATTATCCAGTTCATTGTGTCTCAAACCCAAGGTGGACCGACAGAAGAACAAACGAATCTTTTGTCTAATGAAATAGTTATCTCTCTCTCTCTCTCTCTCTCTCTCTCTCTCTCTCTCTCTCTCTCTCTCTCTCTCTCTCTCTCTCTCTCTCTCTCTCTCTCTTTTTTGCAGAAATATGTTCCTTTTGTCATCAGAAGTAAGTTTTTACTTATTGTGTACCTTATAATTATACATATAGAATACTTTTGTGTCAAAGGAAACAAGTGGATATGGATATTTTCATTACATTTCTGTATAATGTAAAGCCCATCATTACTGACAAGTACAGTAGTTCTATATCTTTTGATTGCTATTTATCATGGAATTATTTCAGAATAACATAGTCACTTCAATGAATATTAAGTGTTTTTACACAAAATCACAGTGCTTTACCATTATTTAGAGTAAAATGGTATGAAAGTTTCTGAGAAATTATTGCAATCACTTCCCAATGAATGGAAAGAATATTCAGGGTGTTTAGAAGGAAATATCTTAAAACAAAGCAAACTTTTGAAAAGCTTATTGTCTAATCAGCAGTAAAACATCTACACATGGAAAGGTAGGGTATTATAGAGTAAGTGTGCATGTATATCTGATTGTGATAAATTTCGTATATAGGTACTTAAAGCAGATCCGCTGCCTCGTAGTGAAGGGGTTAAAAAAGAAACTAAGATCTAATAATAAATATTGTAAGTTTTCATCTCAGATAATTCATATAGCCTAGTTCTGTTCATGTAGATAAAATATATACCAAGCATTTACAGGTTGTGAATAACTTGTTTGTAACCGTGTACCTTTTTAGATTTGAATGTTTCCTTCAACTTTTTTTCCTGCAAGGAGTAGCTTTGTCATATTTCTGTGAAAATAACAAGTTAATCCTAGCCAGCGTTTCTGTCTAAACCATGACCAGCAAAAAGTATATACAGTAGTGTCTTACTTGGACGGGTATATCTCTCTCAACCAGCATTAAGAACTATAAAAACAGAAGCAGTAGTGTAATGGTCTTCCTTCCAAATAAATAGGAGGAATAAGATTATTTTAAGTCACCCTAGAGTTGGTCAAGCAAAATCATACACATTACTTGTGGTAGAATGACCAGTGACAAATATTCCATCTTGATGGAAAATACATCTCTGAAATTTCAGATGATGCAGACCTAATTTTTATAGAAGCCAATAAGAACTTTACAGAGATATAGTAATTTTGAAATTATTTTGTCTAATTTGTTATTTACTGCATATGTTCGTAACTCTTACGAATTTCACCCATGATAAGTTTTTCCTTTGTCAAAACTCATTTATTTCTGTTCATAACATCCTAATTTTTCTTACTTGTTACCTTGTTTTATTTTCTTAATTGACATGTGAATGAGCTTCGAAAGGAGTATGAATAATTAATTAAAGCTTTTAATGGAATATTTTTTTCACTCATTATATCATGCCAATGGCCATTTACAGTATTCCATTGTATTAAATAACCTTAGAATCCCAGTACTTAGGCTAAGTCCCCATATTTTATACTGTACATCAAATATTCCCAACAGCGGGATCTCTTTGAACTGTAGCTTTACTTTGAATAAGATTGCAGCGACACGAATATATTATAAGAAAGATAAGTGAGAGTGTATTGTACGTGGAGCAGCTACACAAATATAAGAAAGGTTAATGAATTTTAATCAACAAGGGTGTATTGTACATGAGTCTTTACAGCTAGTGAAAACTTTCAATTGCTATGAAGGTAATGCTCCATTTCTTATTTTAAGAAAGACCTTGATCATTGATATTCTCTGATATACTGTTCTTCAAGTTGATAATTATCTCCAGGCTGTCACATATGAAGGCATAATATGAATAATGGTGTTGTATCAATGTAACCGAATAAAATAAATTAGAATTATATTCTCTTTGAAATAAAAATATTTCTCTTAGTTTCCCATATGAAAAGTAGCACTTATTTTTTTCTTTTATTTGCAGCATTCCATGTATTTGGAGTTAGTGGGAAGCTCTTTGTGGAGATGTGTATGATTCTCTTCCTCTTTGGAATATGCATATCATTTTATGTTGTGATGGGTGATCTTGCACCAGCCATGGTTGCACGATTTATGAGCATAGAGAATTCATCCTCACTGCGTTATACCTTGTTAATTGGTAAGTTTTGTATGTTTATGTTTCATGCATTTTGGATCAAGATGTATTTATTTATATATACACATATATACAGTACACATGTATATGTACTGCATATATAATCTATTTTTGGTGTGAGGCCTTGTGTCATGCGATAGCTGCTACTGGATTGATGAATCAGCGTTTGTGTTTGCAGTAGCACTCTGGGATCAGAAGTTGTAATGCCCCTCTCGCCCATTTATCCAATCCTATCCCATATCCTTCAAGACAAGGTTAACTCTATTTGGGGAAGGGTGGCCGTGGCTTGTTTTAAACATGTCCCTGATGTATACATATCATCTCAGGATATTTGCTCCAGGGGATAGAACCCTCTGATACTTCTTAGGTAAAATTTTCTGGTATATCACTGACAGAAATATCCCAGGTAGAAAGCTGCATTTGAGGAACTTACATCAGGACGACATGGCTCGAGCCCAAAAATACAATACATACAATACAATACTGTACATATACAAAATATATAGTACCATATGTAATGTACTGTACTATTACAGTTACCCTTACTATAGAGAGATTCATTTTCTATTGTGCAAACAACCTGTTTTCTTCAACTGAGCTCATGATTTGAATGGGTGACTACAGTATTTTATTCTCAGCCTGGCTGGCAAATCTCTTTTCTTATCTTGAAAAATTTTTTGCATTGTGAGTCAGGAAAATCTTTGCATCTCATTTCATAGCGTAAAACTTTTCATAAGCAGATTCTTTTGTAAAGATATATATATATATATATATATATATATATATATATATATATATATATATATATATATATATATATATACTTTACTGTATATGTATATATATACAGTAATGTATGTATATATAACGGATTTTTAGCGAAGCGAAAAATCTATTTTTGGGTGAGATAGCCATGTCGTCCTGATGGAAGGTTCCTATTAGTAGCTTCCAAGGGATATTTGAACTACAGTGATATTCTCAGAGAATTTACCTTTAGGTCTCCAGAATTCTAGCTCCTGGCGCGAATATCCTTAAAATTCTATTAAGGATATCGCATAATCGGCGGACGTATGCTTGATACGACACATAGCGATCTTCACCCTGAATAACGTTTTCGTCTCGAGGGGGAAGAGAGGCAAAAATAGAAGGGGAGCCGTTATTAAGGTTACTCTTTCTCCCATACTACTATTGAGTATCTAGATGGCGCCATATTCAAGATGGTGGTTATTCCTTGTAGATTGAGCATGGTGTTACAGATATAGTAGTTTCAGGAGGGATCCTGCCAAGGCCTTTTCTATAGAAAAGGAGGGTGGGTCCATCAGGACGACATGGCTATCTCACCCAAAAATAGATTTTTCGCTTCGCTCAAAATCCGTTTTTTGGGCTCAAGCCATGTTGTCCTGATGGAAATTTACCAGCGAGTTACTAGAAAGTACTGTATCTGTGGATTTTCATAGGTGCCTTAACCTTGGGACAATTTTTCTATGGTCATCTGGACCATTGAGACAAATGACGTTACCGTTATCCGTCATTACCATTAATCATAGACAATGTTAGTGTTTCCTGCCCCCTGCAGGGAAGAGTCATATTAGACAGTAGAAAAGGGGTCTCAAGGTTAGCATATATTTTATGAACAAACATAAGTATCCAGGTGGGCCTGGTGAACGAAATCTTCAACAAGATTCCGAAGGCATGCGCTAGACTTAAACCAGCAGCCCCTGCGAAACCCATTTCATGGTCTCTGAACAAAGTCTTACACTATGCTTCAACCTTGAACAATGAAGATTGCTCTCTAAAGGATCTAACACAAAAAGTGATAATCCTGTTTGATATAGCCTCAGGGGCTAGAGTTAGTGAAATAGTAGCCCTATCAAGAGACGCGGGCCATATTCAGTTCACAGAAGTGGGAGAGCTGAATCTCTTTCCTGATCCTATATTTCTCGCCAAAAACGAGCTACCCACCAAAAGGTGGGGTCCCTAGAGAATCTGCCCTCTGAAAGAAGATGTCTCTCTATGTCCAGTAGAGTGTCTAAAGGTCTATCTTCGAAAAACTTCAGACTTCAGGGGAGGACAGCTCTTCAAAGGAGAAACCTCAGGATCAAACTTATCCCTAAAACAACTGAGGGCAAAGCTCACCTACTTCATTTGCAGAGCGGATCCTGATAGTACACCCGCAGGTAATGATCCGAGAAAGATTGCTTCCTCGCTGAACTTTTTTCAGCATATGGACTTTGAGCGACTCCGCTCATACACTGGTTGGAAATCCTCCAGAGTCTTCTATAAACATTATGCGAAGCGAGTGCATGCCTTAAAACATTTTGTGGTGGCGGCAGGTAGTGTTGTGAAACCTGTCGTCTAGTACTGCGATGAACAGTGAACTGTTTGGGACTGTCAGTTTGGGTGAAAAGGTGTTGACACCTTGCAGTGCAAAACCCTTTTTATTAAGTGTCACCCTGGTGACACTAGGACTGTTCTTTATAGGTGCAGAATTATACCAATGACACCAGTGCCATGTGTACACTTGTACACAGTTTTGATAATTATCCAACATTTACAGTGAAATTAGCTTAATAATTTTTCAACTGTTTTCAAGTTGCTTATGACTTTTCTTCCCTTTCAGGTAGAAAATATATTTATTTTTTATATGTTGGATGTATAATTCCATTGCTAATTTTTATTATACTTTCTGTTACATTTAAGTTGGTTTGTCAATAAATGTATAATGTGTAATTGCGTCTTATTCGCCCCAAATGTAGTCAAATAAAATTAACCGGAGTTTTTTACTTATTTTCCTAAGTAAAGTTCACGCTTGAGGGTACTTACAGTATATATATATGAACAAAATATCTGAATGATATGTACATTTGTTCCTATACAAATACAAACCTTGTTGCTTCTACTGTCGAGTACGACATTTCCCTGCAGGGGGCAGAAAACCCTAACGTTGCTCCATGCTGAGTGGTGATGACGTATCACGGTATCGTCATATATTTCTGTGGTCTGGATGACCATATAGAAGCTGACCCAAGGTTGAGGCACTTATACAAGCCCACAGATCCTGTACCTACATACATACATATACCAAGGCACTTCCCCCAATTTTGGGGGTACCTGACATCAACAAATGAAACAAAAATAAAAAAAAAGTAATAAAAGGGGACCTCTCCTCTCTATGTTCCTCCCAGCCTGACAAGGGATTCAACCGAGATCAGCTGGTACTGCTAGGGTGCCACAGCCCACCCTCCCATGTTATCCACCACAGATGAAGCTTCGTAACGCTGAATCCCCTACTGCTGCTACCTCCGCGGTCATCTAAGGCACCGAAGGAAGCAGCAGGGCCTACCAAAACTGTGTCACAATTGCTCGCCATTCATTCCTATTCCTAGCACGCTCTCTTGCCTCTCTCACATCTGTCCTCCTATCACCCAGAGCTTTCTTCACTCCATCCATCCACCCAAACCTTGGCCTTCCTCTTGTACTTCTTCCATCAACTCTTGCATTTATCACTTTCTTTAGCAGAGCCATTTTCCATTCTCTCAACATGGCCAAACCACCTCAACACATTCATATCCACTCTAGCTGCTAACTCATTTCTTACACCGGTTCTCACCCTCACCACTTCGTTCCTAACCCTAACTACTCGAGATACACCAGCCATACTCCTTAGACACTTCATCTCAAACACATTCAATTTCTGTCTCTCCGTCACTTTTATTCCCCACAACTCCGATCCATACATCACAGTTGGTACAATCACTTTCTCATATAGAACTCTTTAAATTCATGCCCAACCCTCTATTTTTTACTACTCCCTTAACTGCCCCCAACACTTTGCAACCTTCATTCACTCTCTGACGTACATCTGCTTCCACTCCACCATTTGCTGCAACAACAGACCCCAAGTACTTGAACTGATCCACCTCCTCAAGTAATTCTCCATTCAACATGACATTCAACCTTGCACCACCTTCCCTTCTCGTACATCTCATAACTTTACTCTTACCCACATTAACTCTCAACTTCCTTCTCTCACACACCCTTCCAAATTCTGTCACTAATCGGCCAAGCTTCTCTTCCATGTTTGCAACCAGTACAGTATCATCTGCAAACAACAATTGATTTACCTCCCATTCATGGTCATTCTCGTCTACCAGTTTTAATCCTCGTCCAAGCACTCGAGCATCCACCTCTCTCACCACTCCATCAACATACAAGTTAAACAACCACGGCGACATCACACATCCCTGTCTCAGCCCCACTCTCACCAGAAACCAATCGCTCACTTCATTTCCTATCCTAACACATGCTTTACTGTACTACCTTTGTAGAAACTTTTCACTGTTTGCAACAACCTTTCACCAACTCCATATAACCTCATTACATTCCACATTGCTTCCCTATCAACTCTATCATATGCTTTCTCCAGATCCATAAATGGAACATACACCTCCTTACCTTTTGCTAAATATTTCTCGCATATCTGCCTAACTGTAAAAATCTGATTCATACAACCCCTACCTCTTCTAAAACCACCCTGTACTACTAAGATTGCATTCTCTGTTTTATCCTTAATCCTATTAATAAGTACTCTACCATATACTTTTCCAACTACACTCAACAAACTAATACCTCTTGAATTACAACACTCATGTACATCTCCCTTACCCTTAAATAGTGGTACAATACATGCACAAACCCAATCTACTGGTACCATTGACAACACAAAACACATATTAAACAATCTCACCAACCATTCAAGTACAGTCACACCCCCCTTCCTTCAACATCTCAGCTCTCACACCATCCATACCAGATGCTTTTCCTACTCTCGTTTCATCTAGTGCTCTCCTCACTTCCTCTATTGTAATCTCTCTCTCATTCTCATCTCCCATCACCGGCACCCCAGCACCTGCAACAGCAATTATATCTGCCTCCCTATTATCCTCAACATTCAGTAAACTTTCAAAATATTCTGCCCACCTTTTCCTTGCCTCCTCTCCTTTTAACAACCTTCCATTTCCATCTTTCACTGTTTCTTCAAATCTTGAGCCAGCCTTCCTTACTCTCTTCACTTCTTTCCAAAACTTCTTCTTATTCTCTTCATATGAATGACCCAATCCCTGACCCCACCTCAGGTCAGCTGCCCTCTTTGCCTCACGTACCTTGCGCTTTACTTCCACATTATTCTCTCTATATTTTTCATACTTCTCTATACTATTACTCTGCAGCCATTCTTCAAAAGCCTTCTTTTTCTCTTCCACTTTTACCTTCACTCCTTCATTCCACCATTTACTGCTCTTCCTCATGCTGCCTCCAACAACCTTCTTGCCACACACATCACTTGCAATCCCAACAAAATTTTCTTTTACTAACTTCCACTCCTCCTCTAAATTACCAGTTTCTTTTACTTTCACTTCGTCATATGCCATTTTCAACCTTTCCTGATATTTACTTTTTACCCCAGGTTTTATTAGCTCTTCAACCCTCACTAGCTCCCCTTTACATCCACCTACTCTATTCTCCCACTCTTTTGCTACAACAAATTTGCCTTCCACCAAAAAATGATCAGACATACCGTTAGCCATACCCCTAAACATGTGCACGTCTTTCAATCTTCCAAACATTCTTTTAGTTATCGACACATAATCCATTAATGCCCTTTCTACTACTCTTCCATTTGCCACTCTTACCCATGTATACTTGTTTTTATCTTTCTTTTTGATAAAGCTGGCACTTATCACCATCTCTTGCTCAACACACATATCTACAGATACAGTACTTTCAAGTAATTCTCTAGTAAACTTCCATCAGGACGACATGGCTTGAGCCCAAAAAATGGATTTTGAAGCAAAGCGAAAAATCTATTTTTGGGTGAGATGGCCATGTCGTCCTGATGGACCCACCCTCCTTTTTTAGGAAAAGGATTATATATCAATCCCCACCTGAAACTACTCTATCTGTAGCACCATGCTTAATTGCTACAAGGAATGTGTAGCCACATTGGATCCCGTATTAGTACGGGAAGGGGATCCACTTAGGGTAACCTTGATAATGGCTCCCCTTCAATTTCGCCACTCTTCCCCCTCAGAGCGAAAACTCTATTTGGGGTGAAGATTGCTATGTGTCATATCAAGAAATATGTCCCCTGATATTATCCGATATCCTTAAGAAAAATTTTAAGGATACTCGTGCCAGAAGTTAGAATTCTGGAGACCTATGGTCAATTCTCTGGGAGTATCACTGTAGCCAAATATCCCTTAGAAAGCTGTCAATAGGAAGCTTCCGTCAGGACGACATTGCCATCTCACCCAAAAATAGATTTTTCGCTTTGCTTCAAAATCCGTTTTATTATCACTTTACAATATTAATTCAAACACAATAGTTAATTATCAAGATCAGATACATACCAGAGAACAGGTATCATTAGCCGAAGGGAGACATATATTTTGTTGACGTTGTTCTTCATATAGGCTGACGAGAAATATCCCTCAGTTGCACAGCTCACATATATATGCCTCCCTTTGGCGCGCTCTATATAACTATGTCACGTGATACCTCACAAGGCCTCGTTCCCAAAATGTTTCTCATAAGGGTCTTTGTAATCGATCTTTTTAGGCTCAGGCCATGTCGTCCTGATGGAAGGTTCCTTGAAGTAGCTTCCTGGGGTATATTTGACTACAGTGATATTCCCAGAGAATTTAACTTAAGGTCTCTAGAATTCTAACTCCTGGCACGAATATCCTTAAAGTTTCCTTTTAGGATATCTCATAATATCAGGGGACATATTCTTGACATGCCACATAGCAATCTGCACCCCGCATAGCGTTTACGCTTCGAGGGGGAAAAGTGACAAAATGAAAGAGGAGCCATTATAAAGTTCTCCTTCCTCCATTACTGTTTGAGTACTCAGATGGCGCCATAATCGTCCGCCATCTTTATTCCTTTTTCCGTAGCAGTTTCGCTCGGTGGTTTTCCCAGTGCTCTCTCCTTATCAGGATTTATTATGCAATCTCCAGCTTCTGCTTCTGGAAAGTTGAGTATTTGATTCTTATGCTGTATAAATTTAGCTCTGGCCGTAAAGTAAGAATTAATTTGAATTAAACTAATTTTTTGGCAGAGCTATTGCCTAGACCGGAAGCGCCTTCGGCGCTGTCGTTCGTAACGCATGAGTTATTTAGTTAGCCAGAACGACTTTCCCGGTATAATAGCTTAAATAAAAATAATTAGCTATTTAGTCTTCATTGCTAGTAATTAATTATATGCCTATAGTATTCACATTAGTTTCGGCGTAGGTAGCCGATCTTGTTTACGCTAGGCTTCCTAGCCTAGGCGTTATAGTTTACTCTCTTGCATGATATAATAAGTGTTCCTGGTGCTATTAATTTTAAATGAAGATAATAGGCAATTTATACATGTAAGATTTATGGATTGCATATAAAATTTCCTCTTCTAAGATAGTATACGAGAGAGCTTCGATGAGTTAGGTAGTCTATCTCACTGTCGCTAGGCTAGTAGCCTAGTGGTTTTAGTATACTTTCATACAATCTCCCCGGTTACCCTCATATATAGGGTAATCCCTCCTTCCCTCTGAGTATAGCCTATGGCTACAATCCTAGTTGATCTTTCCTCGAATTGTCATTCTGGCAAGGTTAGGCTAGGGTTTTTCTGCCCCTTCACCTAGCTACTGATGGTGAGCTTTGGGTTTGGGTCAAAACCTCAGAGTACTTGTCGTGTGCCGCCAACTGATCGATAGGGTGAATGTACTCCCCTGTCGGATCTTATTGGTTGGCATAGGAGGCCTTGCCTCCCTAGACTGCACTTGAAGGGGTCATGTGATCCCCTTCTCCCTGTGGTTTAGTCGACTAGTCCTGTGCTCGCAGACCCTAGGCTGAAGAATAGTGATTATTTTTCTGCCTAGGATGGCGCCGGCTTTTGGACTATGTTTCTCTATGATTAAGGGTGGCGGCTAGATGATTGCCGGCCCCCCTTACTGTATTGGTAGACCCTAGGCTGAGGAATGTATTCTCCGTCCGCGTAGGATGGCGCCGATACTGAAACAGAGCATCCTCTAGGTGTGGTAGGGCCGACATGCCGCCGGCTCCTCTCACACCTTATACAGGACCCTTTCCCCTTCCCATTCTGTCCTTTAGGGATGGCCTAGCCATCACATCCCTGTGGCCGTTGTCCTACAATCTCGCCGATTGCCGGCAGGCTCTAGGACCGGCTTGGGCTTCTGCCTGTATGGTCTAGTCGTATAGCTTCCCTATTGGACATGGAGCTCCGGGATAGCTGTATCGGCAGGTCTAGCTGCCGGCAGGAGACCCATTTGCTTTAGAGTGTTCTTCAGTCCTCCCTTGGGCTGCCATTCACATCCTACGACCGGCAGATACCGGCACGGAGGTGGATGGGTGGAAGCTTGATTATCCTATATTCTCCCCTTCCATTAGAACAATCATTCCGGAGGAAGGAAGTGATACAGTGCTCTTACATCACCCTTCACTCCTTGCTTTCTCTCTCTCTATTGGCTAGTGCCGCCAGCTACTAACCTAACTGGTTACTGCCAGCCACTAACCTTGCCGGCAAGATGCAGGCTAGACTTGTGGTCCGACAGCCGTTAATTCACTGTCACATCTGACTTTGCCGGTGACAGCCGGCCGAGTCTGGTATTCCGGCCACTACCCCGTCACATTGAATGCTGGCTGGGATAGTGTGCCGACAGCCGGTGACCTGCTGGTGTCCGGCAAGCCGCCGGCCATAAAAATTATCAATATTGTGCCAGTTGAATTACGCCTTAGGTACTAGCTTTGCTGGCTACATGCCGGCAGCAACTATGGTATATGTATATACAGTAGCCAGTACATCTGTAGTATAGAGTATACTGCAGCAACTATGGTATATGTATATACAGTAGCCAGTACATCTGTAGTATAGAGTATACTGCAGACAGAAAACTATGGTATAAAAGTATACAGTAGTTGAATTTTCCAACATACTCTGTGTCCAGGCGCAGTCTATTGTTGAGACCTTATAAGATTGGGAAAGGAATTCGCTTTTCTTTATACTGATAGATGATCAGTTATTTTGAGTCTCATTATTAATCCTTTTGGAAGTGGGTGTTGTTTACACTACTCTATCATTATAAGCTAGACTCTTTCATTGGGCCTCCTAAGGAGGATAACCCTAGAATTAATATTGAGGGAGGTCACAGCAATTGGCTGGGCGGGAAACACACGTATGTGTCTTTTCCATTTCATTTCTAGCTTACCTATCCTAAGCTATATGCAATAAAATAAAATGGAAAATATTATAATATTTATTAGTTTATCTTGTGAGATAGACTACGTTATACTCATTTTATTTTCCTTTCTTTACAGGAGGACCATGTGAAGTGCGACAGCGTCTTCTTTAACGTGCGTAGCAGGGACTTATGCAGCCACCTGGAGTGTAGGACACACTCCCTTTGTACCATCACCAAGGGACCTCTCAAATACTGGGACCCACAGTATGTACAGTATGTAAAGACCTGGTGTATGAGGCTTTTGAAAATCTCAAGACAACGGAGTCAAGGGATGCAGCTCGGGACAAGCTGTGCAAATGGGTTCGTGGCTTCCAAAAGAATGTCATGGGGCCTTACCTCCCTAGCGAGCGTATTGAAAGCCTGTTTATTTCCGAAAGCATCTGCGGATGCTGTTATTCCTCAGCCTCACCCTGAGATCCCTTGCATCCAGATAGCCGTCGACACGGATGTCTCGGATGCGATGAAGGACATCCATCTAGATGATGAGAGGATGTCAGAGGTGTCAGAGGACACCGAAAAGGACCTTCTGGCGGAAGATTGAGATGAGGAGTCAACGTTGGCTCCAGAGACGGAAGAACATGAAGTTGAAACAGTCTCTGTTTCGTCGGTTCCTGCCCCAGAACCCGTGCCCTTTACGTCCTCCGCTCCTCAACCCGAAAGGTCGGACGACACCCTGTCTGCCATCAAAGCTATGATGGAAATGTTTGACAAGAAGAGCGAACAAAGGGAAGCTTCATTTAGGAAGGAGATTCTTCAGCTGACAGCAACCCGTTGGTCTCAACGTAAAGGATCTTCCCTCGTGTTCCGAGGTAAACCCATGGAGGCATGCCGACTACATGTCAATTACAAACGGTAAGATCTTTATTTCAGAGAAGCTGGGAGCTGCCCTTATTGAGGACATTGAGTTCTGGCCCAGCTTTGAGTCCTATCCAGACTGCTTCGTTCGTCTACGGGCGGAACCTGTATCCAAGGAGGAGACAGAGCCTAAGGAGGTCATAGTGCTTGACCATACGAAGGCTCAGGCTTTGTTAGCCAGCAGTTTGAAGGACAGGGGCTTCACCAATTCGAAGGTGCCGGCCCTGAGCAAGAAACATCCCTCTTTACTTGCTCCAGCAACTATAGCTTTCCCCTTTGCGGAAAAATCGTTTAAGGCGGTGGTTGAGGCAGTGGAAGCTGGGAAACCTTGCCCTACACTGGAGGAGTGTAGGCTCCTTTCCCTAGCCTTGCCAACGGATAACAAAGACTGGAAGGATATTCAACTTACCTTCTCAGTCGGGAAGTTGGAGGCTGATATCGCTGGACGTCAGTTCAGCGAAAACCTCCCCAAGTTGTCTGAGTTTCTCCTACGCAGGGAACAAGATACAAAGGAGAGGCTTGCTGCCTCTCTGTCCCTCCAGGTGTCCATGGAGGCAATGGCTAGTGAACAGAGATCCCCGGATATGTTCATTGTCATGGCCAAAACACATTTGGCAACCCTAACTAAATACTTCTACAGCTTTGTTAGGGCAAGAAGGGCTTGTAGAGAGTTCGTGTTTGCCTCGGCTGCGGTCAAACACGAGCCCAGGAAGTTGATATCTTCCAGTATCTGGCGGAAAGACCTATTTCCAAACTATTTGGTCAAAGAAATGTGGACAAGGCTGCCACGGAGAATAGAAATCTTCTCCAGAAGTGGGGCAAGAGGCCAAGGGTGCCATCTCGCCCTGCTAGACAACAACAACTTCCCGTAACCGCGGTGCCATAGATGGTGGCACAGCCCCAACCCACCTACCAGATGGTACCCCAGCAAGTGGTGACTCAGTCACCAGCCTTTACTCCCACCTATGAGAGGCAGACCATCACCTTTCGCCCTAAAGGTAGGGATTCAGGTAGAGATTCCTCTAGATGTCCCTCGAGAGGAAGAGGCGGTAGGGGAGCACGCGGTCGAGGAAACAAGTCCTCCAGAAACCAGAAGCAATGAGATGCTTCCGGTAGGAGGAAGACTCCGACTCTTCCGGGACCGTTGGACCTTCGAACCCTGGGCCCACAGCATAATCAAGAACGGACTAGGTTGGAGCTGGAAGACAGCTCCACCATCATTTCCTCAGTTCTTCCAACACTCCACCCCGTTCTGGAAGAATATACCCGAGAGCTCTTGAGCAAACGGGTGATAAAGAGGGCAAAGTCCATCAAATTCCAAGGAAGGCTGTTTTGTGTTCCCAAGAAGGACTCAGACAAACTCAGAGTCATTCTGGATTTGTCGCCACTCAACAAGTTTATCGAGAACGACAAGTTCAAGATGCTGACCCTTCAACACATAAGGGCCTTGTTGCCTAAAAGGGCATACACTGTCTCCATGGACATGGCAGATGCCTATTGACACATTCCGATCAATCGCCAACTCTCCTCCTACCTAGGATTCAGGCTACAAAAAAGAAAGTACGCTTTCAGAGCCATGCCCTTCGGACTAAACATACCCCCAAGGATCTTCACGAAGCTTGCAGAAGCAGTCGTTCAACAACTACGCCTACAAGGTGTCCAGGTGGTATCCTATCTGGACGATTGGCTGGTGTGGGCAGCATCCGAGTCGAAATGCATGCAAGCATCCAAGAAAGTGATCCAGTTCCTAGAACATCTAGGATTCAAGATTAACACCAAAAAGTCTCTACTATCTCCAGCTCAGAAATTCCAATGGCTAGGCATACATTGGGACTTACAGTCTCATCGTCTCTCCATTCCATTAAAGAAGAGGAGAGAGATAGCGGGATCTGTCAAGAGACTTCTAAAATCTGACAGGATTTCAAGATGCCAACAGGAGAGAGTGCTGGGCTCCCTTCAGTTTTCATCAGTGACAGACCCAGTGCTAAGAGCACAGCTAAAAGATGCATCAGGAGTCTGGAGAAGATACACATCAAACGCTCGAAGAGATCTAAGAAGACCAATACCGATTCGGCTACGATCACTTCTCAAGCCATGGTCGGAGGCCAGAAACTTCAAGAGGTCAACACTTCTACAACTTCTTCCATCCTCAGTCGTCATCCACACGGATGCATCATTGGAAGGATGGGGAGGTCACTCTCATCAACACAGAGTTCAAGGAACTTGGTCCCCTCTATTCAAGACCTTCCATATCAACATTTTGGAGGCCAGGGCAGTCTTTCTCACACTGAAGAAATTATCCCCTCGTCCTTCAGTCCACATAAGACTGATTTTGGACAGCGAGGTGGTAGTGAGATGTCTGAATCGTCAAGGCTCGAGATCGCCTCAACTCAACCAAGTGATGTTGGCCATCTTCCATTTGGCGGAAAAGAAGAGATGGCACTTGTCAACAGTTCACCTTCAGGGGTTCCACAATGTGACAGCGGACGCTCTATCCAGGATAACTCCGATAGAGTCAGAATGGTCCCTAGACGCAATATCATTCTCCTTCATCTTACATCAAGTCCCGGAACTGCAGATCGACCTCTTCACAACGAGCGACAACAAGAAACTTCCTCGATACGTGGCCCCGTACGAGGACCGTCTAGCGGAAACAGTGGACACCATGTCCCTCGACTGGAACAAATGGACCAGGGTTTACCTGTTCCCTCCACCATGCTGATGAAGGTCCTCAACAAGCTGAGATCTTTTCAAGGAACAGCAGCCCTAGTGGCTCCCAAGTGGCCCTGGAGCAACTGGTTCCCCGTAATTTTGGAATTACAGCCGAGGCTGATTCCTCTGCCGGACCCAGTTCTGTCTCAACAAGTACAGAAGTCGACTGTCTTCGCTTCATTACAGAAAACCCAAGACCTTCATCTCATGATTTTCTCTCCCTAGCAGTAAAGAAAAGGATTGGGATCTAGAAAGAAAGTATAGACTTCTTGGAGGAATATAAGTCAAAATCTACCAAAAGGCAATACGAGTCATCTTGGAAGAAGTGGGTGGCCTTTGTTAAGGCAAGAAATCCAAAGGAAATCTCGATGGATTTCTGCTTGTCTTTCTTTATTCACCTTCATGAGCAAGGTTTAGCAGCCAACACGATAACTTCGTGTAAATCTGCCTTAACTAGACTTTTGCTTTATGCTTTCCAAGTAGACTTGTCTAAGGAGATTTTTAACAAAATCCCTAAGGCCTGTGCCAGGCTCAGGCCTGCAGCACCTCCAAGGCCCATTTCATGGTCTTTGGATAAGGTACAGTACTACATTTTGCTTCAAGTTTGGACAACGATGCTTGCTCTTTGAAAGATTTGACTCTAAAAGTTTTATTCTTGTTTGCTCTAGACTGAGGAGCTAGAGTTAGTGAGATAGTGGCCTTGTCTAGGGAAGAAGACCATATCCAATCTGCTGAAACGGGAGAGCTAAATCTCTTTCCCCACCCAACGTTTCTCGCCAAGAATGAGCTACCCACTAAGAGGTGGAGTCCCTGGAGAATCTGCCCTCTGAAGGAAGATATCTCGCTGTGTCCAGTGGAGAGTCTAAAGGTCTATCTTCGCAGAACTTCAGACTTCAGGGGAGGACAGCTCTTTAAAGGAGAAACATCGGACTCAAACTTATCTCTGAAACAACTAAGGGCGAAGATCACCTACTTCATTCGCAGAGCGGATCCTGACAGTACACCCGCAGGTCATGATCCTAGGAAAATTGCTTCGTTAAATTTTTAACAGCTTATGGCTTTCGAGAGCCTTCGCTCGTTTACTGGATGGAAGTCATCCAGAGTGTTTTTCAAACACTACGCGAAGCAAGTGCAAGTATTAAAACAATTCGTGGTAGCGGCAGGTAGTGTACTAAAACCTGTCGCCTTAGTGCTGCGAGGAACAGTGAATTATGTGGGACTGTAATTCTAAAGAGTGTACATGTTGGCACTTTATAGTGCAACATGGTAAGTGAAATGTCATCATGGTGACACTATGGACTGTTCCAGTGGACAAAGGTGATGAAGCATAGACTGAACACTAAGTGCCATGTGTTTTTTACACAAGTGTAAATAGACAGACTTCTCAGAAAGACATTAGAAAATTTATTAAAATTTACTAAAATTTTCATGTGAGTGGCAAAGATTTTGTTTCCAGGCAAAACAAGCAATTCTTATTTATTCTGTTTTGTCTATGTTATTAAATTCTATTTCACTTTCATTTTTATGTTATTATAAATGTATGCTGAATTTTTATTTATTGTTTGACAATAAATGATTAATTGTTTTGTGCGTCTTATTTTGCCCTAAACATTGAAATAAAGTTATGCGTGAGCATTCATTTCATTCCTTTTTAATCTCCATAATTATATCGAGCAAAGGTAGTAACTTTGTTCCTATATACTGTATATACAAACCTTTCTAGCTAGAAGTAACTGGTTTCAATACAAGATACAAACTTGTCTGTTGCGTTATACAACTGGACTTCTATACCTCAGATGATATGGTGGCTGACATGAACCTGTGTTCATATTATAAATACAAACTTTGGCTAAAGGCATACAGTGAGACCTGTATGTCCTTTTTGAATGCTAGGTGGGTCATATGAAATATGCAAATTCGAGATTTTTCCCGAGTCTAGTTCGACTCTTCCCTGTAGGGGGCAGGAAGCACTAACATAATATATGAAATTGACTGTGATTAAGAAGCAATGTAATCGTCTTGTAACTTGTTGGAAAGATTCTTTGATTTTTTATTGGAAAACCAAAGTCAATGGCATATCCCAGTAATCCTTTTGGTAATTCAGGAGAAAGCAAAAAAGCTCTTTGACTCAATGAAAAAATGGGGAAGGTAGTGAATATGTAGAGTTTGTGGCAATAGGGGTTGACTCATGTGGTTTAAGGAGCATGGAATCATCCTAACATTAGAGTTGTGATGAGAAAGTAGTAAATTTTTATCCTATTGTGTTGACCAATGTAGTTTAAGAGAGGGTTACCTTTCTGAACAAGTTTTTAATATGGATAAGACAGTTTATTTTTTAAGCCTATGCCAAATTGTACTACATAACATAGTAGAAGACAATATCAGGCCATATATCTGGAAAAGAGACTCTATGACTGATGTTGGTAATGCTGCGGGCGATTACAAGCTGAAGCCCATGCTGGTGTATCAGGATGAGACTGAGTTTACTCCATGGTAATTGGAAGGGCCAACTGCCTATCATCTGAAAATCCAACAAAAAGACTTGGATAACACTTCATGTGTGTGAAGACTGGTTCACCAACTT
Source organism: Palaemon carinicauda (assembly GCF_036898095.1). Lineage (NCBI taxonomy): Eukaryota > Metazoa > Arthropoda > Malacostraca > Decapoda > Palaemonidae > Palaemon > Palaemon carinicauda. The sequence goes on along the minus strand of NC_090726.1, from coordinate 120,221,762 downwards.
ATTATTTTTACCAGAAGTGAAGCTGTACTGCACGTCCTAGGATTTTCCCTTTAAAGTGTTGCTAGTACTGAACAAAGCCTCTGGTCACCCTGCCCACTTGGGTGACTTCCCAATACTACAGCCCTTTTATATCCTATGGATCATGGTATAATTCCTTTTTTCAAGGTCTACTACCACTGAAGGACATATATTTTTGGGCTTGAGATGCAACTGAGATCTACTATGATGTTACTTTGAAGGATTATGGGAAATGCTACAATATTCCTTCTTGATTGGTGCATAGAAAAATTTATCCCAGTTTGTGAATGATTTCCATGGTTTTGAGGAGGCATTAACTGCCATCAAGTAGGATGTTGTTGTAGTGGTTTGCGGACTGTGGCCAGAAGTAGCACCCGAACTGCCTAGTGTCCGAATGCCGACCACAACCCGACGTTCACTACACAACAAATATACAACGGTGGAATACCCAAAAACCTAAGTAACAGGTCAAGAGAACGGAGCTCTGTGCACCACCCCTTGATTTATACTGGACAAGGGAACCCAGCTAGATTCTTGCTTTTTTATCTTCCCTTTCATTTAACGTGCTGAATTAACAGGTAGCCTGACCACTGATTCATTTCTGGGAAATCAGTAGAATTTATGTATACAGTATAGCTCTATATTCTTTAGGTAAGATGGTTTTAAGCTCAAGAAAAAATGTTAGAACATTAGGTGAAAGGAAATACTGTTTGTACTGATAACTGGACACAGTGGGAGAAAATAAATTATAAATTACTTAGAAAAGTTAAAAAAAAAAAACTGGCTGAGAATAGGACATCATGGTGAAAGGTTCTGAAATGAAATGCTGTATTCATAAAAAACAAGAAAAAAATATTTTATGTAAAAGGAAAAAAAACTGATAGGAATACATTAACATTGTTTTGTCAATTAAAATAATCAATTAAAGGCAAAATTAGTATCCCTTTACACTCCAGCTCCACAAAAAAAAAAAAAACAAGATAAACAAAAGAAATGACCACTTCAGAATAGTCTTACTGCATATTGTACAAGCAAGAGAAAAATACTAAGTTACATGCAAGATATATCACTACACAGTTACAAAATGGAACTTTAAAATCCTAACAAAACCATGACTGCAGAACCTGAGGATTTGAAAGACTTAGAAATATTAGGATTCTCAACAAAGTCAGCCTTTAAAACAAAAGAAACATTTCTTCAGAACTAAGCTTAAAGGAGAACCCCACAATACTATGGTTTTATAACATCTGTAATGACTAGTAATAAACTTGAACTCTTACTATCTAATGAACCATCTATAAAGAATACACATAACTGTGAAAAATACTGTACCACAATAATTTTCCCTAAATCAATACTGTCCTCATCAATTTCCGGTCCACTATCAGGCTGCAAAGTCACTTAAACAGTCCTAAATTCTCTCATTCTTGGAAGGGGATTTGGATAAGTCTGGAACAATTCAGACTAATCTCGAACACAGTCACTGTCCTCCTAACATCTGAAGTCACTTCTTGGGCCTACGACCAGATATGCCATTTCAATAGCTCCAGTGAACTATTAATGTTTATGACACCCGTCAAAATGTTTTTCTAAAACTCTAGGTAGGTCACTGGTCACTTTCAGAAAACACTAACGTCAATTACAAGTTTGGGAAGTGACTCATGGAGCAGGACAGAAATATTTACAATACCAGTTTTTTTTTTTTATCAAGCTGACTAGCCATATAAACAGTTGCAGGAATAATGCAGTACCCTTCCAATTATTTTACTTGTGCCACGTCTTGACTCAACTTCTAGTTGCCTCTCCAAACCCTACATAGAGTACGGCGTGCTGCAAAAAAAAAAAATGTCGTTAGACAATGGGTAGGACCAAAAGTATAACAGAGAACACATATGATAATATGTATATAATGAGAAAAAAAAATTATGTTGTATTTTCCCTAACGATAGTATTGATTTTTTCACATTGTACTGAGGAAACTAGTTAATTTGCGGGTGGTGGCTGATGATGTCGCAGAGCTACTGGTATCTCATGGAGAGGTGTTATCTTCATTCAACCTGAGAGGTAGACAATTGAAGAGGAGGAGGAGGACATACCAACCCCAAAGCCCAAGAAATTTATGACCAAGAACATGGCAGAAGGTTTTGCACTGATAAGCAAGGTCTTATGCTTAGGACCTTGACACCGAAAGCACATAAAGATCTACTGAGGGGTCATGTATTTGCTGGTGTGATACAAGCAGATCTTGGATAAGAGTAGTATGAATGTCCACATTAAACAGGAAAATCTTCTTCAAAAAGGTATGAAGTCTGCAACACATCCTCTACCAACTACCTTAGCTGCTGTTTTACTTCTTCTAGTTTCTCCACCACTCTCTACAGCAGCTTTTCTTACACTGGTGTGTTAGCACCCCCTGAAATTGATTTCAGGGGGGTGCTAAGGAAAGTCACATTTGTGGCTGTAGGAAGTGGATTGGTCTTTTTTTTGCATCATTATTGAATTAAGCACCATATTGAGTATAGGGTTAGGTGGCCAATATGGTAACGTCCCTGACTGGTGATTGCCAGACTGAGGTTCGAGTCCCGCTCAAACTCATTAGTTTCTTTGGTCGTGGCAACCTCACCATCCTTGTGAGCTAAGGAAGGGGAGTTTATGGGGAGCCTATTTTTTTATCTGCTGAGTCATCAGCAGCCATTGCCTGGCCTTCCTTTGTCCTAGCTTGGGTGGAGAGGGGCTTGGGCACTGATCATATGTATATATGGTTAGTCTCTAGGGCATTATCCTGCTCGATAGGGAAATGTCACTGTCCCTTCCGTCTGCTATTCATGAGCGACCATTAATCCTTTAGCGTTCTTTCCTATTACTTTTCATACTATACACACATGACATGTGCTTTGGCCTAGAAAACAAGCTTGTTGCATATGCAAATGATGCAACTCTTTTTGCATCAATTCCATCTCCTGAATGTAGATCTGGGGTTCCTGATTCCCTTATTAGAGATCTAGCTAAAATTAGTGCATGTTGCAAATTATGGGGTATGAAGTTGAATCCTAACAAAACTTAAAGTATGATTATATGTAGGTCGAGGATAGTGGCTCCTCAACATCTGGATCTCAGCATTGATAATGTTTCTTTAACTATTTATGACTTAAAATTGTAGGTGTGATTCTCGACAGAAAATTTACTTTTGAGAAGCACATTAGGTCTGTTTCTTCTTCAATTGCACAAGAAATTGGCTTATTGAAAAAGTCTTGTAAGATTTTCAGTAATCAATCTATTCTGAAGAAGTGTTCTAATTTTTTCATTCTACCTTGTTGTAATGTTCTGTCAGGATGCCAGAGAACTTCAAAGCAATCAATCAATCAATTAAGTAATGTTCTCCTGTCTGGCCTCCAGCTGCTGATTCTCATCTTAATTTGTGGAAGAGAAACTTACATTTTATTAAATTTGTTATTCCTTATCTAGATATTAATCTCTAGCACTGTCGTTCAATTAGTTCATTGTGCATGTTGCATAAGAGTTTTCATAACTTTGACCTTCTTTTACAATCAGATCTTCCTGGACTGTACCATCCTGTTTGTAATACTAGGTATACAGTTAATTCCAAAAGTCATACCTTCTCCATCATGAGGTTCAATACTATACAGTATTTTAGAAGTTTTATTCTAGCTCTGACAAAATTGTGGAATGATCTTCCTAATTGGGTAGTTGAATTAGTAGAACTTCATGAGTTCAAACTTGCAGCAAATGTTTTTATGTTGAACAGGCTGACATAAGTCTTTTTTATAATTTATTAATGAAAAATCTGTTTTGATGATGTTAATGTTTTTAAAATATTTTAATAGTTCGTCACTTCTCATATAGTTTATTTACCGGTATTTCCTTATTTCCTTTCCTCACTGGCCTCTTTTTCCTTGTTGAAGCCTTTGGGCTTATAGCATCCTGTTTTTTCAACTATGGTTGTAGCTCAGCTAATAATACTGTAATAATAATAATAATAATAATAAAAAAGGGATTTTGACGAAGGAAAAATCTATTTCTGGGGAGATACCTGTGACGCCCGGTGAAAAGGTCCTTCTTGTCACTTTTCTGATATAAATACTTCCAAATATACCAGAGAAAGTTAAAGCATGGAATGCAGAGGTTACTACCCTCGCGCGAGCACCCTAAGGGCGTCGTGTATAAAGATAGGGCGTGTGAAAACCACTATTCACAGGTCGTCTTCCATTTAGATAAATCCTTCATCAATAAGGGAAGAGCCGCTACAGCGGCACTAACCAAACCCACCTGATCCACACCACCGACACCCGACTCGAGCGCCATCTACACATCCTTCTGTATGAGATGGCTTGGAAAGGAAAGGGTCGGGGAAAAAACCAGGGAAGGGTTTCACCGGGCATCACAGGTATCTCCCCAGAAATAGATTTTTCCTTCGTCAAAATCCCTTTTCTGGGTCGACCTGTGACGCCCGGTGAAAATATACCAGAGAATGCCTTCCAAGCCCACAAATCAAAAAGGTTAAAGTAAAAAACGTTATGTACAAGTGGAGGTTACTATATATTAAGGAACGTAATGTGACATACACAATCATCAAAATCTCATGTATAAAAAAAAAATGCCATGATGGTACAAGTAAAGAATACCATACAAACAACTCAAGAATGCAATACAATCATAGACCACAAGCGTAGGTAGCTAAAATTAAAAAAGGGATTTTGACGAAGGAAAAATCTATTTCTGGGGAGAGACCTGTGACGCCCGGTGAGAAGTCCTTCTATCTACCTTTTCTGATATAAATCTTCCAAATATACCAGAGAAAAATAAAAGCATGGAGTGCAGAGGTTACTACCCTCGCGGGAGCACCTCGTGAGTGTCGTGTCTACATCAGGGGCGTGTGAAAACCACTATTCACAGGCTGTCTTCCAATTAGATAACTCCTTCATCAAAGGGAAGGGCCGTAACAAAGCCCCAGAAACCACACTTGTACCACGCCACCGCCACCTACACGAACACCCTCCAGGTCATTCTTCTGTTTTGGACTTGCCCGCTAAGTCGTAATTGTTTTGTTCGGTGTTTTTCGCAAGTGATAGGTATGGGGCTAAACCACCGACCGAGGTGAGAGGCATTGTTGTGGGAGTGGCAGGTAGGAGGGAGAAGGAAGAGAGTTGGACGAAAAGGAAGAAAGGTAAGAAATTATTCAGGGGAGATGACACTCCCAGCTGCAATAGTAGGGAATTTAAGGGCCTGTAAGTTCTTTAAATAGTGGCGTTTGAAAACCATAGGGGATTTCCAACCCGTGTACTTTTTAAGGTCATCAAAATCCATGTTCTGGAAATATTTGATGGAGGTTGCTACAGCCCAGATATCATGTTCATGTGGAAAGGATTCCGGGTTAGCTTGCTTGATAAAGTAAAGGATTTGCTGTCTGATGCCTTGGATGGAGATAGTACCTCCTTGTTCCCTGACAAACAAGGGACCAGACGAGCGTGTGACAGTCCTAGCTTAAAAGGCCCGAAGTGTAACAACTGGACACAGAGAAGCATCCTGGGGTAGAGGAACAATTTTCCAAGGGGACCATCTATTTTGTGGGTCCTCATTTTTAGCTAGGAAAGCTCTATCTGGAGAGAGTAGGACTTCTCCTGACAGAAGGAAATCTAGGTTTTCAGGATTACGGGAGAGAGCTGCTAATTCTGAAATTCTGGCACCTGAGGCCATGGCTGTAAGAAACAGGGTCTTCCTAAGAAGCGAAATGTAGGAGCAGGATTCGTTATCGGTGTCTGATGCTAGCTTTAAGACGTCGTTCCATGAGACCTTTTGTGGACGAATAGAAGGTCTAAGCCTAGCACAGGCTTTTGGAATGGATGAAAAATATGAATTTGCTAGGTTAATATTGAAGCCCACCTGAAAAATCTTTTTCAGGGCTGATTTAATAGTGGTGATAGTACTAGCGGCTAGGCCCTTGTTAAATAGGGACCTAAAAAACGAAATGGCCAAGTTAGGGGTCATTCGGGTATCGTCTGAATTCTTTAGAAATTCTGCTAGTTTCTTAACAGCCGAATCATATCGCCTAGGTGTTGAGTCCCTCTTGTCTGATTCGATAAAGAGGACATTTTCCGGGTCAATGTTTGCATCCCTGTGGGCTGCAAATTTCATGAAATCCACAAAGTTAGGGTTTGTGCTATTCTTGAGGAATCTGACACAGTCTGTGTTTGGACCACTTGTGTCAGCTTGGGGTATGGGATCCGTAAGGGGCGAAGTTTCAACTCTAGAAGGAGAGGAAACCAATTGCTCTTTGTCCAGTTTGGTGCCACCAAAGCTACTGCTCCTTTGAATGAGCGCAGTTTGGGAAAAACTTTCATCAGAAGATTCACCGGAGGGAATAGGTAAATCTTCTTCCAATGGTTCCAGTCCATGGTTAATGCGTCCATGGCATAAGCCTGAGGGTCCAGGTTCGGGGCCACATAGCAAGGAAGCTTGTGGTTGAGTTGTGTCGCAAACAAGTCTACCTGGAGACCCGGAACCAGCCTGGATATCCACCAGAATGAATTCACGTCTAGGGACCATTCTGATTCCAGTGGTTTCGTCCTGGATAGGGCGTCCGCTATAACGTTCTGGACTCCTGCCAGGTGAGTTGCTGACAGAAACCAGTTCTTTTCGGTTGCCAAGGTGAAAATCATTACCAGGATCTGATTCAGGTTGGGAGATTTTGATCCGCCTCTGTTTATGCAGTGGACTACTGCCGTGCTGTCTGAGACTATCCTGATATGAGTTGTCTTTGGAGGGGATAGCCATTTTAAGGTTAGGAATACCGCCATGGCCTCCAACACGTTTATGTGGAACTGTTTCATAGTGGGGGACCAGGAGCCCTGAAACATCTGGTGTTGAGAATAGCACCCCCAACCACTGAGAGACGCGTCTGTGTGAATTGTCACTCGGGGAGGGGGAACTGCAGAGGAACCGATTTGGATAGGTTCTCTGGTTTCGACCATGGCCGGAGTCTTCTTATCAATACTGAGGGGATCGTTGATATTTTGTCTCTTAGGCGAGTTGTTGCTCTCTTCCTCCAAACTCGGTTGATGTCCTTGAGTTTGGCTTTTAGTAAGAGGTCTGTTACTGAGGCGAATTGAAGTAAGCCGAGAACCCTTTTTAAGGCTCCTCTTGACACCTGTTTGTTTTTGATGAACCGTTTTGTCTTTGACGCTATCTCTTTGACCTTTTTGGGGGGAAGAGATAGTCTGTGATTTGTGAGGTCCCAGTGAATGCCTAGCCATTCGAATTGGCTTGCTGGTTGTAGGCGTGATTTCTGCAAGTTGACTTGAAATCCCAGTTTGTGTAGGAACTGAACCACCTTGGTTGTAGCCTTGTGGCATTCCTGAACTGTCCGTGCCCAAATGAGCCTGTCATCCAGATAAGCTATCAGCATAATTCCCTGGCTCCTGAGCTGTTTTAACACCATCTCCCCCAACTTCGTAAATATTCTGGGGGCGATGTTGAGGCCGAAGGGCATCACCTTGAACGCGTAGGATTTCTTGCCTAGGCGGAAGCCGAGGTAGGGGGAGAAGTTTCTTGCCACCGGGACGTGATAATAGGGGTCGGTAAGATCGATAGAGGTGGTGACGGCCCCACGGGGAAGTAAGGTCCGCACTTGAGAGACAGTCAACATACGGAACCTGTCGCAAAGAATGTAAGAATTCAATTACGACAGGTCCAGAACTACAATACTCTCAAAGCTTTCAAATTCTTTTTCGGAACCGTGAACAGGCGTCCTTGAAATTTCAATGTTCGCACTCTCTTTATTGCTTTCTTCTTTAGTAGGTCTTTCGTGTACTCCTCTAGGATTGGAGTGGGCTTCTGGAAGAAGGGCACTGTCGGGGGTGGGGAACCCTATGACCACTTCCTGCCCAGGCCTTTGGAGACTATACTGTGGGCCCAAGGACTGAAGGTCCATTGGTCTCGAAACCGGTATAGTGTCCCTCCTACCTGATCCATCTCATTTGTTGGGGTTAAATTTCACCCCTCTTTCTCCTCGGGAACCTCTGGCTCTAGGTCCGCCTCGTTGACGGAACTGACCTCTAGCTCTGTTGCTTCCGGGTTGCCTAGGGTATCCTCGAAAGGACCCTGAGGCTTCGAAAGCTTGATTGAAAGCAGGGGAGGTCATCCATGTGGCCATAGAAGCAGGATGGGTACCTTGAGGGGCCGGAACAAACACGATCTGTTGCGGAGGGGCGGCCTTGGAGGTAGACGGAGTTGAAGACTGTGGACCAGGAGATTGGCGATGCTGGCCACGACTGGTTTTATATGGGGTGTAGGATCTCTGTTTCTTTTTAGAGAAAGGTTGCCTCATAACTGGCTCAAACTTTCGTTTGTTAGAGAGGCCCCATCTGACTTGGAGGTTTTGGTTAGCCCTCGCAGCGTCTTAGAGGACTATATCCACCTCTTCCTGAGGGAAGAGAGTTTTACCCCAACAGGAGGAGGTAATAAGTCTGTTAGGCTCATGCCTAATAGAAGCCTTGGCGAGAACGTGTTTCCTGCAGTTCGTTCTCGCAGTCCAAAAGTCATGAATGTCTATTTGAAAAGTCTGTAGAAGACTTTTCGCCAGTACCCGAAAGAGTGGTTCCTCATTATAAAGGGAAGCTATCAACTCAGAGGATACCAGAGAGTTGAGTGACCTTGCTAGCCTGTTTTTTGACTCAAACTCCATTTTCAGCAAGTGATCCAGGATCTTGGGGAGTTTCTCTGAAAAGAGGGAGGAGGCGCAGTCCGGGTCAAGTTTACCCACAGTAAAGGTGGACGAGGCATCTTGCCAAAAATCGCTTGGGCCTGGCACAAGGAGAGAGGTGGGGTCCGTCTCCTTAAGGGTTGGCATAGGGATGCCGTCCTTGATGGCTTGGACGGTCAACTCCACTACTTTGTAAGTAAGAGGAGCCGGGATATTCAGAGGTGTCATAAAAATGGTGTAAGAACCTTTGGGGGGGGGTCAACTTAGAGTTAACGCATCCCCATTCTGAGAGTGTACGAGCCCAGACAGCTTGGGCTTGTTCCATAGGAAATATCACTGTCTCCTTTGGCATTTTGTCCATTCGGACGAGGGCATGTTCCTTCAGGCGAACAAACTCATTGAAAGGGAACTGGAGGTCAGGGCGGTAGAACTCCAGGCCTTCCAAAGGGCGTGTACCCAAGCCTTCCAGAGTCAGGGTGCCGTCCAAGTAAGGAGCATGTCGAGCAAACCGCCACGGATTGTTCTTGTCGAACGGCGGTAGCTTTGAGGAGTCAGGGCCTACAGGCGGAGCTGGTTGAGATCCGGAACGGAGAAGACTAGCCACCATGTCTTTGAGCTCCGTCATTACAGCGGAGTGCTTCTCCAATTTTGACTCCATCATTTCTTGTACCATAGACATGGTTACAAGGGGTTCCGAGGAGCTACCCGCAGCTGAAGCCTTGGCTTTAGCGGACTTACCCCTCTGTCCTTTAGAAGGAGGAGGGGTCTTTGACATCACTGGGATGTCGGGAGCTGAGGAAGGTCCGGGGACCGGTGACATGGTTGGAGGCGAAGCCGGATTAATGGGTTTGGGTTTTTGTTTTTTAATTGGCTTAACCTTGGGGCAGACCGACAAGGAACCTTCCTAAGGAGAAGCCGAAGGCTTGTCAAAGCCGAGGAAGGAAGAGGAAGGAGTAGGAGAGAGAAAAGATTCTGCCAGGTCCTCCACACCACTTACCTGCTCATCCATCGGTTCGACGTGGATGTCTAGAGCGGAGACGTCGCCAGAAAGCTGGTGTTCCTCTTCCGCGGGCAATGCCGCTCTAATAACGTCGATTAGGGGGATAGCCAGTTCGGTAGGTACGGCGGCCAAGGGAGATCCAGGGAAAAGCCGGGAGGCCATGTCCCCGTCCAGCAGGTTAGGGCAGCCTTGAGGGGCGTTCCTCCCAAATCCTAAGACCCAGGTCCGGAGGCTGGATCTGACCGCCTTGAGAGAATCCTCGTCAGCCTGAAAGAGGAGGGTAACGTTAGAACGAACTAGAAAGGCACGGAGTAAAAACAGACTCAAGTTAAAATCATTTAATAAATAATTGCACTCGTCTACAAACGAAGAAATCTCAAAACAACAATAACAGTATGAATTGTACCATGGAGGTGGATGAAGAAAGATAAGCAGAAGTCCGTCGAGATCTTTTGCGGATTCTTCGCCTTGACAAAGGCCACCCATTTCCTCCATGATGACTCATATTGCCTTCTAGTAGATTTGCACTTATATTCCTCTAGGAAGTCTATACTGTCTTTCGAAATCCCGAAACGTTTTTTCACCGCTAGGGAGAGAAAATCATGAGCTGCAGGTTCCGGGTTTTCTGTGATGAAGCGCAGACAGTCGACTTCTGAACTCGCTGGGTCAGAACTGGATCTGGTAACGGTAGACACTTCAGCCGCAGTTCCAATGCCAGAGGGAACCACACGCTGTTCGGCCACTTGTGAGCCACTATTGCCGCTACTCCCTTGAAAGATCTCAATTTGTTGAGGACCCTCAACAGAAGGTTGTGAAGAGGGAACAGGTAAATCCTGGACCATCTGTTCCAGTCGAGGGACATCGCGTCCACTGCTTCCGCCAAGGGATCCTCGTACGGGGACACGTAAAGGGGTAACTTCTTGTTGTCTTTCGTCGCAAAGAGGTCTATCTGCAGTTCTGGGACTTGACTCAAGATGAAGGAGAATGATCCTGCGTCTAGGGACCATTCCGACTCTATCGGTGTGTACCTGGATAGAGCGTCCGCTGTCACATTGCGGACTCCTTGAAGGTGAACTGCCGACAGGTACCACTTTTTCTTTTCCGCCAGTCGAAAGATGGCCAACATCACCTGGTTGAGTGGTGGTGACCTCGATCCTTGTCGATTCAAGCATCTCACAATCACCTCGCTGTCCAGCACCAACCTTATGTGGATCGAGCGACGAGGGGAGACTTTCTTCAAGGTAAGGAGTACTGCCATAGCTTCCAGAAAGTTTATGTGAAATGTCTTGAATAGATTGGACCAAGTCCCTTGGGCCTTCTTCCGATGAGAATGACCTCCCCACCCCTCCTTCGAGGCGTCTGTGTGAATAGTCAACGAGGGGGGAGGTGGCTGAAGAAGTACCGACTTCTTTAGTTGCCTGACTTGGGACCAAGGCCTGAGAAGCGTACGTAGACGAAGCGGAACTGGTCTTATCAGATCTTTTCGCGCGTTTGACGCATAACTTCTCCAAACTCCGGTTGCATCCTTTAGCTGTGCTCTTAGCACCGGGTCTGTTACTGAGGCAAACTGGAGAGAACCCAGCACACACTCCTGTTCGCGTCTTGATATCCTTTCGGTATCCAGAAGTCTCTTGACAGAACCAGCTATCTCCTTCCTCTTCTTCGCCAGGATGGAGAGTTGGTGTGACACTAGGTCCCAGTGGATTCCCAACCACTGGAACTTTTGAGATGGAGAAAGTCGAGACTTTTTTCTGTTGATCTTGAAGCCTAGATACTCTAGGAACTGGATCACCTGTAGGGAAGCTTGCAAACATTCTGTCTTGGATGCTGCCCACACTAGCCAGTCGTCCAGGTAGGCTACCACCTGGATTCCCTTTAGGCGTAATTGTTTGAGAGCTACGCTCGCAAGCTTTGTGAAGATCCTTGGGGCTATGTTTAGCCCGAATGACATGGCTCTGAAGGCATAAAGCCTTCGATGTAGCTTGAACCCTAGGTAGGGGGAGAGTTGACGATTGATTGGAACGTGCCAATAGGCGTCTGACAAATCTATGGAGACGGTAAATGCCCTCTTGGGCAGTAAGGTCCTTATGTGTTGCAGTGTTAGCATCTTGAACTTGCAGTACACAATGAACTTGTTGAGTGGCGACAAGTCCAGAATGACTCAGAGTTTTTCTGAGTCCTTCTTGGGAACACAAAACAGCCTCCCTTGGAATTTGATGGACTTTACCCTTCGGATTACCCTTTTCTCCAACAGTTCTTGAATGTACTCCTCCAGAACGAGGGTGGAGTTTTGGAAAAAACGAGGGCACGGGGGTGGAGTGCTGTACCAGCTCCAACCCAGTCCATTCTTGAGTAGGCTGTGGGCGCAGGGATCGAAGGTCCACCGATCCCGAAAATTCTGAAGTCTCCCTCCTACCGGTATCATCTCACTTTGACTGCTGTTGCCCTGAGGCCTAGCCTCCTTGACCGCGACCACCCCTGAATCCCCTCCCCCTTGAGGGGCGTCTAGACGAACCTCTGGCTGCTCCTCTAGGCTTCGCTCGAAAGGTAGTTGACTGCCCTTCGAACGCTGGGTTAAATGCCGGAGACTGCGTCGACACGGCTTGGGGTAACCACTGGTACGTGGTCTGTGTTTGTGCCACCATTTGGGGCACTGTAGGCATAGGAAATTGCTGTTGCTGCTGCTGTCTGAATGGCTTGGCTGGCCGAGAGGGTAGCCTAGTCTTCTTAGTCTTCCTCTTTGGTTGGGGACCCTCATCCGGGGAAGACTTTCTCTTGAGGGATAGGCCCCACTTCTGGAGAAGGTTTCTATTCTCCGTGGCGGCCTTATCTACAACCTCCTTGACCGCTTCACTAGGGAAGAGGTCTTTGCCCCAAATGCTGGAGGAGATTAGCTTCCTTGGCTCGTGCCTCACCGCAGCCGAGGCGAACACGAACTCCCTACAAGCCCTCCTAGCTTTGACGAAGCTATAAAGGTCCTTCGTCACTGTGACTAGGTGTGTCTTAGCCACTACCATGAACATCTCATGGACCTTGGGGTCACTTGCCATTGTCTCCAGAGTTGTTTGATGAGACATTGAGGAGCAAGTCTTTCTTTTGTCTCAAGCTCCTTTCGCAAAAGAAAGTCAGACAGCTTAGGGAGGTTCTCACCGAACTGACGTCCGGCAATATCAGCCTCCAACTTCCCGACTGAGAAGGTAAGATGGACGTCCTTCCAGTCCTTGTGGTCCATGGGTAGGGCCAAAAAACAGAGGTTTACACTCCTCCAAGGAGGGGCATGGCTTACCTGCCTCGACTGCTTTCAGCACAGCCGTAAACCCTTTCTGCATAAAGGGGAAGGCTCTAGAAGGAGAGGACACAAAGGAAGGGTGCTTCTTACTCAAAGCAGGTACCTTCGAGTTTGAGAAGCCCCTCTCTTTCATCGAGCTTGACAATAAAGCTTGAGCCTTAGCGTGGTCCAAAACTATGACCTCCTTCGGCTCTGTTTCTTCCTTTGAGGCTGGTTCCTTCCTTAGACGGACATAACATTCCGGATACGACTCCTTGCTGGGCCAGAATTCCACCTCCTCAAGGGAGACTGAGCCTAACTTCTCCGAAATGACGATTTTTCCCGTCGTCATAGGCATGTGCTCAGCATACTTCCAAGGGTTAACATCTGAGCACAAGGGAAGGTCTTTCACGCTGAGCTTCTTCTGGGGCCCACGTGATGCTGCAAGTCTCCGCATCTCCAGCTCCATTGCAGCCGCCTTCTCATTATTCTCCCTCTGCATCTGTTGGATTATTCCAACGATGGAGGAAAGGATCTTTCCCAGCTCATCTGGGAGAGAGGACGATGTTGAGGGAATAGGTTCAGGGGCCTGAACCGGAGTAGCCGACACCTAGTCGACCTCTTCCTCTTCATTGTCTGGAGCCTGCTCTTCATCCTGGTCTTCTGCCAGAAGGTCATCTTCCAGACGCTCTGACACCTCCGACATCCTATCGTCCAATTGGATGTCCTGCAGGGCGTCCGCGACTTCAGAATCCACAGGGATCTGAACCACTGGTATCTCCACTTGAGGCTGGGGAATCACTGCATCAGCTGACACCCTGGGGAAAAGGTAAGCCCTCATCTTCTCACATGGAAGATACGGCCCAGAAGTGTTCTTCTGAAAGCCCCTTACCCAGGTACGAAACTTCTCCCTTGCTGCGTCCCTTGACTCTTAGGGGAATCAAAAGCCTCAGTAATCAGGTTTGTGCACACGGTACATACCTGCGGGTCCCAATACCGGAGATCACCTTTGGAGACTGCGCATGCTGCGTGCCTCCTACACAAATCGCAGAAGTTCTTGCTGCGGACGTTGCAGAAAACGCTTCCACACTTCGGATGGTCCTCCTGTAAAGAGAAGAAAATTCCATGAGTATCAAGTGAACTACGTATCACTGGATATACATAGCTTAGCACAACTAAACTAGAAAGGAAAGACACACACTTGTATTTCCCGCACAGTCAATTGCTGCAACCTTCCAGATAATAAAATCGTATGGTTAATCTATTCTAGAGCAACCAATGAATAATTTCCAGAGGAAACAGGTGTAGCTCACACCCAAAAAATGATTTTAAAATGCTGGATAGTAGACAAGAAAGAACTCACTTTCTTGATCTGTAAGGTTACACCAAAGGGTTGTGCGAGACAACACAAAAGTGTTAGAAAAACTTAGTGTTGTAACAAATACTATACTATAGTTTTCTCTCTACATTATATACTATACTGAAAAATACTGGCTACAGTATAGAAGGTAATGTGCCGGCGGGCGGCACACACCTTAACTAGTTCCAAAATATACTACTTAAGAACTATAAGGTGGAAGAACGCTGGTTCAAATGCATGTGCCGGCCGGCAACTACACAAGATAGCACCCGGCTGCCAGCCACCAATCGCAGCGGCCAGCAGACAATGGTGTGAAATATAGCCGGCTGGCAAAGGTATACAATCAATGCCGGCCGGCAGCAAAAGAACCAGAGAACTCCGACTGCCCGACTGCGGGCCACTCAGGCCGGCAGCCGGGCTAGGGTACAACACTTAGAAGAAAAACAGAATGGATGCCGGGATAAGAGACTGTACTACCTCATAACCCGGCAACCCGAAAGAGTGCACATAAGGAAGGGGAGAATATAACTTCAGGCTTCCTGACCAATGCCATCTGGCTCTACAGACAAACATGGATGAGAGACCAAGGGAGGTCCGGGCAGCACTCAAAGCAGAAGACCCTTGCCGGCCGGTGGCAAGGGACTGAGTCAACCCCATATCCTAACCTATGCTAGGTACAGATGTAGAATGACGGACAGGAATGCAATGGCTAGGCCATCACAAAGGAAAGAGGGGGAAAGGGAGAAGAGGGTCCTGCCAACCTTGCTCTAATAATGAATCACCCGCAGCCAAGAAAACTCATCTTAGCCTAGGGAAGATCCGAGGAGGGAGGCCAGCAATAGTTGCTAACTCCCTCGGAACCAAAGCAAGGAAGGCGTTGTTATTCACAGAAAAGAGGATCTCATCCTCCACACCGAGAACAACAACACAGGATTAGTCTGCTAGATCACAAGAAAAAGGAATCATCTCGTACAGAAACCTTCGAAAGTGAACTAAGGAGGCTAAGCCTCCTATGTCTGTTGTCAGTCTAGCGAGGGAATCTCAACCACAAGCTAGACATAAACAGACTCAGACTAAGAACTCTGATGCCCTGCCCCCTCCCTGAAGCCAGACTTACTGGAAACAGGAAGGAACAGAAACACCCTAATATAGTTGTATCTAAAGTCAATTCAGATAAACCATTAGGGTTAAGCCCAAGGCTTAAACAGAGGGAAAGGGATTGCACACCCTCTCCGAAGAGAAGAGAGCAACCGGGGAGTGTGAGAAAGTATACTAAGGCCCCATAGACAACTAGCCTAGGCGCAAAGAGAATCGATTACCTAAATTACCGAAACTCACTCGTATACTATCTGGGAAGAAATCAACATAATCTTAAATGTATAAAACTGCCTAAAGCTTCAATAAAATTTTAAAACACTCGGAAATCTGAATATCATGCAGGAAAGTACTAGGCCCAAACGACTAGGCTACTAGGTCTAGCGTAGGCCAGAATCGGCAAAACCTTCGCCAAAACAAAAATACTAAAAGCATCATATAAAGAAATCCTATGTAATGCTAAACAGCTAAAATTATTAAAGCGAAACAGCCGGGAACGTCGCTCTGGCTAACTAAATAACTCATACCTAGCGAGCGACAGCGTCCAGGACGCCTCCGGTAGGCAACAGCTCTTGTAACAACGATATCACTATCAAATCACTTTTAAAATTACCAAGAGCTTATATTTATACATAAAAGAAATAATACTCAACTTATCAGAAGCAGAAGAAGTTGGAGAAAGCATTATAAGTTGAAATAATCCAAGAATTGCGAGAAACAGTGAAAAAACACCGAGTTGTTGAGCTATGCAAAAAGGAATACAGATGGCGCCGTGAGCTGCGCAATGCGCGCTTACGAAACGGGAGAGGAGAGATACCTTGCGAGCGGCTCTCCCTTCTTTCTCGTTTTTGTTTTCTTGCCAATTGACCCCTTCGAAGTGTTAACTCTGTTCGGGGTGCAGATTGCTATATGGCGTATCAAGAATACGTCCTCTGATATTTTGCGATATCCCTGGTTCTTTTATTAGGGATATTCGCTCCAGGAGTTAGAATTCTGGGTACCTTACGGTAAATTCTCTGGGAATATCGCCGTAGTTATAATATACCCAAGGAAGCTACCCTTTAGGAACTTCCATCAGGACGACATGGCTTGAGCCCAAAAATCACACTTAAGAAACAATAATAACTGCAATGATGAGTAATGTTTATTAATTTTATCCATGTTCTTTCCTTTATTTTTTTTGTTATTGCCAATGCTATTGCCATAATGACTTTTTGTTTTGAAGAATGAACCGATATATGAATAAGATGTACTGCACTTGTTTTTACTTTATCATTGTAGTAATTAGGTGTTAAGCAATGGTAGGGGTGTTGGAAGATCTCCGGATAAGATCTTTGGTAGGGAGCCTATCTGAGAGTCAAAAGGGGGAGGGAGCGGAGAATAGGGGTTTGTCGTGTAATGGGACCGTAGCCGGAGTCAAGGTGCAGGGGGCCATCGAGGGGAGGGATTCCCAGTCGAAGGGGAGCACCGGAGTAATAGGAAAGTAATGTGTTCCCAGCTCAAGTATGTTAGCGGAAAACTATGACGGAGTTCCGGAATAGTGGGGTCCAGACCCAATGCCCAGGCCGGAGCGGGGAGTAGAGTGGGACTAAGAGGGAGGGGGAACAACGTGGCGGCTCGAAAGCAGGCCAAGCTAACCTAGAATATGAGACTCTAACACGACAGAGCCTATGTAAAAATTAATCACTAGCCTATTAGAAAGAACAAAGTAACCTGGTAAAATAATTATAAATAAATGAACTCGTCTATCAACGAAAAAGAATAATCCCAGAAGGGGAGAGATAGAGAGGGGGAGAACCAGAATCTGTGAGGAAAATATTCCGAAACAGAAAACGGGAAACTCCAGCCTCTCACACTCGAAGGTTACTAAGCTCGATCTAGAATGAACACGAACCCAATAAAATCACGTAACACATCTGTCCGTAAAGTACAAAATAAATATACAACGAAGAATAGCGAAAGGGGAAAATGGACACTCTGAACGGATGAAATTACAAGGAAAAAAACTTGTAAAGAGCTAACACCAACCCACTGGGTAGGGAACCAAACTAATAAAACCCCGAACGCTATTCTTCGTTAACACAAGAAACGGACTCGGAAGCGACTCATAAGTACTTAAAAGTAAAAACAGCAGTTCTAAATAATGGCACATGGCCAATAATCTAACTTAAGATTAAAAAGAACCTAGCATGACATTAAACACCCGAAGGCATGTAAACAAGCGATAACAATGGCCGCGTAGGACGCGGGGCGGCATCAAGCCGAACGCACTAAAACAGACACAATATGTAAGTAAGGCATACAAGCCCGGGTCAAAAATAATGCCAAAACAATCTATGGTACTTAACATTGGTGCAGGTGGAAGGAGAGCTTCAGCCATGGCGAAGAAATCCAAAAAACACAGCAAAAAGAGCGCACAAAAACAAAGGTAGCGTCGTTGACGAGTCCAAAAAGAAGGATGTATAGATGGCGCTCGGGTCGGGCGTCGGTTGAGTGGATCAGGTTGGTTCGGTTAGTGCCGCTGTAGCGGCTCATCCCTTATTAGTGAAGGAATTATCTAAATGGAAGACGACCTGTGAATAGTGGTTTTCACACGCCCTATCTTTATACACGACGCCCCTTGGGTGCTCGCGCGAGGGTAGTAACCTCTGCATTCCATGCTTTAACTTTCTCTGGTATATTTGGAAGTATTTATATCAGAAAAGTGACAAGAAGGACCTTTTCACCGGGCGTCACAGGTCGATCCAGAAATAATAATAATCACACTTTAGAAACAATAATAACTGCAATGATGAGTAATGTTTATTGATTTTATCCATGTTCTTTCCTTTATTTTTTTTTGTTTTTGCCAATGCTATTGCCATAATGACTTTTTGTTTTGAAGAATGAACCGATATATGAATAAGATGTACTGCACTTGTTTTTACTTTATCATTGTAGTAATTAGGTGTTAAGCAATGGTAGGGGTGTTGGAAGATCTCCAGATAAGATCTTTGGTAGGAAGCCTACCTGAGAGTCAAAAGGGGGAGGGAGCGGAGAAGAGGGGTTTGTCGTGTAACGGGGCCGTAGCCGGAGTCAAGGTGCTGGGGGCCATCGAGGGGAGGGATTCCCAGTCGAAGGGGAGCACCGGAGTAATAGGAAAGTAATGTGTTCCCAGCTCAAGTACGTTAGCGGAAAACTATGACGGGAGTTCCGGAATAGTGGGGTCCAGACCCAATGCCCAGGCCGGAGCGGGGAGTAGAGTGGGACTAAGAGGGAGGGGGAACAACGTGGCGGCTCGAAAGCAGGCCAAGTTAACCTAGAATATGAGACTCTAACACGACAGGGCCTATGTAAAAATTAATCACTAGCCTATTAGAAAGAACAAAGTAACCTGGTAAAATAGTTATAAATAAATGAACTCGTCTATCAACGAAAAAGAATAATCCCAAAAGGGGAGAGATAGAGAGGGGGAGAACCAGAATCTGTGAGGAAAATATTCCGAAACAGAAAACGGGAAACTCCAGCCTCTCACACTCGAAGGTTACTAAGCTCGATCTAGAATGAACACGAACCCAATAAAATCACGTAACACATCTGTCCGTAAAGTACAAAATAAATATGCAACGAAGAATAGCGAAAGGGGAAAATGGACACTCTGAACGGATGAAATTACAAGGAAAAAACTTGTAAAGAGCTAACACCAACCCACTGGGTAGGGAACCAAACTATAATAAAACCCCGAACCCTATTCTTCGTTAACACAAGAAACGGACTCGGAAGCGACTCATAAGTACTTAAAAGTAAAAACAGCGGCTCTAGATAATGGCACATGGCCAATAATCTAACTTAAGATTAAAAAGAACCTAGCATGACATTAAACACCCGAAGGCATGTAAACAAGCGATAACAAAGGCCGAGTAGGACGCAGGGCGGCATCAAGCCGAACGCACTAAAACAGACGCAATATGTAAGTAAGGCGTACAAGCCCGGGTCAAAAATAATGCCAAAACAATCTATGGTACTTAACATTGGTGCAGGTGGAAGGAGAGCTTCAGCCATGGCGAAGAAATCCAAAAAACACAGCAAAAAGAGCGCACAAAAAAAAGGTAGCGTCGCTGACGAGTCCAAAAAGAAGGATGTGTAGATGGCGCTCGAGTCGGGCGTCGGTGGAGTGGATCAGGTTGGTTTGGTTAGTGCCGCTGTAGCGGCTCATCCCTTATTAGTGAAGGAATTATCTAAATGGAAGACGACCTGTGAATAGTGGTTTTCACACGCCCTATCTTTACACACGACGCCCCTTGGGTGCTCGCGCGAGGGTAGTAACCTCTGCATTCCATGCTTTAACTTTCTCTGGTATATTTGGAAGTATTTATATCATAAAAGTGACAAGAAGGACCTTTTCACCGGGTGTCACAGGTCGACCCAGAAATAATAATAATCACACTTAAGAAACAATAATAACTGCAATGATGAGTAATGTTTATTGATTTTATCCATGTTCTTTCCTTTATTTTTTTTGTTTTTGCCAATGCTATTGCCATATTGGCTTTTTGTTTTGAAGAATGAACCGATATATGAATAAGATGTACTGCACTTGTTTTCACTTTATCATTGTAGTAATTAGGTGTTAAGCAATGGTAGGGGTGTTGGAAGATCTCCGGATAAGATCTTTGGTAGGGAGCCTACCTGAGAGTCAAAAGGGGGAGGGAGCGGAGAATAGGGGTTTGTCGTGTAACGGGGCCGTAGCCGGAGTCAAGGTGCTGGGGGCCATCGAGGGGAGGGATTCCTAGTCGAAGGGGAGCACCGGAGTAATAGAAAAGTAATGTGTTCCCAGCTACGTTAGCGGAAAACTATGACGGAGTTCCGGAATAGTGGGGTCCAGACCCAATGCCCAGGCCGGAGCGGGAAGTAGAGTGGGACTAAGAGGGAGGGGGAACAACGTGGCGGCTCGAGAGCAGGCCAAGCTAACCTAGAATATGAGACTCTAACACGACAGGGCCTATGTAAAAATTAATCACTAGCCTGTTAGAAAGAACAAAGTAACCTGGTAAAATAATTATAAATAAATGAACTCGTCTATCAACGAAAAAGAATAATCCCAGAAGGGGAGAGATAGAGAGGGGGAGAACCAGAATCTGTGAGGAAAATATTCCGAAACAGAAAACGGGAAACTCCAGCCTCTCACACCCGAAGGTTACTAAGCTCGATCTAGAATGAACACGAACCCAATAAAATCACGTAACACATCTGTCCGTAAAGTACAAAATAAATATGCAACGAAGAATAGCGAAAGGGGAAAATGGACACTCTGAATGGATGAAATTACAAGGAAAAAACTTGTAAAGAGCTAACACCAACCCACTGGGTAGGGAACCAAACTATAATAAAACCCCGAACGCTATTCTTCGTTAACACAAGAAACGGACTCGGAAGCGACTCATAAGTACTTAAAAGTAAAAACAGCAGTTCTAAATAATGGCACATGGCCAATAATCTAACTTAAGATTAAAAAGAACCTAGCATAACATTAAACACCCGAAGGCATATAAACAAGCGATAACAATGGCCGCGTAGGACGCAGGGCGGCATCAAGCCGAACGCACTAAAACAGACGCAATATGTAAGTAAGGCGTACAAGCCCGGGTCAAAAATAATGCCAAATCAATCTATGGTACTCAACATTGGTGCAGGTGGAAGGAGAGCTTCAGCCATGGCGAAGAAATCCAAAAAACACAGCAAAAAGAGCGCACAAAAACAAAGGTAGCGTCACTGACGAGTCCAAAAAGAAGGATGTGTAGATGGCGCTCGGGTCGGGCGTCGGTGGAGTGGATCAGGTTGGTTTGGTTAGTGCCGCTGTAGCGGCTCATCCCTTATTGGTGAAGGAATTATCTAAATGGAAGACGACCTGTGAATAGTGGTTTTCACACGCCCTATCTTTATACACGACGCCCCTTGGGTGCTCGCGCGAGGGTAGTAACCTCTGCATTCCATGCTTTAACTTTCTCTGGTATATTTGGAAGTATTTATATCAGAAAAGTGACAAGAAGGACCTTTTCACCGGGCGTCACAGGTCGACCCAGAAATAATAATAATCACACTTAATAAACAATAATAACTGCAATGATGAGTAATGTTTATTGATTTTATCCATGTTCTTTCCTTTATTTTTTTTGTTTTTGCCAATGCTATTGCCATAATGACTTTTTGTTTTGAAGAATGAACCGATATATGAATAAGATGTACTGCACTTGTTTCTACTTTATCATTGTAGTAATTAGGTGTTAAGCAATGGTAGGGGTGTTGGACTGCTTAGGCCTGACCAGAAGGGGTGCTGAGGTCGAAAAAGGTTTAGAAACGCTGCTCTACAGCGTCTCCAGACTCAGCTGTCCCAGTATCTCTAGACTGACCGCATGCAGGTTCTTGACTCACCTGCTTCGTCCTCTCTGGCACTTTCTGAAGGTTTTCCAGAGTCTCTTGCCCCAGCCTTACCAAAACTTCCTAG
Source organism: Palaemon carinicauda (assembly GCF_036898095.1). Lineage (NCBI taxonomy): Eukaryota > Metazoa > Arthropoda > Malacostraca > Decapoda > Palaemonidae > Palaemon > Palaemon carinicauda. The sequence goes on along the minus strand of NC_090726.1, from coordinate 120,199,818 downwards.
AGGTTTTCCAGACTCACATGTCCCTGTATCTCCAGTCCACATGCATGTCCAAACTTGTCTTTTCAGCCTCTCCAGCATTTTCTGGATGTTTTCATTACTCACCTGCCTCAGTACTTCATGCAGGTTTTCCATACTCTCCGGCAACTTTTGGTAGTTTTCTAGGCTCACATGCCCCAGCATCTCCAGTACCCTATGCAGGATCCCCAGCCTCATCTGCCATAGCATTTTCTTCATCATCTGTAGATATTTCAAACTCAACTGCTCCAGTATCTCAAGCACCCTCCATAGGTTCTCCAGACTCCCCTGCACCAGCCTCTCCTTATAGAGGTTTTCCATACTCACCTGCCCCTGTATCTTCAGTACCTCATTCAGCTTCTCCAGACTCATCTGGCCCAGTATCTCTAGCATCATGTGTAGGTTCTCCTGCCTCTCCAGCTTTCTTTTCACATTAAACCTCTCCACCCCTTGCAATGGGTAAACCAATGACAGAAATAAAGATAAAGTATTATAATTTTACACCATTTGATTTTATCATTCTGCAGTTTATGTACTTTTTTTTTTATTTAGTCCTTGTTATGTTTCCTTGTCTCAAAGTGTGTTGCTATGACATAGACTGAGACTTTAATACTGCATTAGCTTTCCATTATCATTATCAATACTAGCTAAGGTACAACCCTAGTAAGAAAAGCAGGATGCTTTAAGCCTAAAGACTCCAACAGTGAAAATAGCCCAGTGAGGAAAGGTAATAATTAAACAAAAAGAATAGTGGGCCTGAGTGTATCCTCAAGCAAGAGAACTCTAACCCAAGACAAGAGGAAGACCATGGTAGAGAAACTATGGCACTACCCAAGGCTATAGAATAATGGTTTGATTTTTTTAGTGTCCTTTCAGAAGAACTGCTTACCATATCTAAAGAGTTTCCTCTACTCTTACCTAGTGGAAAGTAGCCACTGAACAATTACAATGCAGTAGTCAACCCCTTAAGTGAAGAATTATTGTTCGGATATCTTAGTGTTGTCAGGTGTATGAGGAAAGAGGGAAATTTATAAAATAGGCAGATGTATGTGTAGGCAAAGGAAAAAGGAGCTGTGATAAGAGAGGGATTCAGTATAATACTATATGGCCAGTCAAAGGACCCAATAACACTCTAGCAGTAATATCTCAACAGTTGGCTGGTGCCTTGGCCAACCTACTACCTGCCAACAGTGCTTACTGTATCTAGGCGTTCCGACTTGCACACAAGCTTGAGTTATAACACAGTTTAGAATGGATCTTTGTCGTAAATTGAGGACCTGTTGTAATGGCTTTTTGTCTTTTCTTTCTAGGTGTGTATCTGGTGTGTATCTGTTGTTGTATATGGGAAAATGAATACTATATAAAGTGTAAACTTTATTTTATGCATTTCATGACAAATTTTCAAGGAAACAGATTTTTCTTTGATGTAAATTTGATTTATTTACAAAGACCAAATTGTGTTGATATAAAGATTTATTATTGTATGCAGTAGGCTAACTAAACTGCTAGAGGCTTAGACCATCTAGTTTGAACTTAGGAACAAGTTAACTTAGTACAGCCCTGCAACTTTGTCTAGACTTCCTGACTTGACCAGCCATATATCTGTACCTCAGATCATATCCTCTGACCTCAGACTTTGCCAGAATAATCTGATATCTAGAACATCAAGGATTAAGTGCTTAGGCATTTCTTTATTTAAATGAAGCACTGTTGAGCCTTAATGGCATTAAGGTTTGAACTGAAAGATAAATATAATTGAAGCAAGTGATCTAAAATCCCTCTTTTTCCTTGATTAGAAACTGCAAAAGTGCTTTCTTGTGCATTAGTCAATACCACAGAGTTGACAATTTGAATTTGTAATTGATACAACTGGCTAGATCAGAAAAGAAAATTTTATGTAAAATAATTTGTATCTTTGAAGCATAAGGAATTAATGGGCAAAAGGTCTTAATTTTTTTTTCTATTTTAGAATGTACAAAATTGAAATAAGGAATGATTTCATACATTATCATTATATTTTCATTTGAAGACCAAGGGAATGGCTGATTATGGAAGTTCTATTCTATCGTAGTTGCTATGTGAATTACTCCCAAGTTAATGTCTTGATCTTTTACAGGAATTGCAGTGTTGGTGATTCTGCCTTTATGTCTACTACGAAACTTGGATCATCTGGCTTCAATGTCAGCGTTTTCCATAATGTTCTACTTTTTCTTAATAGTGGTTGTAAGTATAGACATATTTAATATTAATGTATTGCATGTATATTATTTTAGAATTTAAGATTGATTCTGGGTATCCTGAGTTGTTCTTAAACACCTAGTTTTGATATACATATGTTATTTTAGTGTTGTCATCATAAGTAAAAGTAATGTACCATATTATGAAAAGAAATCTACAAACTTGGCTGATCATTCAATTACCGGCTTAGAATTTGCTGACAGTTTAAGTACCAGTACTAAGTTTTAGGCTAATTATAATTTTGTAATCTTGAGTTGAGTATGACTAAATTTTTCATGGTTCTGTCTGTTTCTCTATAACATTGTGACATTGATATTTCTACAATATATTCACATGCAAATATAAAACAATATTTTATGTGTGTCTTCTGGACCCAAATAAGTGGTAGTGCTTACCAAGTGACAAGATATCCTTAAGAGAAGAGACTATCTGCCATAACCTATAACTTCTTAGGTATTTCAAGTTTTACCCACATTCTTATTCACGGAAGTATGTTGGTTCAGCATTTGTATGATGGAGGGTAATTAGAAAAAATATGCACAGGTACCTGAACTTCTTTATCTTGTATTTAATCGACAAAACAGTGTACTTGTGTTACGTTGGTGGAGTCTGGCCGATAACAGCTCACAAACATTTTGTAGTAGGCGAAGTCTTTCCGTTCTGAATTTCAAAAAGTTTCGTTCAGTGGGCGGAGTCTAATAATCAGTGACCATGATTTTCTATTTGCACCCCATCGAATGATAAAGCATTCTTTACATCAGGTTAGAGAAAATAAATTTAGGCATTCTTCAAATCTCTCATACTGCTAGAGGATATTATTGCTGATTAAACAGTAGTGAATTTGTTTGGTTACCAGATACCTACTTCTTGAATAATAGTACGATCAATATGGGCCCTTTAAACTTTAAGCGCAATGGTTAGTGTAACTTTTAATTAATAAAAAGAAGTATACTGTATTTATAGAAACCAGATTAAGTTGAACGACTCATATAATGCGGTTCCCAATCATATGTTTGAGATACAACTACTTTCAAACTGCACTAAAAGGACTCGGATAAAAAACTAAGAACTTAAGTTTACTTTAATGCCAGGTCTTTCCGAGTAAGTAGACATTACAGCACTGTAAAGCAAAACATCACGTAGCTACCTGATCTATTGCACAAGGAGAAACTAATTAAAAGTTTGCTTACAATGACAAAAGAAACCCATTAGATGTTTGGAGAACCACTTGAATACTTGAATAAGAAAGAATGGGAGAAGCTTTAGTGTATTTAGAAAATCAGTCTGAAGATCTCAAGTCAGAATGTGCACATTCACACTAGCGTATTTATGCTATTAGGTGATTGAACCACCATCAAGCCCAAGGCAAAATTACTCCATGCTAATATTCGTATACCTAAAGATTCATTCATTGAACAGTCATTACTCACAGACACATTCAAGTGATTCTGAATGGAGATCTTTTACAAGTGGAAAACCTCTGTTTGATCCTCAAACCCCTGTGGTGGAATAGTTTTGTGAAATCTGGTTCATTAGTAACTGATTGTAACCTTTACTACATTAAAAAATGGGATTTGTAAACATTCCCAAAAATGGATCCTGGCAATCAGGAGCACTTGGATAGATTCATAAAACAATGACTAGAAAGTCATAGTCATTCCAATTGCCTTATCCCTCTAGGATATTATGATTGTATAAGCCACGTGTGGTGTTCTATGGTAACTAACCAGGTGTAGTCACTTCAATTGTGAAGATATGACTTTTCTGGTGTTAATAAGAGCTCTGGTTTGAAGGGCTGACTTGTTCTACTGTCCCCTTGGAAAGCAACAACGATTTTTTTATATAAATTTCAGATCATGCTGACACTGTCCTTGTATGGATATAGTTTGACTGGTTGAGAAAATAGTCAAGAAAGGAAGATTATAATGCTAGAATGTTGCTTGTTGAATATACAGTATTCCCTCTAGACTTGCCAGTAGAATTAATTTCTGATGTATAACAGTCTTCTGCCTACTCAGGTCAAAAATGCCGGAAGATCCTCGAAAAGGGGTCAACTCTGACTCTTGCAAATGACCTGGCTGTTAAAGCTAAAATACCAGTGGCCCTTACCAACAGAAGGAAACTGATCTGCTACCCTAGCTAATTTGTTAAGCTCCAGATGAGAACCCATCACAGGGAGTTACATCAGCTTATTCTTCTGACGGGCTAAGATAAAGGAGATCAGCAATAAACAAAACTGCTCCCTTTTTTCCATGACACAATTTCCAAAGGTCTTTGTCAACTTAGAGTACATGTCTGTAACAGTTCAATCCTTGACTAGTGAATGCCAGACTGGGGTTCGAGTCCCGCTCAAACTCGTTAGTTTCTTTGGTTGTTGCAATCTCACCATCCTTGTGAGCTAAGAATGGGGTGTTTGGGGGAGCCTATAGGTCTATCTGCTGAGTCATCAGCAGCCATTGCCTGACCCTCCTTGGTCCTGGCTTGGGTGGAGAGGGTGCTTGGATGCTGATCATATGTAATATGGTCAGTCTCTAGGGTATTGTCCTGCTCGATAGGGCAATATCACTGTCCCTTGCCTCTGCCATTCATGAGCAGCCTTTAAACCTTTAGCCAAGTTTAGTTCATGGTGTTCCTCTTCCATAGAAGCCCAATCCTTGATCTTCTTGAAAACTACCCTTACCACTGAATTGGCAAAGCAGCTCATATCCTTCCAAGGAGAAAACCGAAGAAAACCTAGGGTGGTACAATTCAGAAGGTGGAAAACGAGAATGTGCATACATCACAAGGAAAATTCAAAGTGCAGCGTTGCCCTCTGCGCATCAGACAAAGAGGATGATCAGCCTCAACCTTACTCATGAATGTACCACAGTGACGATTCAGCAATCCTGGACATGTCCGCATGTTATCAGATTCACAAGCATTCACACTGTAAAAGGAGAAAATGAATATTGGAAGTACTGCAAAAATTGAGACAGTTAAGAGAGTGGTGGGTACATGGCTGTTCATTAGCATTACCAGAATCTCAATGCAGGCTTAGCTCGCTGGGAGACCCTTGATGATTCTTCATTGGCCATTACCAGCTGTTGCCAGAATCTTACTCCCCACTAAAGGATGAGGGTTTGTATAGCTAGGAAAATATAATTGTTCCGGCGTAAATACAAACCCTCTGCTATTTATAGGGGTAAATTTCGGCGTAGCTGAAAGATGAGCCATGATAATTTTAGTGAGGGATAACTACCCCATTCTCTAGTTAGCGGGTGGAAGGTAAGGTAAACTGGCTACCCCGCTCACTCACACCTCTCGGCTGAGTAACCACTTTACTTTTTGGCTCTGTAGAGAACGGACATGCTGCCGTTCTCTCCTGCAAAGACTTGCCTTGATTGTTTTTCTGATTAATTTTTTTTTCTCTTTTGTATGTGTTTTTTTATCTTATACATATTTATGCATGTATATATGTATAAATAGAAAAATACTCATATTGTTAAATACTTGTAATTTTAATTACTGTTGACAATGTATCCGGCGGTCTCCGTCGTAAGGGAAGTGTCATTGTTTTGATACTACTCCCCTACCTTGCCGACCTCCCCTGCATGGGTGGTCGGCAGGTCCTCAACACTCTAGTGTGTTTGTTTTATTACTTGAGTTAAAGTTTGTAACAGTTCAGCTCCCTTTTAAGGAAATCTCTTACAAGGAAGGTGACTTATTCCCCGAATAGTTTGTTATGCAGTGGATTTATGAATTATAATTCATCACAACTTTTATTTCCTTTTCTAACAGATAGCAGCAACGTAGAACGCAAGGCCACTTCCTGTGGCAGCTTGTGAGCTGCCCATGTTACGAGGTAGCCCTCGTTGTCGACCTTCAACTTGAACAAGGCTTGTTGATGGGGAGCATAGTTTGCTGCCAGGAGGTTCGCCTCCAGGGGTTGGAGAACCTTCCATTACGACGGAGTGTTATCCTTCCCCGAAGTTGGGCTGCCCCCCTCCCCTCCCCCTTTTCCAAGATAGAGCTTCCCCACTTCAGCTGTTCAGCACTTCACTCTTTCGGGAAGAATTGCCGACAGCTCGACAAAATCTGCTTTAGCTATTTCGTCGCCGAAGACTGTGCTTCTTCCCCTTGAGTGGGAGAAAAACAAGTCCGAGGCTTGTTCCTCCTTCGAGGGGAACTTCTCTCACGTTCCCAAGATTGTTACGCCTATGCTTTTTTCCCATTGAGCTGGGAGAAAGCTTGTCTTAGGCGATGTCCTCCTTCGGGAGGACTTCTCTCTCGTTCGCGGAGAGAGATCATTTACGCCTATGCTTTTTTCCCATAGAGCTGGGAGAAAGCTTGTCTTAGGCGATGTCCTTCTTCGGGAGGACTTCTCTCGTTTGTGAGATAGTTTGTTCAGTGGCCAACATATGTCGTATGCCTACGCTTGTTTCCTATAGGTCTGGGAGAAAGCTTGTTGTAGGCGATCTCCTTCGGGTGAACTTTCCTCTCGTTCGCGAGAGAAAACTTATGTTCAGCTTTTGTGTTAGAGCTGTGGGTTGTCGCAGGCGCTGCAGCCAGTCGATCAGGCCTTGAGTCTGTTTCCGACGTTGAGGAGTTTGCTGATCCACCAGGGGCGGTGGCAGAGCTTTCTCCGAAGCAGGTTGCCTCTTCGGGGGAACGAGTCTCTCGTTCTCGAGAGAAGACTGCCTCTGGGCATCGGCGGTCCCCCTTATGCTTATGGTTCTCCTCCAGGGGTGGAGCGAGAACCTTGTCTTAAGTGACGTTCTCCTTCGGGAGAACAAACCTCCCCTGTGGAGGAGTTATCTTTAGAGCTGGATCAGTCTCCCCCTTGGGCGAAGTCTGCTCTGCGTTCTTCTCCGGAGGATTGTAGGGTGGAAGGGTTTGTGATCCCTCTCCATCCTGGATGTTCTCCTCCTTGTGCTGGGAGGATATGTCCTTTTGAACCTGCTGGTTCTCCTCGAGGTGATTGTGAGCCTTAGGGCTCTCATCATGTTGATCCTGCGGGTTCTCATGGCCTTAGGAGTCCTTCGGGCCGCCGTCGCGCTGGACTTTCGGGTTCACGCGACTTGGAACCTTTGGGTTTCAGTTACGCTGAGTCTTCGGGCTCTTGTAACGATGGTTATGCTGATCCTTTGGGCTCTCGTACCATCAGTCACACTGACCCTCCAGTGTCTTGAGACTATGAAACTTTGGTTTCCCATTGCGGTACCCTTCGGTGTCTTGCAACATAGGTTACCTTGAGCCTTTGGGCTCTCGGGACTTTAGTCACGCTGGCACTTCAGTGTCTCGTGACAGGGAAACTTCGGTTTCCCGTTAGGCTGACCCTTCGGAGCCTTGCAACACAGTTTATGCTGATAACATCGGTACCGCTAACCCTGTTGGCTCTCGTGCCGAACGCTACGCTGAACCTTCTGGTTCTTGTACCTTTAGTCACGCTGACACTTCTGTGTCTCGTAACTGAGGAACTTCGGTTTCTTGTTGCGCTGATCCTTCGGGGTCTCGCAACACAGAACACGCTGAAACTTCGGGTTCTCGTAACCCTCGTCATCAAGAGTCTTACTCATATGACAGAGAGTGTTTGTACTCTCATCATGTTGAGGGTTCGCACTCGCTCGGCCTGTGCTACGTTAAACCTCTGGTTTATCGTATAGCAAGGAGTTATCTCCTAAGGCGCCGCCCTCTAGGGCCTCATGCAACCATGCTGAACCTTCTGGTTCTCGTGAACCTAGTCACCTAGAGGTCTACTGTTACAACTTTGCGCGCGCGAATCTTACACTCGCAACCAACACCGCGAGCGATCATCGTCATGTGGAGCCTTCGCGCACGAGCGACCTATCCTACGCGCACCAACCATCTAGGCGGCCGAGCAACTCTGCGCGCGCAACCATCTCAGCGCGAGCGATCAACACTATGCTGAACCCTCAGGCGCGAGCGATCAACACTATGCTGAACCCTCAGGCGCGCGCATCCCAACAGGAGTTAGTGATGAGGTTCCTAGCCGTGCGAGTTCTGACAGAGCATGCGATTGTGGTTCGCGATCCTCTATTCCCCCCCCCCCCCAGGATTCCTACCTCTTGACACAGCTCTTCTTCGCGCTTTGTCACATGACAGAACAGCATCGCTTGACACACTCCAAGCTCCAGCTCTTGACGTTCGTATGTCTCGGTCAAGAGAGGGTTCTCGCGGTTTAACATCCTCGTGTAACCAAACCCACCTCTCTTCGGTGGCTACCTCAACCTCGGACGAAGTACAGTCTCCCCTTTTGGCGGCAGGGGGTAACCCTCCTTCAAGGAGAGACACCCACCAGTCTCTCCAATCTCATAGGCCTCCATCATCACTGCAGAGACAGCAGGCGCCCACGCGACTACGCCCATATCCTATCCCTAAGGGTAAGCCTGTGCCGATCTTGCCTGCCGGGAAGCCTCCCTCTGCCGAGGTTCCTAAACCTTGAGGGATACCTGCTGCTTAAGGGTTTCCGTCTCCCTACAGGTAACTATGACATAGTTCCTTTGGGTTCTGATCATGCTTCTGGTCGCGTGATACACGACACGATTCCTGAAGATTCTATCTGGAATCTGCGACAGAATTCCTGCGGGTTCTCGTCACAACGATCCCTTAGGGTCTCGTGAAATAGATTCACGATCCCAATAGGGCGTGAGAAAGGAATTCACTAAATAAATTAAGAACCGGTGATCCAGAGTTTGTTTGATAACTCTATGGTCGACCTATCCCCCTCTACGGGATGGGGGATGGAACTTCTAGCATAGCGGGACTTGTTACATCACTCTACACTCCCAGCTGATCACTATGTAAGCTAGGCTGGTCTTGCCAGCACCGATCCTTTCGTCTTCGAACGAACCACCGTCATCTTCCCTCCTCCCTCCCACTTCGAGTGTTTGGGTTACCTGGTGGCTTGTGATATTTTCTTGTCATCCAGAAACCCTCAACTGCCGGGACAGAAATTAGTGGGGAATGAAAAATTCTTTTTATTCCGGTTCATTTCCCATTGCAGGCCTTGCCTGAATTAGACGGTAGTTTTCTCGTAAGCGTTCGATGGCAACTCCTTCGGCTAAGCGGTCGATAGCAATTATGTCTGGTCTTGTTAAAGCAAACCCCCACATACGAGAGTTCACCCTTTTCGGGAGACACTCGTTCCTGAGAAGTTTTACAGAACTTAAACGGTTGTTGTTAAAATTCATAAAGGCTCTAAGCCTTCCCGGAGCATGCGCTGTATCCAGGACAAAACCGTGAGGTTATTGTCATAAACTCGGGTTCTACCGTTTGATTGAATCGGCCGCTCCCGTCATTGTACCTTGGGTACAACAACTTACCGTTTTGTACAATAGGCTTCTGAGACTTTTTATTCTACCCTTAAGGGTTATTGTCTCAAACAATTAGTCCCAAACGAGCAGTGTTAGCTTATGTTCTAGAACAATAGCAACAGCGAGGGCAGTTTATCATGTTTACGAACGTTTCAAACTCCGCCCACAGGGAACCAGACAATAACGTTAAAAACGCTTCAAGATGACGAAAATTACGGAAAGATCATTGCTCAGAAGCCCCTCCCATAAAGAGGAGGGGCAAACTAAAGGAGAAAGGATCCCTCTTATAACTTTATATTTAGTTTGAAAACGTGTGCTCTCATTCAAAAAATTATTACAGCTAGTCAATGATCAAAAACTCCTTGGGCAATAATATTGCGATTTGTCGCACATACATTATTCACCCAACCGGATTCGTTGCAAACGTTTCCTGGAGGCAAAGATTACGCATGCGCCAGCGCAGATGGGTAAATACATATGCGTGCAAGCAATCTTTTTTGCCAATAAGGGCTATATACATCTTGCAATTAAAACTCTGTTCTATTAAGTTGTATAGTAGGTAGTAGGTTGGCCTGGGCACCATCCGCCCGTTGAGATACTACCGCTAGAGAGTTATGGGGTCCTTTGACTGGCCAGAGAGTACTACATAAGACCTTTCTCTCTGGTTACGGTTCTTTTCATTTGCCTACACGGACACCGAATAGTCTGGTCTATCCTTCACAGATTCTCCTCTGTCCTCATACACCTGACAACACTGTGATTACTAGACAATTCATCTTCACCCAAGGGGTTAACTACTGCACTGTAATTGTTCAGTGGCTACTTTCCTCTTGGTAAGGGTAGAAGAGACTATTTAGCTATGGTAAGCAGCTCTTCTAGGAGAAGGACACTCCAAAATCAAACCATTGTTCTCTATTCTTGGGTAATGCCATAGCCTCTGTACCATGGTCTACCTATGGTAAGCAGCTCTTCTAGGAGAAGGACACTCCAAAATCAAACCATTGTTCTCTATTCTTGGGTAATGCCATAGCCTCTGTACCATGGTCTTACACTGCCTTGGGTTAGAGTTCGCTTGCTTGAGGGTACACTCGGGCACACTTTTCTATCTAGTTTCTCTTCCTCTTGTTCTTTTAAAGTTTTTATAGTTTAAATAGGAAATATTTATTTTAATATTGTAATTATTCCTAAAATATTTTATTTTTCCTTATTTCCTTTCCTCACTGGGCTATTTTCCCTGTTGGGGCCCCTGAGCTTAAAGCATCCTGCTTTTCCAACTAGGGTTGTAGCTTAGCATTTAATAATAATAATAATAATAATAATAATACTGAAGCCAGGTTATTCAGTACATTACTTGACTACTTTCCTGTAACCAGATATACAGCATTTGCGTTGTGCTTTCTTATAGGCACTTTTTCCTTTCTCCCGATCGGAAATCTTAGTCTCTTACAATGAGTCTGACCGGAAGCTTTTCATAAGCATATTTGTTCACTAGTAGGGAAAATTCAATACAAATGCTATTTTACCGATCGGAGAAGGAGAAGTATAAACGTTTTTGTCCTAAGAAGGAGGAATCACTGTTACAAACGTTTTCAACGTTCTCCAACTGAGTTCCGGATACGACTTTAAGTCGAGCTACACATGTATGCTTGTCATGCTCACAGTTCGGTGTCACTACTCCGAAGTAGACTTATGCCTATTACCCATCCCACAATAGATTGAAGATACGTCTCAATCTCTTCTTGGGGTTGGTTGGATGCGTTCGGTAATTACCGTCCGGTCTCTGGAAGGCGATCTTTATGGAGATTCGCCCTTATAACATAAGCTGTACTGATTAACTGGTTTACCGATTGGTATTGGCCTTATTCGGCCAACCTCAGAAGATTGGTGGCAGTTGGAGGGAGGACAGGCTCCTCCCCTTCATTGCAAGAACGTGCAAATAGTTGCATGTCTCGACATCACCTTGAGATGTGTTCATTGCCATGCAACCCCCTCCCCCCGCTGGACAGACTGCAGATGGTGGGTGGCAGACGAGAGCTTCTGCAAAGAGGCCTATCATATCGTCTCCCCTCTGGATCTGATGTTCTCTTTACTGCATCAAAAGAGGGTGGGGGGATGCATGTGCCGCACCATTCTATCCTTGTCCGTTGGCCTGATTCAGAAAGGTACCTCCATTCACCTCTCTTAGAGAACCGTCTAGCAGTAGGAAGCCTCAGATGGACAGAGGCCAGCTAGGTGCCCCCATCTAATGTGCTTGCAGATAATCTTAACAGGACCTCTCAGATAGTGGGCTCCTAGTGTATTTGAATCATCTTGTATCCAACAAAGTCTTAACTTTGTGAGATCCCCGACTGTGGTCATGCTCTCAACGGGGCTGAACTTCAGGCTCCCGCTCGACCATTCCCGAGTCCCGGAACACCAGGCCCTCGAACAAGATGTATTCCAACATCGGTGGGACAACTTAGATGTGTACGCTTTTTCCCCCATTCGGTCTGGTGAGAAAGCCCTCAGTCAAATCAGGATAAGCAAGATCTTTTCAATGACTCCAACAGCTTCGCTATGGCATCACGTTGAATGGTTCCCAGACCTTCTGCAGCTCCCGACGGAGCTCCGAGGAATCATCCTCAAAAAACGATCATCCAAGCAGCCACATGCTAACACTCCAAAGTCATAGCTTTGCTTTAACTTCACGCCTGGGACGGTACTACACCTCCTCTCTCAGAGAGGCCTTTCGCAACGAGTTGCGGAAAAGATGTCTAGGCACCTCAGCCATTTTTGAGCGTCGGTCTTCCAGGCAAAGTATTCGGTCCTTTGTGACTGATGTCGTGGAATGGGATTCTCTCCCATCGATGCCTTCACCTATACAAAGTTTGAGATAACTTGTCCCCCGTCGGATCTCAACCTCCTCCTGGGAACGCGGTTCGGGTCTTTCAGTCCCTGAAGGCCCCTCTCTACAAACCTTTATGCCAGTCAGCAGATCACTTCCTTACATTTTTGAGCGTTGGTCTTCCATGCAAAGTATTCGGTCCTTTGTGACTGATGTCGTGGAAGGGGATTCTCTCCCATCGATGCCTTCACTTATACAAAGTTTGAGATAACTTGTCCCCCGTCGGATCTCAACCTCCTCCTGGGAACGCGGTTCGGGTCCTTCAGTCCCTGAAGGCCCCTCTCTACAAACCTTTATGCCAGTCAGCAGATCACTTCCTTACATGGAAGACGACCCTTTCTACTCATTTGGGCTTTGACCAAGAGAGTTAGTGTCTTGTATGATCCATCTTCTGATGTCTCCTACTCTAGGAGACGGGGAGAAATAATACTCAACGGTCTGCCTGAGTTGATTACCAAGACTCAAAATCCGACTGTGCTGTACCCGAGGTGCAGCCCATTCCGGATAGAAAGTCTTCGTTCGGTAACCAAAGACCCTTCAACTGGGGTGTTACCCAGTGAGGAGTCTGTGGTGTTACCTTAAAAGAACGACACCAGGTCGCCCCCGTGTGTCGGTAGTGTTGACCAGCACAGGAAAGGTCAGTGGAGAATCACAAGGATTTCCTTCCTCTCTGGGATCGTAAGGCTATTGAGTTTGCTCTCAATGTAGACCTTCTTCCATCCTAGGACCCAGAGCTTGTAACGTCAGTGGCGTTGCTACGTCCCTGGCGTTCAAGAAACTACTCTGTGGCGCAGATACTGTAAGTGAGCATGTGGAAGCGTCAATCGACCTTCATGGCCCACTACCTGAAAGACGTAACCCACAGGAACATGGAGAACTTTTCCATCGATCCTGTGGTGGTCGCACAACAAATGGTCCAAACACCTCAGGTTCTTTGATGGACAAGTAGCAGAGGGTTGAGGGCTGAGGTTACCCGGGTTAGTCTGGGGTGAATGAGTAAGAAGGACTGTTTTTCCCTTCTGGGAAAAACAGCTCTGCAAGCCTCAGCATAGCTGACCTCACCTTGCTGCAGGTCCCTCCTAAGTAAAGAATAATACTTTGTTACGTCCCCAATACCTTTTTGAAGGAGGGTATTGGGCAAGTCTTAAGAGCAATAGGTTTTGTACTTGATTTCCTATGTTAAAGACAAGCCACCCTGTTACTTCCACTCACACAAAAGCTTCTTCAGCCCACTATCAGTGCATCACCTCATATCGGCATATAATTTTAGCGAGAGTAGGGTTCCTTCTACTATTGATCATAGAACGAAATAGAGAGGACCCCGGGTCATGACCAAGGCCAGTTGGTGAGGATTTCTCCCTCCTAAGAGTAAGTCACCCCTATAAATAGTGGCGGGTTTGTATTTACGCCGGAACAAATAACAAATTTGGAAGTAATTTGTATTTTTCCTAGTATACAAACCTGGCGCTATTTATACAAATTGGCCCGCCACCCTGTCCCCCGAGAAGTCCTGCCATAAAGTAAAGTGGTTACTCAGCCGAGAGGTGTGAGTGAGCGGGTAGCCAGTCTACCCCACCCCACACCCGCTAGCTAGTGGATGGGGTAGTTATCCTTCACTAAAATCATCATGGCTTGTCTTTCAGCTATGCCGAAAGTTACCCCTATATATAGCTCCAGGTTTGTATACCAGGAAAAATACAAAATACTTCCAAATTTTTTATTTTGCTTTTAAAATTTGTGATATTTAGATTTAACGATCAGGGATTATGCCACCTGTCGATGGATAGAAATAAACGTCATTAAGTATTTGAATAATGAATTTTTATATAAAAATCATGTTAACTTGAGATCAAAATTATACATGGGAAATTGGTGGAATATGTCAATAAAAGGATTATTTGTGTATATGTTTCACCTTCATTTTTGTGGCTTCCGAAGGAATCTGAATTCTTTCAGTTCCCACATGTAAAGAAAAGACTCAAGTTTGTCCAGGGAAAGAAATATGACTAATCAAATTATAAAATATTTTTAGCTTTGAATAAATTTTTCTCACATCGACAGTCTTATGATAATTACAAATCCTACATTTTAAAAAATTATCATAACTTTATTAGTAACCTAGATTTCTTACAAAACTCATGAGATCTAAGTAACCCCTACCAATTTCATTCTAAAACTTGTATCTTCTGAAATTGGGATGCTAAACCCTAATATAGAATATTTATCTCTAGGCTCATAACTAGCTTAATTACCATTTTGGGCTCCATTCCTAGAAAACTCCATTTCAGTAATTAGGGACCATGTATTCATAGGAATACACAGTACCTTTATCCTCTAAACCATATTGAAGCTCTCCTTGATTATTATCTCTCAATCCAGTCTAAATGAATGTTCCTGTTACTGTATTTCCATTAGGACTTATTTCAAAATATGCTTTTTGAATGTGAATTATTCTGTCATACTGTTTAGTACAGGGTTGTGTACCATACTTGTTTCTTATTTGTTGCTGAGCATGTACATGGGCTTTAAGCAACATGTTTCTCATGGGAGTTTTTATTTTTGCAGATATTTTGGCATGCATTTCCTAAGCTTTGGGATGGTACTTGGATTCATACGGCTGAACTGTGGCGACCAGCGGGTGCATTGCAGGTTCTTCCAATTCTTTCTTTAGCACTAGCTTGTCAAAGGTATGTAGTTTTATTACTTTTTTCCTATTTCAAAGAAAAGGGGAACCAATGTCAGGTTAGATTCTTTGGATGGGTTATTATTGGAGTACAGTTAATGGAAGTAATTACCTCTACATTTTCATTGAATTTTAATGATTGTTGTAGGTGTTCTCATTTTTAGCTTATGCAGTTACAAGCTAAAGGATAATGCACTTTAAATTATTTTTGAAGTGTGTACAAGTTGGTTGCAATAATATTTGATTATTGGTGATTATTTGAAGTAGAATTTTCAAGAAATACATATTTCTCAAGTTCTTAG
The DNA here is from genome assembly GCF_036898095.1 of Palaemon carinicauda. Classification (NCBI taxonomy): domain Eukaryota; kingdom Metazoa; phylum Arthropoda; class Malacostraca; order Decapoda; family Palaemonidae; genus Palaemon; species Palaemon carinicauda. The sequence continues at coordinate 120,184,383 of NC_090726.1, read as the reverse complement.
TTAAAATTGTTGAGAACAATGTTTGCATGATAGATGGTATAGTCTAGGAAGATTTAAACTTAAAGGATGGCTAGAATTATGAAAAGTTTCATACAACATGCACAACAAGCTAACCGAATGATGGTGCCAGAGGTTAATGCCATGATGAAGCATGATTTTGATAATACTCACATTTTTGTTCAACATTTCAACATTAGAACCATCCATTGAAGACCAAACAGGTAGAAAATATTCAAGACATAGCAGAAAAAAAAATATTCTTTAAGGATTATCAGGTTTCCATAATCTTCAAGACTTTCTGAGCTATTGAATTTTTTTGCAATTGAAGAAAAGGGTTTAATATATTTCTCTAAAGGAATTATCTTTTATGAATGACAGAATTTTAAATGAATTGCGCGTCTTTAAAGAAACACTCATAACTGAAAGATCTGGGGTGGTAAGTTGTCTAATACTTGTAATACCTACTAATGATTGTACTTTTAGTGAGTTTGGTTAAGGTTAAATTTTGCCCCCTATACTTTAGATTGCTCCATACACTAATTATTTAAATGAATGAAGCTTAGCTTATAGGGATCATGCTATTATCTTTAGAGCCACTGGCTTCCCTACTTCTAAAAAAAACAGAAGAAAAAAATATCTCATCTTCACTCTCCATCTCCTGTGTGATGCCTTGTCAATCCTATAGATAATACCATGAAGTAACATCAACCACAGGCATAATAATACCAAGCTTTATATAGTCATTGTTGGTTACCCCATGGGGACCGGCATCTCCAGCCTGGCTTTACCTATTTTTAACCATTATTTAACATTGTACATCTATCGATAGATATGAGATGTCACACTGGTTCTCGGCTAATGTAGGTGTAGTCCCAATGAACCCCCTGTTAGAGAGGTAAATTTTTTAGGTGGTATAGGGCAACAACATGACTTAATGTACTAATTGGCAACCCCATATCCTAACTCATTCAGACAGTGTTTGTAAGTACCATTCGTCACCATTTGTCTTCAGCCATGAAAGCATTCAAACACAGCCTGCATTGTCCATCGTATGTGTGGTTGTACTGACTATATATGATTCCATACAGATGTTGACTAACATTTTCCAAATGATGTTGAGCATATGTATTGAAAGTGGTAAATGGCATTGAAGAAACTCATATTTTCTGAAAAAGTGAATTATTTGAGGCAGCCTGAGAAGAGACAAATACAGGTAGTCGTCGACTTACGACATATGCAACTTATGACTGTTCGACTTGAGACAATTTTTTCATGGTGATGACGTCACAAGTCTATTGGAAGTACTACGCTAATGTGATGAATATTTCCTTGGAAATAATTTATTTTCTTGTATAAAAAATAAACTAATTTGTCTTCGTAAATTAGTATTTTCTTTTATTGATAATAACCGGGCAATACAGTGATATCCTTTCAGTATCAAGTAACGATACAAAGTATTTTCTGGGTCTGTATCGGTTGTTATGAGTACTATTTAGCGTAAATTTGATTCTGCGCTAGTTTTATTTAATCTGATAATTTATGGATATCTATTTAAAGAAAGTATACTAATAGGACAAATATGAGATGTCACATATTTTTCCGACACAGATACAAACCTTTCGCTATTTATAGGGTATTATTTTCGGCAATGCTGAAAACTAGCCAAGACAATTTTAGTGAGGGATAACTACTCCCATCCGCTAGTTAGTGGAAGGGGGTTGGGGTAGACTGGCTACCCCGCTCACTCACACCTGTCAGCTGAGTAACCACTTTTACTTTTGGCTCTCTCCCATTAACTCATAAACTGCCTTGACTTTATTTGCTTTTTCTTTTGTGTACGGTGTGTGTTTATTGTCCCGCCATGCGGACATATCCTGGTTGCGAGGGCCGCTGCTGCGGTACCTTTATGTCGTCCGTAGTGACGGACCCTCACCCCCTGTGCCCGACTTGCCGGGGACATCAGTGTTCTCAGGACAACACCTTTTCTGAGTGTCGGGAGTGGCTTGCCTCACAGTGGGAGAGGTTCGGGCGTAAAAGGAAGAAGTCTAAGCGCAAATCTTCGCCTTCAGGGTCTTCCTCGAAATCGAAGGAATCGCGGGCTTCTGCTTCCTCTATGCCTAAATCTCTGTCCGAAGCTGTTTCTCTGCCGGGCCCTTTCGGCTCTGAACAGGTTTGTCGAGCAGACACCGTTCAGGATGGAGACAGCCGATACTGCCAGACAAGCGATGAGACCGCAGGACTTCATGTGCACTCTAGATCTGAAGGATGCATACTTCCAGATCCCAATTCATCTGTCTTCCAGGAAGTATCTAAGATTCATGTTCAACCAGAAGCATTACCAGTTCATGGTACTGTGTTTCGGTCTTTCCACAGCACCCGAGGTCTTCACGAGAGTGTTCGCCCTAGTATCATCTTGGGCCCACAGAGTCAGCATCCGTCTCCTAAGATACTTGGACGACTGGCTGATTCTGGCAGACTCGGAAGCGGCCCTTCTCCGCCACCGAGATGAGATTCTAAGGTTTTGCCAGGATCTGGGGATCGTGGTAAACCTCGAGAAGTCTCATCTGCTTCCCCCTCAAGAACTGGTATACCTAGGCATGCACATAGACACCCTAAGGCACAAAGCGTTCCCATCAGACGAGAGAATTCAGAGACTGAGGGAGATAGCACAGGTCTTCCTTAGTTGGGAAGAGCTCCCGGCGTAGTATTGGCTTTGCCTTCTCGGTCACCTCTCCTCCGTGACCCGACTGATCCCCAACAGTCACCTCGGGATAAGATCCCTCCAGTGGCGACTGAAATCCCAGTGGAACCAGTACACCAGTTCCTGGGATCAACTAGTCCGCATAGGGGCTAGAGGAACAGTCGGAACCTCTGCAAAGGGGTCGATCTTCTCGTCTCTCCCCCGGAATTGATGCTTTTTTTTGGATGCATCAAAAGAAGGGTGGGGGGCTCACGTGCTGCACCATTACATCTCCAGCCAATGGTCCGAACCGGAAAGGTACCAGCACATAAATCTCTTAGAGATGAGGGCAGCCTTTCTGGCCCTCAAGGAGTTCCACCAGGTCCTGGCGGGGCACTCCGTGGTGTTGATAAGCGACAACACCACAATAGTAGCATATCTGAACAAACAAGGCGGAACCTTTTCTCAGCAGCTGTGCCATCTTGCAGTGGAGATACTCAGATGGGCAGAAGACAACTTGGTGACTCTATCAGATCGCTTCATTCTGGACAAGCGGAATGTGCTAGCGGACAAGCTGAGCAGAGCGATTCAGATAGTTGGCATCGAGTGGTCTTTGAATCATCTGATAGCCAACAAAGTCCTGACTTTGTGGGGTTCCCCAACTGTGGATCTGTTCGCAACGGCCCTGAATTTCAGGCTCCTGTTGTACTGCTTCCCAGTCCCGGATCCCCAAGATGCTTTTCAACAACGGTGAATAAATCTGGACGCTTACGCGTTTCCACCGTTCTGTCTGATGAGAAAAATCCTCAACCAGGTACGAGCAAGCAACAACTTGCAAATGACTCTCATAGCTCCGCTATGGCATCACGCAGAATGGTTCCCAGACCTTCTGCATCTCCTCACGTAGATCCCAAGGGAGCTCCCCCACAACACGACCTCCTCAAACAACCACATGCCAGCATCTTCCACAAAGCTGTAGCTTTGCTTCGGCTTCATGCTTGGAGACTGTCCAGCACCTTCTCACACAGAGAGGCTTTTCACAACCAGTTGCAAAAAGAATGGCTGGACACCTCAGGAGATCCACAGAGGCAACTTTACCAGGTGAAGTGGTCAATTTTCTGTGGTTGGTGTCGTGGAAGGGGTATCTCTCCCCTCGATACCTCTGTTCCAACTATAACGTAGTTTCTTGTATACCTTCGGGAAGAAATGCTTCTCTCGGTCTCGGCAGTCAAAGGGTACCGCTCAGCCCTGAGTCTCGCCTTTAGACTGAAAGGAGTTGATATTTCCTCCTTGTTAGAACTTTCTTTACTCATACGCAGTTACGAGCTGGTCCCCAGGCAGAGCTAAGACCTCCCCTTTGGAATGGGGTTTGGGTTCTCAGGTCTCTGAAGGGTCCCCCGTATGAACCATTACGCCAGGCCTCCGATCGCGACCTCACGTGGAAGACGGTGTTCCTGCTCGCTCTGGCTTCGGCCAAGAGAGTCAGCAAACTTCATGGTCTATCTGCTGATGTCTTCCACTCTAGAAGATGGGGGGGAGGGAAGTAATCCTCAACTACGTCCCTGAGTTCGTAGCTAAGACTCAAAATCCGGGTGTGCTGGACTTCAGGTTTGGCCCATTCCAGATAGAGTCTTCGTTCTGTAACCGAAGATCCAGACCAACTGTTATTATGTCCAGTAAGGAGTCAGAGGTGTTACTTAAGAAGAAGAACGACAGCTCGCCCCCGTATGCAAGTGCTTTTCGTTAGCACGGGGAAAGTCAAGAGGAGGGTCATGAGGAATACTATGTCCTCTTGGATAAGGAAAATGATTGAATACACTCACAATCCAGACCCTCCTCTGTCCAATCGACCCAGAGCTCATGACTTCAGTAGTATTGCAACGTCCCTGGCGTTCAAGAAGAATTTTTCTGTGGCACAGGTAATGCAAGCGGGTGTGTGGAGGCGTCAGACGACCTTCACCGCCCACTACCTGAAAGACGTAACCCACAGGAGCATGGAAACCTTTTCCATTGGTCCTGTGGTGGCTGCACAACAAGTGATCTAATGCCTCAAGCTCCTTGGTGGACAAGTAGTAGAGGGTTGAAGGCTGAGGTTACCTGGGTCAGTCTGGGGTGAATAAGAAGAATGTCTGGCTCCCTTCTTCCTTTCATCTTCTCCCACCTTGGGGAAACAGCTTCGCAAGACCACAGCATAGCTGACCTCACCCCTCTGCAGGTAAGATTCATATCCCTTGTGCATCCTGGGTATTAATTTATACTTTATGTCACCAATACCTCTTGAGATAAGGTATTGGGTATGTCTTAGAACTCATGCTTATCTTCGAGTTCTTACGTAAAGACAAGCCACTAGTCTCTCTCACACAAGCTTCTGCAGGCCACTATCAGTGTGTTACCTTGTAACTACTTTGATTTTAGTGAGGGTAGGTTTCATACTAATTAGATCAAAGATCAATTAGAGAGAACCGCGGGTCATAGCCAAGGCCAGTTGGTAGGACTTCCTCCCTCCTAAGAGTAAGTCACCCTATAAATAGCGAAAGGTTCATATCTGTCGGAACAAATAACAAATTTGGAAATAATTTGTATTTTTCCTAACATACAAACCTGGAGCTATTTATACAAATTGGCCCACCACCCTGTCCCCCTAGAAGTCCTGCCAGAAAGCAAAAGTGGTTACTCAACCGACAGGTGTGAGCGAGCAGGGTAGCCGGTCTACCCCACCCCCCTTCCGCTAACTAGCGGATGGGGGTATTTATCCCTCACTAAAATTGTCTTGGCTAGTTTTCAGCCTAGCCGAAAGTAATACCCTTTAAATAGCTCCAGGTTTGTATGTTAAAAAAAAATATAAATTATTTCATAATTTGTTATATTTCCTTTTACATTATTAAAATGAAATACTTTTTCTTGGTAAGTTAGTATTTTCTTTCATTTCTTGCAAGAAAAAGTAAAAGGGTTTTACATATTTTGCAAGTCATTCTTCGTAAAGTTTATGTCAGTGTCTTATGTCATATTTCTGGCAGAAGGGCGCTGGCCAATCGAATTATTTTCTTTCGGCGTGTTGTCGAGTAATCTTATTACAGTATGCCTATCATTGAAACACCGAGTAACAATATCAAGTGTTTTAGTGGTCTGTATCAGTAGTTATGAGAATAGTACAACTTACTGTAAATTTAAGGAAAAAAAAGTCTGATGATGTCATATTTCGGGTGGAAGGCGAGTGGCAAATCAAGTGATATCCTTTCAATGCGTTACTAATATTCCCATAATCGAAAAATCGAGTGATGATACAATGGATTTCTAATAATGTCTAAAGAAATATGAAGATTTAACAGTGAATTAACAAAGGGTGAACCCTCCCGAAAGTCCACCAAGCCTCATGACATCAGGGGCATTGCAGTCGGCCAGGTGCTGAGAGCAGTCGTATGGACTAGGCAGTCGATCTTCACGGCCCACTATCTCAAGGATTGTTCCCTCAGGTCTCAGGAGGGGTTCAAGCTCAGTCTCGTCTTAATAGCCCAACAGAGGATCTAAGGGCAGCCCAAACACGACATGATCCATATGAAACGGCGAGGGGTAGAGCATCTCAAATCTCTATCCCCTCTGCCTACCATGAACTACTCCCGGAAGGAAGATGATTTCATCTTGGTGTGTGTTCTCTGACTACCATATACAGTACTTTTATTTTACCTTTATTGTAGCACTTTTCCCTGACAGGCTTTACCCCATCCCCCTGGCCCTCATACCTCTCCTAAAGGGGTCTATTCCCCACCTCCTAATTCTGAAGCTCCTATACGTTGGTCCACAGCGAGAATACGTGAAAATTGAATTTTTCCTAACATACTCACCGTGGACCAATAGTTTAACTGCCCCCCCCCCCCCTTTCTTCCCTGCGGTAAACCCTACTTATAGGAACCGTGTTTTCTGGGACCAGTGTGGAATGGTTGATGGCGACCTTCTCACCTGAGAAGGTCGCCTGAGGCGAACCTCTAATGCATGCTGGAAAAACGAGAGGTCAGGGTTGTGCATGTGGAGAGGGGGTTGACAGGGTATAAGCATGATGGGGGGGGGGGAGCTGGCACTCAAGGGGGTCTCCTCCTATACATTGGTCTGTGGTAAGTATTTAAGGAAAAATACAATTTTCTTAGAAATTGTCATATATATATATATATATATATATATATATATATATATATATATATATATATATATATATATATATATATATATATAATGGATTTTGACATTGGAAAACTATTTTTGGGTGAGAAAGCCATTTCATCCTGATGGAAGTTCCTCATTGGCAGCTTCTACTTGGGATATTTCTGTGAGTGATATACCAAGAGAAATTTTACCTTAGAGGTATTAGCAGAGTTCTAACCTCCGGAGCGAATATCCCGAGAGATATCGTGTATAAATTAGGGACGTGTTAATAACAAGCCTTGGTTATCCTTCCTCGAATAGTTAACCTTGTCTCGAAGGAAAGTTAAGGTTAGGGTACGTGGGCAAGAGAGCTGTTACAACTCCCGATCTCAATGTGCTGCAACTAACACGTTTCCTGTTGAACCATTCTAGGAGCAGCCATCGCATGACGCGAGGTCCCACATTGAGAATTGGGAGGGGATGGAAAAGTAACAGGACTACATGGCTATCTCACCCAAAAATAGATTTTTCTCATGTCAAAGTCCATTTTTTTGGGCTCAAGCTATGTCGTCCTGATGGAAGTGCACCAGAGAATTATCATTCTCAGTTGTGGCGAGAAGAGTTTTAACCCTGTAACTCCATAGGTATAAGCATACTTCCTACAGCATTGGTAACTATGGTACCAAACGATGAGAGTGAACGAGAAGTATGTACAAAAGTAGGGACAAAGCGCAGTCCCACTCCCTGTGAAGAAGAACTTTGTCTCCAGTAGATGAAAAGTCCAAAGTTTATAAAAGGAGGGTTAAAATTTTTGATACACTACTTTTATATCATATAGATAGTAGGTCCAAAGAAAAGGAAATGCAAAAAGGAAAAATAGTCTTTTATTGTCCCCAGAAGTACCTACAGCTACATGTAGTATTAGTAAGACAACATTATATACAAAATATTTATTTAGATACAGAAAACTGGAGTTTTCAGATCCCAAATTATGGATTAGAATAGTAAAACTGGACAGGTAATGCTTGACTTACGACCTATGCGACTTTATGACGATTCGACTTTACAACGATTTTTTTATGGTGATAACGTCACAAGTCAATTGGAAATAGGAGGAATATTTCCTTGAAAATAATCTATTTTCTTGTATAAAAATAAACGGATTATCTTGGTAAATTATCATTTTCTTTTATTGTTAATATTCAGTATCTATTTTCAGCAAAAAAATACATTAAAAAACGTTTCAATATTTGTCGAGTTCATATTATATGTCTGGTGACGTCACATCACCGGCGGAAAGCGACCGGGCAATACAGTGATTTCCTTCCAATAGGCTAACGATTAATATTAGTATTCCCATTATCGAAATATTAAGTAACGATACAAAATATTTTGTGGGTCTGTATCGGTTGTCATGAGTACTACATAGTGTAAATTTGACTGTACGCTAGTTTTATTTAATCTCTGATGATAGATCGATGTTTATCTAAAGAAAGTATACTAATAGGACAAATATTTTCTTGAAAATATATTTCCTTTTACATTATAAAAATGAAATACTTCTGTTTAGTAAGTTAGTATTTTCTTTTCATTTCTTGCAAGAAAAAATAAAATGAATTTACATACTGTATTTTGTAAGTCATTCTTCATAGAGTTTATGTCACGTGTCTTGTGACGTCATGTATCTGGCGGAAGCGCGCTGACAAGCCGAATGATTTCCTTTCATTGTATTATCGAGTAATCTTATTACAGCATTCCCATCATCGAAGCACACAGTAATGATATCAAGTGTTTTAGTGTTCTGTATCATTAGTTATGAGATTAGTACAACTTACCGTAGATTTAAGAAAAAAAAGTGTGATGACATCATATTTCTGGCAGATGGGGAGAGGCAAATCAAGTGATTTCCTTCCGATGCATTACTATTCCCATAATCAAAACATCGAATAAAGATATAAAGAGTTTTTTAGTAATTTTCAAAGAAATGTGAAGATTAAACTGAATTAAAAATCAAAATACGAGAGAGAGAGAGAGAGAGAGAGAGAGAGAGAGAGAGAGAGAGAGAGAGAGAGAGAGAGAGAGAGAGAGAGAGAGAGAGAGAGAGAGAGAGAGAGAGAGAGCGCGCCTTACTTATTGCCTTATTTTATGTTTGGGTTCCCCAGGTCCCTGAGTGTGAGGCACCTCGTATATCCACCAGAGAGTTGCTAATGCATCTTCCGATTTATTTTGCATCTTCCAGTCTTAGACGGTCTGGGATGCATCTTAGTTATTTATCGAGCTTATTATTAAACACATCTACGCTCACTCGTGATATGTTTCTTAGATGAGCTGGCAGCGCATTAAATAGTCGCTGCATTATCGATGCTGGTGCATAGTGGATTAATGTCCTGTGCGCCTTCCTTAGTTTTCCTGGTATATTTTTTGGCACTATTAATCTACCTCGGCTTGCTCTTTCTGATATTTTTAGCTCCATGATGTTTTCAGTAATTCCATCTATTTGCTTCCATGCTTGTATTATCATGTAGCATTCTCTTCTCCTTTCTAGACTGTATAGTTTTAAAAATTGCAGTCTTTCCCAGTAGTCAAGGTCCTTAACTTCTATTCTAGCAGTATAGGACCTTTGTACACTCTCTATTTGTGCAATATCCTTTTGGTAGTGTGGGTACCATATCACATTGCAGTACTCTAGTGTACTATGTACATAAGTTTTGTAAAGCATAATCATGTGTTCAGCTTTTCTTGTTTTAAAGTGTCTGAATAACGTTCCCATTTTTGCTTTACATTTAGCCAACAGTGTTGCTATTTGGTCGTTGCATAACATATTCCTATTTAACATTACACCAAGGTCTTTAATTGCTTCCTTGTTTGTGATTGTCTTGTTATTAGGTCCCTTGTATGCATATACCATTCCTTCTCTGTTTCCATAATTTATTGATTCAAATTTATCGGAGTTAAATACCATCCTATTTATCACCGCCCATTCATATATTTTGTTTAGATCTCTTTGTAGTGAGTTCCTATCTTCATCACAATTAATTTCTCTACTTATTCTTGTGTCATCGGCAAAACTTCTCACTACAGAGTTTTCAACATCACAGTCTATGTCTGACATCATAATAACAAACAGCAGTGCAGCTAATACCGTACCTTGTGTGCCAGATATTACCTGAGCTTCATCTGATTTCTCGTCATTTGCAACCACCATCTGTTTTCTGTTTTGCAGGAATTCTTTTACCCATTTTCCTATCTTTCCCACAATATTATGCTTTCTTATTTTTTTCTCTAATATGTTATGGTCTACCTTGTCAAAGGCTTTTGCAAAATCTAGATAGATCACATCTGTGTCTTTTTCATTCATCATATTTTTGTATGCTTTCATGGTGTGCTATCAGTTGGGTTTGTGTACTTTTTCCGGGCACAAAACCGTGTTGACCTATATTAAACAAATTATTTTTAACCAAATGATACATCATTTTCTTTTTTATTACCTTCTCATACACTTTCATAATATGTGATGTTAGACTAACAGGTCTATTATTGCTTGCCTCTAGTCTTGATCCACTTTTGAAGATAGGGGTTATATAAGCTAATTTATGTTTAACATATATCTCGTTCATATCTACACTTTGTCTTAACAGTATTGCAAGTGGCTTTGCGATAGTGTTTGGGGGTTTTTTTAACAAAATCGCTGGAACTCCATCTGGTCCGGCTGCCGATCCATTTTTGATTTTGTTTATAGCCTTGACAATATCTGCTTCATTAATATCTATATCCGTTAGATACTCAACATTTTCTTCTCTCATTTCTGTTTCATTATTCTCATTCGCAATTCTTGGCGTGAACTCACTCTTATATTTTTCTGCTAATATGTTGCATATTTCCTTTTTTTCATTCGTTAGCTGTCCTTCAATTCTTAGAGGGCCTATTTCTAATCTCCCTTTATCCATCTTTTTTGCAAAGAAGTAAAGTACTTAGGGGTGTTTTTTATATTTTGAAGTGTCCTTTCTTCTAATTCCCTTTTTTCATTTTCTTTCGATTGTATAATCTTGTGTTCTGCATTTTCCATCTTACATTTTATTTCCATCATTTTCCACACATTTTTTTTCTTTTGCAAGATTTTTCTTCCACTTTCTAATTTTCTGAAATAAGATCCTTCTATCTCATGGTATGCATGTCTTTTGTTTATTGTTTTTTTTTTCGGTACATATTTTTCAACAATTTTCTTCAGTATTTTGTACAGTATGTCCGTATTTACCTGTATATTATCACTTACGACTACATTTTTCCATGCTTTGTTCAGTTCTTCATTTATTTCTGACCATTTTATATTCTTACTATAAAAATTATATTTTCCATATCCTTCCCAACGTTTTGTGCTTTGATTAATTCTGCGATCACTTGCTTTGGAATGGACTATTAATTCTATGACATTGTGGTCTGAAATTTCCGTGTTATACACTATTATTTCTTTAACATAATTCACCTCATTCACAAATACTAGATCTAGAACATTTTCCTTTCTTGTTGGAATGTGGTTTATTTGTTGCATATTATGTTCTAATAGCATATCTTGAAGCTTTTCAAATTGCCTCTTATCTTCTGCGCTACTATTACTCTCTTTTTTATATGTATACATACAACCACTTTCTTCTATCCGTTCTTTCTAATCCACGAAAGGAAAGTTAAAATCTCCGGATAGGAGTATATTCCAGTCTTTATGGTTTCTACATATATCATCTATTTTTTCTATTATTATGTCAAACTCCTTAGGATTTTGGGGGTCTGTAAACTACATTATTCACTAGTTTTTCAAATTAAAATTCTACCGCAATCAATTCACATTCTGTGTTGCTGTATTTTTCACAGACTTTTCCTTGATTATGTCTCTTCCATATATTACGGTTCCCCTTTGATTCCTATTTGTTCTGTCTGATCTATAAGTTTGGAAACCCTTTATCTGGTCATCTCTGACAGTCTCTTGGGAATACCATGTTTCAATTATATTTAATATATCTATTTTTTCAATTTTGGTTAGTTCTTCTAAGAACTCTATTTTCCTTTTAGAGTTACTCGTGACTAAACCCTGTGCATTCATCACTATTATGGTTTGTGTTTCATTCCCATTATTTAATATTGGTAATATGGATTCTCCCATGCTTCCTTCCTGTTCTGATATGATGTTCTTTTCTTCATTTCCATGAATTCTGCCATTAAAAAATCCAACTTTTCTATTATATTTGCTCTTTTGCCTTCATATTTATTTTTGTGTGTATACCTGCAATTATCCCCATATCTGCACCAACCCCTGGCATTATAGATGCATTCTTTGTAGTGGGCTCTAAATGTGCATATTTGGGTTGAAAGGCATCATATCTTGGGGCCTTTGGTGCATAGCACGGTATATACGCGGCCTGCTTTTTTGTTTCTTTTTTTGTTTCATTTGTTCCATAACTGAAATACAAACCACGCTATTTACATAGGGTAATTACTTCGGCGTAGCTGAATGACGAGCCATAAGAATTTTAACGAGGGTTTACTACCCCACCGCTAGTTAGCGGGGGGGGGGGGGGGGTGGGGGTAGAGAGGGGTAGCTTGCTACCCCTCCCCCCTCAAACACACAGTGAGTGCTTCACTTTGCTTTTGGCTCGGAGAGACGACAGACCTGTCTGCGCTCTCCTCCGTTTTGACTGCCATAATTTGTTTTGCTTTTTCTTTTAGTGTGTGTTTGAAGTTGGCCTCTATTCTTTCATTATGCGTACGTGCCCTGGACAAGCCGGCCGCCTTTGTGGTACCTTTATGTCGGCCTTGGACACCGATTCTCACTCCTTATGCCCTCAGTGTAGGGGCCAACGGTGTGATAGGACTAACGTATGTATTGAGTGTAGGGAGTGGTCTACCTCCCAGTGGGAGAGGTTTGCCCGGCGCCGCAAGAAAAAGGCTAAAAGGCATCTTTCTCCTTCAGAGGTTTCTTTGAAGAAAGAAAATTCCAAGGCTTCTTCTTCCGTAGCCCTTTCCTCCTCCGAAGCTCCCACTCGATCGGTCCCTTCCGAAAGGCCGGCGAGTAGTAGCGTAGACCGTATTGCTGTTAACCGATCCCGGGGTGCGGGAGAGTTAGTTGCCTCCCATAGCGAGGCAGCTGCCCCTCCTCCCCTGGAGGAGGATATTGATTTTCAATTGTCTGTTAATAATAATGATTTATTACAGCTTTGGGCTTCCTTGGGGCTTCAGGGTTCGCCCTCCAGGGAAGCCCTGTTTGACATGATGAAACTGGGTGCAGCTGTTAAACAATCGCCGACAACAGCAGGGATAGATCCTCTGTCGGTCGTTGACGTTGTTGTAACGGAGGCATCAAGTGTTTCTGCTCAAACACCGGTGCATGTTGTCGCTGAGGTAGCTGAAGGATTGGGTTCCCCCTCCGAATATCCTTCGAGGGAGGAACTAAGTCCTACGGTCTCTCTTGCAGGTGATTCTCCCCCCTTGGGGAGTTCACTAACAGAGACACCTCTGCGGAGGCCCTACGAAGGTCAGAGTTCTGATCCAACGGCCCCTCGTGGGCGTATAAGGCGGAAGGCTCGTCCTCCCCTTCGCCGTAGAGGCCTTCCTTCTCCTCACAAGGGAGTTAGGAGGCACCTCTTCGGCTCGTCATCCCCGCAGTCCTCTGCGGAGGAGACAACTCGCCGATCACCGTTCCTGCCAGCTACCACCTTAGACCTCTCCAGGGATCGTTCGCGATCCCCGTCGGAGGATGGTCGTCCTTCGGGACTTTGTATCTAGTCACCCTCCAGACATGCTGACCTGCCATCTCCTTTCAAGGATGATGCGCGCTACGTGCCATCTAAACCTGTCATTGCGCAGGCACCGGTCTCTTCGGGGCAAAAGGGTAATGATCGCAAAACTGCGCATCAAACCCTTGCGCGACAGGTTATACCTGCGCGCCCTTCTGCTGTTGCTGCTGATCCTGATTTAGCGCCACTGCACTCACCGCACGCAAATGTTCCAGTTACGTGCCAGGGTTCCCCTGCGCGCCCACAACCTTCGGCGCGCCCGCGCCCATCAGCAGTTTCTGAAATAGCGCGCCCGTGCCCATCAGCAGTTCCTGAAATAACGCGCCCGCGCCCACCTGCGCACACGCGCTCGCCTGCGCACACTCGCCCCTCAGTTCCTGATAAACGCGTTGTCCAAGAGGCACCTAAGTTAGTGCACAGGCGCTCACAGGTGTCTCTAGACCCCCAACACTCTTATATTACTAAGAGTGATGCTCGCCAACCTCGCGCTGTTCCTGTTATAGCGCAAACGCGCTCGCCAACACACCAGCGCGCTTCTACATCACAGCGCGCAGTCCAGGAGGTTCCCAAGATAGCGCACGGGCGCTCACGGGTTCCCCTGGACTCTCTGCTAACTGCGCGCAATGTTCCAGTAGCGCGCGAGGTTCCAGTAGCGCGCCCAGTTCCAGTTGCGCGCGATGCGCGCCCAACCCAACAGCGCACACCTACACGGTCAGTTCCTGCTGCGTGCCCATCGCAACAGCGCACACCTGTGCGCCATGCGCGCCCACGATCCCCTGCTTGCCCGGCTATCTCACGATCGCCTAAGGCAACTGCGCAATCTGCGCACCTCTCGTCTGCGCGCGAACTCGCCCTCGCGCTATCACCAGGCTGCGCAATCACGCCCACGCCTGGTCGTGACAGACACGCGGCAGCATGCTACTGCGTACTCGCGCTCATCAGTAGCCCATCAGCCCATTGCGCGCTCTCGCATCCAGCCTTCTACCCCGCCTCATAAGATAGCTCCTGTGCACCACACGCCCTCGCCATCTCCTATGCGCACCCACGCCCTCAACCTCGCACGCCCACGCCCACTCTAACGCGCGTGCGCGCGAGCGCGAATATCCTGCTGCGCATGATTCATTTACGCGCGATCCAGAACAGGGCTTTTCACGCAATCACCAGCGTGATCGGCGCACCGATCGCCAACGCGATCACGCCCGAGTTACACCAGGGGTACAGGCGGACAGGTCATCATCGCGCTCCCCTCCCCGCAAGCGCAGAACAGCGCGCTCGCCGGAGGAGGGGAGGTTTCCGGACAGGTCTAAGGACTCTTCTTCTTCCTTCATTGCAGATTCTCAACAGGCTAACCCTCATGTGTCGACTCCTCCAAGGGATCGAACGATCCCCTTCTCTCTAGAGGGAGTATCTGACAGCGCGACTGTCAGCCAGCAGCCCTGGTTTGGTACCATTGTCAGAGCGCTTATGCAGGCAATGAAGCCTGTGCTTTCTGACTTGGGTCACAAATCAGTGGCAACCTCCTCCCCCATGAAGAGGAAGAGAGGAGTCCCAGACGTGGTAACTTCTCCAAGGACTATCCTGTCTCCTCGCAAGTCCTTACCCACCTCAGGAGAGTCGGAAGATCCGGTCCGTTCCCCCATCGCACCAATGGGGGAAACTCCGCCGCTTCCTGAGAAGTCTCCTCATATAGAGGTGGCGAAGGCCTTACATCCTTCATTGCTGGAGTCCTGTATCCCTCCTAGGAGGGAGCCGAAGGACTCGAAGACTGTTCCCAAGTCTTCCGCAAGGACTCGACAGGAACCAGATAGACCTTTGGAGAATGTCCGCGAGTCTCCCCAGGAAGAGCCTCTGGGGACAGGAGACTTCGCTGCCAGTCCGTCAGGAGGAGAGCACCAGGAGTCAGAACATGCGTTCTGGAAAGTCCTGACCCTCATGAGGAACCTCAATGTGATTCCAGACCCAGAGATTCCTCCTCGTGAAGGGAAAGATACGGTCCTGGACCGAATCTACGGCACCCAGAAACCCTTTAGGGCCAGTGCAGCTTTGCCCTGGTCTCAGGGGATGAAGAGTGCCAGAGACAAGGTCGAGGGCCAGCTCTCTGAGCTTGCCTCCTCCAATAGATCCAGTGCCGGTAACAAGCTCCTCCCTCCTCCTCGAGTACATCAGAGGAGGTACTTTGAAATCCTAGAGGAGACTTGTTTGTCTTCCAGTACACCATTCGGTGGAAGAACTCACTTGGGGAGTCCCTCTTGAGAGACTCTCCAAGCGGCAATTGTCCTATTCCGCAACTGAGATCCTAAGCCAGGAGAAAGTTGCGAAGTGTGCCATGCAGGCAACTTCATGGCTGGACATCTGGCTGGGATCTCTGGGCATCCTGGTACGTTCTGAGGACCTGTCCAAAGAAAGTGCCAGGAAGGCACTGGAGACATTCTTACTCTCAGGCACGCGAACCATCGAGTTTCTGGCCCATCAAGTCTCGAGCTTGTGGGCCAACACGATTCTCAAGCGTCGGGACGCAGTGGCTGAGAGGCTCCACCAGAAGGTCCCCAGTTCAGATGTTAGCAGGCTCAGACACTCTTCCGTTCTCGGTAAGAGCTTGTTTGAGCCAAAGGACTTGGAGCTAGCCGCTGAGAGGTGGAGGAAGTCCAATCAGGATTCCCTCATCCACAAGGCCCTGACATCGAGGCCTTACAAACCTCCAGCAGCTCAGCAACCCCGTCCAGCTAAGGACACTAGGAAGACAACGGCAGCGAAGCAGAAGGTGTCAAAGCCCTTTCCTGCCAAGGGCAGAAGGGGCAAGAAGTCCTCCAGGGGAGGAGGTTAAAATCCTAGAGGGAACGGCCGAGGCCGTAAACGCTAGGATTGGCAGTCCCCCTGCATGTCCACCAGTGGGGGGGGGGGATGCCTACAAAGTTGCGCGACAAGGTGGCAGCAACTCGGGGCAGATACCTGGACGATTTCCGTAATCGGTCAGGGTTATCGCGTCCCGTTCATCTCATGTCTACCTCCCCTGACAGTGAATCCAGTGACATTGAGCTCCCTTACCTTGGGATCGGTAAAGGGACAGGCCCTCCGGGCAGAAGTCCAAACCATGTTGAAGAAGGACGCTCTCCAAGAGGTTGTGGACGGGTCCCCAGGCTTCTACAGTCGACTCTTTCTTGTGAGAAAGGCGTCTGGAGGCTGGAGACCAGTCATCGACCTCTCGACACTGAACGGGTTTGTTAAACAGACTCCGTTCAGTATGGAGACGGCAGACACGGTCAGGCTTGCAGTGAGACCACAAGACTTCATGTGTACACTGGACCTGAAGGACGCGTACTTCCAGATCCCAGTCCACCCGTCTTCAAGGAAGTACTTAAGATTTTGCCTAGACGACAAGATCTACCAGTTCAAGGTGCTGTGCTTCGGTCTCTCCACAGCACCCCAAGTGTTCACCAAGGTGTTCACCCTGATTTCATCATGGGCTCACAGGATCGGCATCCGTCTCCTCCGTTATCTAGACGACTGGCTGATTCTAGCAGACTCGAAGGCAACCCTTCTTCGCCACCGAGACAAGCTTCTCAAACTTTACCAAAATCTAACAATCATATCAAACCTCGAGAAGTCCTCTCTGCAGCCCTCTCAGAGACTGGTATACCTAGGCATGGTCATAGACACCAATCTCCACAAAGCCCTCCCATCAGACGACAGGATAGCAAGGCTGAGGAAAGTCGCGAGACCTTTCCTCACACGAGAAGAACTTCCAGTCCAAACGTGGTTACATCTCCTCGCCCATCTCTCCTCCCTGGCCCGTCTGGTTCCCAACAGTCGCCTCAGAATGAGATCTCTCCAGTGGCGACTCAAGTCGCGGTGGAATCAAGGACACGATTCCCCGGACACCCTGACCCCTATGGGACAACCGGAACAGACGGATCTCCAGTGGTGGGTGGCAGACGAGAACCTACGAAAGGGAGTGGATCTTCTCGTCCTCCCCCCGGACTTGATGTTGTTTTCGGATACATCAAAGAAAGGGTGGGGGCCCCACGTTCTGAACCATAGGACCTCAGGCCTGGGGTCAGAATCAGAAAAGTATCTTCACATAAACCTGCTAGAAATGAAGGCCGTGTTCCTGGCACTTCAGAAGTTCCACCAAGTCCTGGCGGGCCACTCTGTGGTAGTGATGAGCGACAACACCACAGTGGTGGCTTTTATCAACAAACAGTGAGGTACCTTTTCAGAACAGCTATCCCATCTTGCAGTAGAGATACTGAGATGGTCCGAAGTCCACTCGATCACACTAGCAGCTCGCTTCATTCTGGGCAAAAGGAATGTGCTCGCCGACAGTCTGAGCAGAGCAACACAGATAGTGAGTATTGAGTGGTCTTTGGATCCTCAAGTAGCCAACAAAGTCCTGACTTTGTGGGGTTCCCCGACTGTGGACCTGTTCGCGACAGCGCTGAACTAAAAGCTCCCGCTGTACTGCTCCCCAGTCCCCGATCCCAAGGCTCTCTGGCAAGAAGCCTTCTAACAACGGTGGGACAACATCCATGCGTACGCCTTTCCCCCGTTCTGTCTGATGAGGAGAGTACTCAACAAGACCAGAATATCGGTCAACCTTTCAATGACCCTCATAGCTCCACTATGGCATCACGCAGAATGGTTCCCGGACCTTCTGCAACTCCTTACGGAGCCTCCAAGGGAACTCCCTCCACGTCACGAGCTACTCAAACAACCACATGCCAACATCTTCCACAAAGTCGTAGCTTCGCTTCAACTTCACGCCTGGAGACTATCCAGCATCACCTCAAAGAGAGAAGATTTTCGCAACAAGTTGCGAACAGGATGTCTGGACACCTGCGCAAGTCATCCGCAGGGGTCTACCAGGCGAAGTGGCGAGTTTTCTGTGGTTGGTGTCGTGGAAGGGGTATCTCTCCACTCAATGCCACTATTCCAGCAATAGCGGAGTTCCTCGTGTATTTGCGGGAGGAAATGCGCATTTCAGTCTCGGCAGTGAAAGGCTATCGCTCAGCCTTAAGTCTTGCCTTCAGGCTCAAAAGAATGGACATTTCTTCCTCGCTGGAACTTTCTCTTCTCATACGAAGCTATGAACTTACCTGCCCTCAGTCGGAAGTGAGACCTCCTCCTTGGAACGTGGTTCGAGTTCTCAGGTCTCTCCCTACGAACCACTACACTAGGCTTCAGATCGCCACCTTACTTGGAAGACGGTGTTCCTGCTAGCTTTGGCCTCAGCCAAGCGAGTCAGCGAACTACATGGTCTCTCATACGACATCGCCCATTCAAGGGGATGGGGAGAGGTAACGTTCAGGTTCGTCCCTGAGTTTGTTGCCAAGACTCAGAACCCTGGAGTGCCGGATCCTCGGTTCGACTTTTTCCATGTTTCGAGTCTCCGTTCTGTAACAGATGACCCAGACCATCTCCTACTTTGCCCAGTAAGGAGTCTGAGGTTGTATCTTAAGAGAACAGCTACAGTTCGTCCCCAGGTTCAAGCCTTGTTCGTGAGCACTGGGAAAACGAAAAGAAGGGTCACCAGGAATACCATCTCAGCCTGGATTCGCAAGGTAATACACCTGGCCTTGAATCCTGACCCTTCTCCGTCATGTCGCCCTAGAGCGCATGATGTCAGGGGCATAGCTACGTCCCTGGCCTTCAAGAAGAATTATTCAGTGATGCAGGTCCTGCAAGCTGGGGTGTGGAAGTGTCAGACCACCTTCACAGCCTACTACCTGCAAGACGTGACCCACAGGAGGCTTGATACGTTTTCTATCGGCCCTGTGGGGGCTACACAACAGCTGGTCTAAACCTCAGGCTCCTTAATGGACAAGTAGCAGAAGGTTGAGGGCATTGTTACCCGGTTTTAGTCTGCATGAATGAGAAGGTATGTCTGGCCCTTATTCTTGTCTTCATCCTCTCCTCCCTTGGAGAAAGCAGCATCCTGGGTTCTCTGCACAGCTGACCTCAAACCACTGCAGGTAAACCATGCTTCCTTGTGTTCCTAGTATTAAGTGTAATACTGTCATGTCCCCATACCCTGACGAGGTGGTATTGGGAGACTCCTAGGCTAGATTTCCATCTGATGAACTCCAGGTCAACTTCCTAGGACGAGTCACTTTTCACCTTCGCACACACCTTACGTAGGCCGCAGCAGTTTCACAGCTGCTAGCGAGGAGCAGGGACTCCCTATTGTCTGAGTACGTAGACACTCGAATATGGAGTCCCCGGGCTAGCCAAAGCCAGTATGGCAGGGACTTACCACCCTTCCTAAGGGTTAAGTCACCCTATGTAAATAGCGTGGTTTGTATTTCAGTTACGGAACAAATGACAAATTCGTAGATAATTTGTATTTTTCCTAACTATACAAACCTTAGCTATTTACAAATATTTGCCCGCCAGCCCTGTCCCCCGGGATAAGTCCTACCTCTAAGCAAAGTGAAGCACTCACTGTGTGTGTGAGGGGGGAGGGGTAGCAAGCTACCCCTCCCTACCCCCCTGCTAACTAGCGGTGGGGTAGTAAACCCTCGTTAAAATTCTTATGGTTCGTCATTCAGCTACGCCGAAGTAATTACCCCATGTAAATAACTAAGGTTTGTATAGTTAGGAAAAATACAAATTATCTACGAATTTGTAATTTTTGCTTTCATTTTTCTTTTCAGTTTGCCGAGTTTTCTTTCTTTCATTCATGGTTGCAGGATGCATATATCGACATTTTTTGTTGAAACTGCATCCTTTTCCTTCTTTTAGGTTTTTGCATATTTTTGGATGGAGATCTCTGCATTTGTCTCCATAATTATGGCATATCTTTGGATGCTTGTAGTAGCATCTTTCGCCAAATCTGCAATTCCCTCTTCAGCAAATTGCAGAATATATCTTTCTTTTCTTCTTTTTCATGTTCTTGCTCTTCCCTAAAAGTATGTAGGTCTGGGTAGAGTCTCTTGGGTCTATTATTTGTTTCCATCTGATAATTTATTTCTTTGTAAGTATGTTGTTGGATGGCATCATAAGTTATATCAATAGTTTCCTCTGCATCCTTACACATATCCTGTTCATTTTTCTCTTCTTCTTCTTCTTCTTCTTTTTCTTCTTCTTCTTCTTCTTCTTCTACTTCTTCTTCGTGTTCTTCTTCTTCTACTTCTTCTTCTTCCTCCTCTTCTTCCTCTTCTCCATCTTCAACTACTTGCAGATTTAGTCTCGACTTAATTATATTTTCTATCCAGACTAAGTATGTTGAGCAGAATACCTTTGTGTGTCTATTTTTTATTTTTTTGCTGTATTTCAGCACATGTAGAGTGTGTTGGAATATGGCAGGCATCGCATTTTCTAATCAGTTGTTGAGGATTATTAATGGAATACCATATCTTACATGTATTGCACCATTTTGGCATTCTTTTTCCCAATGCATCAATCAGCATATTCACCATATTGGACTTCTTATTGTTCTTTGATGGAATGTGTTGATTGATGTAAACTTTCTTTATAAGTCTCTTTATCACTTGGATCTTCTTTGGAATTTCTTCTATTATTTTGCTGATTTCCGCAGATTTGCTTCAGTTTGTTGGATCATATTTTTTCAATATGTCTGCGAATATTTTTCTGTCACAGTGGTTGGAGTTACTAGTGACCTCTGTTATCAGACGGTCGAGTTCTTGTTTCGCCAACTCATGGAATTTACTTTAGCTGACTGCAGCAATGTCCCTCCAAGCTTTGCCTGTATTATAGAGCGCCATCTTGATCAGATTTTTAGTAATTCACAAGATAACTATCCTATACCGATATTTCATCCCACTTTTCTGACCTCAAACTAATCACCGACTATTCACGAAAACTTGTAGCTATATTGCACTCGATAGCCTTTTGTTATCCGGGTTAAATCAGGATATTTATAGGGTTGCACAAGTGTATTCACTCACCGGCATACAGAAACACTGAGAGAGAGAGAGAGAGAGAGAGAGAGAGAGAGAGAGAGAGAGAGAGAGAGAGATATGTGTGTGCGTATCCATTTAATAAGATAATAAGGTCTATAAACGAACTGTATGGAAAATGTGATAACCTATAACATATTGGCGCTGTTGTAATATTCATTATGAAGATGTTTAGAATATCAAGAAAATTATATTTCTGGGTCGACCTGTGATGCCCGGTGAAAAGGTCCTTCTTATCTCTTTTCTGATATAAATACTTCCAAATATACCAGAGAAAGTTAAAGCATGGAATGCAGAGGTTACTACCCTCGCGCGAGTACCCTAAGGGCGTCTTGTATAAAGATAGGGCGTGTGAAAACCACTATTCACAGGTCGTCTTCCATTTAGATAAATCCTTCATCAATAATGGAAGAGCCGCTTCAGCGGCACTAACCAAACCCACCTGATCCACACCACCGACGCCCGACTCGAGCGCCATCTACACATTCTTCTTTCCTTCTTTTTGGACTCATCAGCGACGCTTCCTCTGTCGTTTTGTGCTTGTGTTTTCGCTTATTTTTGGATATCTTCGAAATGGCTGAAGCTCTCCTTCCACCTGCACCAATGTTAAGTACCATAGATTGTTTTGGCATTATTTTTTACCCGGGCTTGTACGCCTTATTTACTTATTGCGAGTGTTTTAGTGCGTCGGCTTGATGCCGCCCCGCGTCCTACGCGGCCATTGTTATCACTTGTTTACTTGCCCTCGGGGTCTTTTGGTCATGCTAGGTTCTTTTTAATCTTGTTAGATTTTTGGCCAGGTGCCATTATATGAACCGCTGTTACTTTTAAGTACTAATGTCGCTTTTGAGTCCGTTTTATTGTTAACGAATAATAGCGTTCGGGGTTTTATTATAGTTTAATACCCTTCCCAATGGGTTGGCGTTCACTCTTTACGAGTTTTTTCATCGTAAATTATCCGTTCAGAGTTCGATTTTCCCTTTTCGCTATTCTTCGTGGCATCATTGTATCTTTGACGGACATTTGTTACGTATTTTTGGGTTCGTGTATATTCTAGATCGTTCTTAGTAACCTTGAGAGTGAGAGGCTGGAGTTCCCATTTTCTGTTTCACCTGTTTTCTGTTTCATCACTTTCGGAATATTTTCCTCACAGATTCTGGTTCTCCCCCTCTCTATCTCTCCCCTTCTGGGATTATGATAGACAGTTTCACTTATTTAGTTGTATATTGTATTATTTTACCAGGTTACTTTGTTCTTTCTATAGGCTAGTGATTTACCTTGGTCCTGTCGTGTCAGAGTCACCTATTCTAGGTTAGTTTGGCCTGCTCTCGAGCCGCCATGTTGTTCCCCCTCACCATTAGTCCCACCCTACTCCCCGCTCCGGCCTGGGCATTGGGTCTGGACCCCATTATTCCGGAACTCCCTCATAGTTTTCCGATAACGTACTGAGCTGGGAACTCATTACTTCCTATTACTCCGGTGCTCCCCTTCGACTGGGAACCCTCCCCTCGATGGTCCCCAGCACCTTGACTCCGGCCTCGTTACACGACAAACCCCTAATCTCCGTCCCCCTCCCCCCTAGACTCTCCGCCTACCGGAGATCTTCCGGAGATCTTTTAAATATATATATATTTTTCAACCAACCCAGGGCCATCTCCCCCCCCCCCCCCCCCCAGAACTCCGACGCACTACGGAGATTCCAGTTTTTGCCATTATGCTTACTTTCATTATATTTTACAGTAATTGCTTAAGAGCTCCGGCTCCTCGTGAATTCACACGTAAGGCACTCCGGCGTACGTCGGAGTATTCCTTTTCTTTACTTACGATTCTCGATACAGTAATTACAGCGGAGCTCGGGCTCCCTATATGATCACGAACCCATTAATACACTTCATATAGAACCCCGTTTTTAACCTTAGCTCTGCATTTAGGTTAAGCTTTACTGTTAAGCATATGTCTAACCCTTAGGTTAAGTTAGAGCCTCCGGGAGTTCTTGTACTTATTTGATTCTTTATATTACAGAAAGTTCGGTGTGTCACCAAGGGTTGTGCAGGTCGCATGCCCACTGTGCGATCTCCTTCGCACGGGAAGCTGGCCAGACCCCGGATATGGTCTGGTTTCCAGAGACTTGCACGCTCTGCTATGAGCTTTCGTCGCTTCTCCTCAATGATGAGGTAAGATTTCTCAATGGTACACTCATTCTGTTTTTGTTGTTTTGAGATTTCTACATTGTAGACGATTGCAGTTATTCATAAATAATCTTAACTTGAATCTGTTTTTCTTCTGCTGATAGCTTATCTGCTTAGTTCGTTCTAACGTTACCCCCTCTTTCAGGCTGACGAGGATTCCCTCAAAGCGGCCAGAACCAGCCTCCGGACCTGGGTCTTTGGCTTCGGACGGAACGCCCCTCAAGGCTGCCCCTACCTACTGGACGGGGACATGGCATCCCGGCTCTTCCCTGGTTCTTCCTTGGCCGCCGTACCAACTGACCTGGCAACATCTCTAATTGACGTTCTCCGGGCCGCCCTGCCCGCAGAAGACGAGCATCAGCTTTCTGGGGACGTCTCCGCTCTCGACATCCACGTTGAACTTATGGATGAGCAGGTAAGTGGTGTGGAGGACCTGGCAGATTCTTTCCTATCCCCTACTCCTTCCTCTACCTCTTCCTTCCTCGGCTTTGACAAGCCTGCGGCTTCTCCTTGGGACGCCTCCATGTCGGTCCGCCCCAAGGTTAAGCCAGTAAAGAAAAACAAACCCAAACCCATTACTTCAGCTTCGCCACCAACCATGTCACCGGTCCCCGGACCTTCCTCAGCTCCTGACATCCCTGTGATGTCGAAGACTCCTCCTCCTTCCAAAGGACAGAGGAGTAAGTCCGCTAAAGCCAAGGCTTCAGCTGCAGTTGGCTCCTCGGACCCCCCCGTCACCTTGTCTCTACTAAATGAGGTGGTAGATTCTAAGTTGGAGAAGCACTCCGTTGTCATGACGGAGCTAAAAGACATGGTGGCGAGTCTTATCCGCTCCGGATCCGGTTGTAGGCCCTGACACCTCCAAGCTACCGCCGTTCGACAAGAACAATCCTTGGCGGTTTGCTCGTCATGCTCCTTACTTGGACAGCACTCTAACTCTGGAAGGCTTGGGTACCCGCCCCTTGGACGATCTGGAGTTCTTTCCCCCTGACCTCCATTTCCCTTTCAATGGGTTTGTCCACCTAAAGGAACATGCCCTCGTCCGGATGGACAAAGTGCCGAAGGAGACACTCATATTTCCTAAGGAGCAAGCCCAAGCTGTCTGGGCTCGTACACTATCAGAATGGGGATGCATCAACTCCAAGTTAACTCCCCACTAAGGTTCTTATACGATTTTTATGACTCCACCGACGATCCCAGCTCCTCTTACGGACAAAGTTGCAGAGCTGACCGTTCAAGCCATCAAGGACGGCATCCCTATGCCAACCCTTAAAGAAACAGACCCCACCTCTCTCCTTGTCCCAGGCCCAAGCGAATTTTGGCATGATGTCTCGTCCACCTTTACGGTAGGTAAGCTTGACCCGGACTGCGCCTCTTCACTCTTTTCAGAGAAACTCCCCAAACTCCCGGATCACCTTCTGAAAACGGAGTTTGAGCCGAGAAATAGGCTTGCAAGATCACTCAACTCTTTGGTATCCTCAGAGTTGATAGCCGCCCTTTATAATGAGGAACCACTCTTTCGGGTACTGGCGAAGAGTCTTTTGCAGACCTTTCAAATTGACCTGCACGATTTTTTGACTGCGAGAACGGCTGGCAGGAAACACGTTCTCGCCGAGGCCTCTATTAGGCATGAGCCTAACAGACTTATTACCTCCTCCTGTTGGGGTAAAACCCTTTTCCCTCAGGAGGAGGTGGATAAAGTCCTCCACGATGCTGCGAGGGCTAATCAAAACCTCCAGGTCCAATGGGGTCTCTCTAACAAAAGGAAGTTTGAACCAGTTATGAGGCAACCTTTCTCTAAAAAGAAACGGTCTTACACCCCTTATAAAACCGGTCGTGGCCAGCATCGACAATCACCTGGGCCACAGTCTTCCACTCCATCTTCCTCCAAGTCCGCCCCTTCACACACAACAGATCGTATTTGTGCCGGCCCCTCAAGGTACCCAACCTGCGTCTATAGCCACATGGATGACCTCCCCGGCTTTCAATCAAGCTTTCGAAGCCTCAGGGTCCTTTCGAGGATACCCTAGGCATCCCGGAAGCAATAGGGCAAGAGGTCAGTTCTGCCAGCGAGGCGGACCTAGAGTCAGAGGTTCCCGAGGAGGAAAAGGGGCGAAATTCAACCCAAACCAATGAGATGGATCAGGTAGGAGAGAGACTGTACCGGTTTCGGGACCAATGGACCTTCAGTCCTTGGGCCCACAGTATAGTCTCAAAAGGCCTGGGCTGGAAGTGGGCACAAGGTTCTCCCCCCCCCAACTGTGTCCTTCTTCCAGAAGCCCACTCCAATCCTAGAGGAGTACACGAAGGACCTACTAAGGAAGAAAGCCATAAAGAGAGTACGAACATTGAAATTTCAAGGACGCCTGTTCACGGTCCCCAAGAAGAATTCGGACGCTTTGAGAGTGGTTCTGGACCTGTCGAAACTGAATTCTTACATTCTTTGCAACAGGTTCTGTATGCTGACTGTCTCTCAGGTGCGGACCTTACTTCCCCGTGGGGCCATCACCACCTCTATCGATCTTACCGACGCCTTTTATCACGTTCCGGTAGCAAAAAACTTCTCCCCTTACCTCGGCTTCCGCCTAGGCAAGAGATCCTACGCGTTCAAGGTGATGCCCTTTGGCCTCAACATCGCCCCCAGAATATTTACGAAGTTGGGGGAGACGGTGTTAGAACAGCTCAGGAGCTAGGGAATTATGCTGATAGCTTATCTGGACGACTGGCTCATTTGGGCACAGACAGTTCAGGAATGCCACAAGGCTACAACCAAAGTGGTTCAGTTCCTGCACAAACTGGGATTTCAAGTCAACTTGCAGAAAGCCCGCCTGCAACCAGCAAGCCAATTCGAATGGCTAGGCATTCACTGGAACCTCACAACCCACAGACTATCTCTTCCCTCCAAAAAGGTCAAAGAGATAGCATCAAAGACGAAACGGTTCATCAAGAACGAACAGGTGTCAAGAAGAGCCTTAGAAAGAGTTCTCGGCTTACTTCAATTCACCTCAGTAACAGACCTCTTACTAAAAGCCAAACTCAAAGACATCAACCGAGTTAGGAGGAAGAGAGCAACAACTCGCCTAAGAGACAAGATATTAACGATCCCCTCAGTATTGATAAGACGACTCCGGCCATGGTCGAAACCAGAGAACCTATCCAAATCAGTTCCTCTGGAGTCCCCCCCCCCCCCCCGAGTGACGATTCACACAGACGTGTCTCTCAGTGGTTGGGGGGCTACTCTCAACACCAGATGTTTCAAGGGTCCTGGTCCCCCACTATGAAGCAGTTCCACATAAACATGTTAGAGGCCATGGTGGTTTTCTTAACCTTAAAACGACTATCCCCTCCAAGGGCAACTCTTATCAGGATAGTCTCAGACAGCACAGCAGTAGTCCACTGCATAAACAGGGGCGGATCGAAATCTCCCAACCTGAATCAGATCCTGGTTATGATCTTTACCTTGGCAACCGAAAAGAACTGGTTTCTGTCAACGACTCACCTGGCAGGAGTCCAGAACGTTATAGCGGACGCCCTCTCCATGACGAAACCACTGGAATCAGAATGGTCCCTGGACATGAATTCATTCCGGTGGATCTCCAGGCTGGTTCCGGGTCTCCAGGTAGACTTGTTTGCAACACAACTCAACCACAAGCTTCCTTGCTATGTGGCCCCGAACCTGGACCCTTAGGCTTATGCCATGGACGCATTAACCCTGGACTGGAACCATTGGAAGAAGATTTACCTGTTCCCTCCGGTGAATCTTCTGATGAAAGTCTTGCCCAAACTGCGCTTGTTAAAAGGAGCCGTAGTTTTGGTGGCACCAAACTGACCAAAGAGCAATTGATTTCCTCTCCTTCTCGAGTTGAAACTTCGCCCCTTCCGGATCCCATTCCCCAGGCTGACACAAGTGGTCCAAATGCAGACTGTGTCAGATTCCTCAAGGATAGCACAAACCCTAACTTTGTGGACTTTATGAAATTTGCAGCACACAGGGATGCAAACATTGATCCGGAGAATGTCCTCTTTATAGAATCAGACAAGAGAGACTCAACACTTAGGCAATATGATTCGGCTGTTAAGAAACTAGCAGAATTTCTAAAAAATTCCGACGATACCCGAATGACCCCTAACCTGGCCATTTCGTTTTTTAGGTCCCTATTTAACAAGGGCCTAGCCGCTAGTACTATCACTACTGTCAAATCAGCCCTGAAAAAGATTTTTCAGGTGGGCTTCAATATTAACCTAGCAGATTCATATTTTTCATCCATTCCAAAAGCCTGTGCTAGGCTTCGACCTTCTGTTCGTCCACAAAAGGTCTTATTGTCTCTGAACAACGTCTTAAAGCTAGCATCAGACACCGATAATGAAAACTGCTCCTACATTTCGCTACTCCGGAAGACCCTGTTTCTTACAGCCATGGCCTCAGGTGCCAGAATTTCAGAATTAGCAGCTCTCTCCCGTAACCCTGAAAACCTAGATTTCCTACCATCAGGAGAAGTCCTACTCTCTTCAGATAGAGCTCTCCTAGCTAAAAACAAGGACCCACAAAATAGGTGGTCCCCTTGGACTATTGTTCCTCTACCCCAGGATGCTTCTCTATGCCCAGTTGTTACACTTCGGGCCTTTTTAGCTAGGACATTCACGCGCTCATCTGGCCCCTTGTTTGTCAGGGAACAAGGTGGTAATACAGTATCTCCATCCAAGGCATCAGACAGCAAATCCTTTACTTTATCAAGCAAGCTAACCCGGAATCCTTTCCACATGCACATGATATCCGGGCTGTAGCAACCTCCATCAATTACTTTCAGAACATGGATTTTGATGACCTTAAAAAGTACATGGATTGGAAATCCCCTATGGTTTTCAAACGCCACTATTTAAAGAACTTACAGGCCCTTAAATTCCCTACTATTGCAGCTGGGAGTGTCATCTCCCCTGAATAATTTCTTACCTTTCTTCCTTTTCGTCCAACTCTCTTCCTTCTCCCTCCTACCTGCCACTCCCACCACAATGCCTCTCACCTCGGTCGGTGGTTTAGCCCCATACCTATCACTTGCGAAAAACACCGAACAAAACAATTACGACTTAGCGGGCAAGTCCAAAACAGAAGGATGACCTGGAGGGTGTTCGTGTAGGTGGCGGTGGCGTGGTACAAGTGTGGTTTCTGGGGCTTTGTTACGGCCCTTCCCTTTGATGAAGGAGTTATCTAATTGGAAGACAGCCTGTGAATAGTGGTTTTCACACGCCCCTGATGTAGACACAACACTCACGAGGTGCTCCCGCGAGGGTAGTAACCTCTGCACTCCATGCCTTTATTTTTCTCTGGTATATTTGGAAGATTTATATCAGAAAAGGTAGATAGAAGGACTTCTCACCGGGCGTCACAGGTCTCTCCCCAGAAATAGATTTTTCCTTCGTCAAAATCCCGTTTTTACTTTTAGCTACCTACGCTTGTGGTCTATGATTGTATTGCATTCTTGAGTTGTTTGTACGGTATTCTTTACTTGTACCATCATGGCATTTTTTCTTTTTATACATGAGATTTTGATGATTGTGTATGTCACATTACGTTCCTTAATATATAGTAACCTCCACTTGTACATAACGTTTTTTACTCTAACCTTTTTGATTTGTGGGCTTGGAAGGCATTCTCTGGTATATTTTCACTGGGCGTCACAGGTCGACCCAGAAAAGGGATTTTGACGAAGGAAAAATCTATTTCTGGGGAGATACCTGTGATGCCCGGTGAAACCCTTCCCTGGTTTTTTCCCCGACCCTTTCCTTTCCAAGCCATCTCATACAGAAGGATGTGTAGATGGCGCTCGAGTCGGGTGTCGGTGGTGTGGATCAGGTGGGTTTGGTTAGTGCCGCTGTAGCGGCTCTTCCCTTATTGATGAAGGATTTATCTAAATGGAAGACGACCTGTGAATAGTGGTTTTCACACGCCCTATCTTTATACACGACGCCCTTAGGGTGCTCGCGCGAGGGTAGTAACCTCTGCATTCCATACTTTAACTTTCTCTGGTATATTTGGAAGTATTTATATCAGAAAAGAGATAAGAAGGACCTTTTCACCGGGCGTCACAGGTATCTCCCCAGAAATAGATTTTTCCTTCGTCAAAATCCCTTAAATCTGTGTTATTCGTACTATATGTGTGCATAATCGTATTACGGCAGCGTAACCTTGAGATCAGCTGATGCCAACCGAAAGAAAATTAAAAGTATTTGTTGATTATTGATATGATCAAGAAATTGAAAAATAAAATATAAACGTGCTTTAATAAACCACAATTAAACACAATAATGTCTAATGAAATATGAAGGCTTAATATTGAACTAAAAATTGAATACTGTATGAAGCTTTAAAAATGAATTACCCGTATGCAAGAGCGAGCACATACGCACTCAGAAAGAGCTACAACGATTTCGCATTATACCTAATGATTAGACGAACTGTATGGAAACTGATTTCCTGTAACCTATTGGTGCTGATGTAATATTCATCATGAAGATATTTCTAATAAGTTACGAAAAAAAAAAAGAAAAAAATATGCCATATGTATGTACGCCATATTTTGATACGGTATGTAGCAGCACTTTCAGATCAGCTGATCATAACCAAAGGTGAAAAAAATTTAAGTACTTCTCGATTGGCAAAATGCTTCCAAAATTGAAAAATAGAATACAAAAAAGCATTAATAGAGCATATGATATCCTATGAAACAGAATGAAATAATGATAGACAGTAGGAAAATATTGATAAGATGTGATTGAGATGACTGCCGAATCATAAAGCATCATAATAAGTCTACAGAAACTTCACTTTTTTTTAGTTCGACATATGACGAAATCGACTTACGACACATCTCTCGGTCTATATCTCCGTCGTAAGTCGGCGACTACCTGTAATACTTGGGACATTAAAGGAAAATATCACCTATGACTCATTATATTTGGAACAAAAGATCATAGTTCCCTTGCACCATGTAGACTGAGAAGTCCCAACTATACAGTCCAAAAGAGTCAATGCACAACACTTAGGAAGCTGGTTTAGTCGTACTACCAGCGGCCATCACAAAGTGTTTAATTTCTTCCAACTGACGTAGGTAATGTTTGAAGAACACACTTGAAGATTTCCATCCTGTGTAAGACTGCAAAGGACATAGATTGGAAAAAATTTAAGGAAGAGGCAACTTTTCCAGGGTCATGACCCACTGGAATACATTCCGGGTCAGCCCTTCTGATGAAGTAGGTGAGTTTGGACCTTAGCTGTTTCAGAGAAAGATTTAATCTTGTCGTCTCCCCCTTTAAAAAGTTGACCGCTTTTAAAGGCCCGGCTCTTTGATAGGTAGGCCTTAAGGCACTCCATGGGACACAGAGAACGGTCCTCCTGTAGTGGGACAATCTTCCAGGGCTCCCAGCGTTTTGTGGGAAGTTCGTTCTTTGCTAAGAATGCAGGACTTTATCAACAACCTTGAAATAGCTTTGGGAAGAGCATTAGTTTTCAGTTTAGTGCAAGCCTTTGGGATCTTATTGAACAGATTGCTATTAAGTTTGATATCAAAAGCATAAGCGGTCGGTCTGGTTAGTGCTGACTTACAAGAAGCAATAGTTGTAGAGGCTAGACCTTGATCGTGTAGTGAAATAAAAAAAGAAATACAGAAGTCCATAGAAATAGAAGAGGGCTTATGACTTTGCACGAACGCAACCCATTTTTTCCAGGAAGACAGATATTGTCAATTTGGGATGTTAGGCTTGTACTCTTCTATGAAATCAATCCTTTCCCTCGCAATTCTGAATTTTCTGTAGCTGGAGGGTTTTCGTTATCCAAAAGGAAGCGAAGACAGTCTTCTGTTGAACATCCTAGGACAGCACTGGAGATGAAAGAGGGATCTGGAGGGGTTTGAGTTCTAGGACAAGAGGGTACCAATTGCTCTTAGGTCACTTGGGAACCACGAGAGCTGCTGTTCCCCTGAAAGTCCGCAGTTTGCTCAGAATTTTCAGTAGGAGGTTGAATGAAGGAAATAGGTAGATATGTGCCCATTGGTTCCAATCCAGAGGCATCGCATCCATTCCCATCGCTTCTGGATCTAAGTTTGGTGCTACATGCCGGGTAAGCTTCTTGATGAAGCTCGTCGCAAAGAGATCGATTTGCAGTTCTGGGACTTGCTCTAGAACGAAACAGAAGGATTTTGCATCCAGAGACCATTCTGTTTCCTGAGGCTTGGATCTCGACAGAGCGTCTGCCGTCACATTGCGAACCCTTTTCCAGGTGAACTGCTGAAAGATGCCATTTCCTCCTCTTTGCTAAAGAGAAAATGGCTAGGATTACATGGTTGATCTGAGGAGATCTGGAGCCCTGTCTGTTGACACAATGTACTATTGTATTGTTGTCGACCAATTTGATGTGTGATTTTGTGTTTGGGCATAGTCTCTTCAGAGTCAGAAACACTGCCATAGCTTCCATAACATTGATCTGAAACTTCTGAAATGCAATCTACCACTGCCCCTGCACTTTACTTTCTTGGAAGAGGAGTGTCCCCACCAACCTTGTTCCGAGGCATCTATGTTAATAATCACGGAAGGAGAAGGGCACTGAGGGGGGACGTAGTTTGATAGACTTTTGGCAGTGGACCATGGCTTGAGCTGCTTCCGCAGTAAGACCAAGATTTTGTGGCAAAGATCTCTCCGAGCATCAGATGCCTTTCTTCTCCAGACACTGTTGGCATCTTTGAGTCTTGCTTTTAAGATTGGGTCTGTCACGGCAGCGAACTGTAATGACTCCAAGAACTTTTCCTGTTGCCATGTGATGAGTACTTTTGAACGAAGTAGGCACCTGACTGAGTTTGCGATTTCCTTTCTTTTGCCCTGTGGTAGAGAGAGGGTGTGTGACTGTAGATTCCAGGGAAGTTCTAACCACTGTAATTTACTGGAGTTAGCCTGGACTTCTCGAGGTTGATTTGGAAGCCCAGAGATTGTAGGGAGTTCATGACCTCTTGGGCTGTTCGAAGACATTCTAACTTCGTTGCAGCCCAGACTAACCAGTCTTCCAGGTACACTGTAACCTGAAGGCCTCTGTTCCGAAGTTGTTGGACAATGGCATCGACTAGCTTGGTGAAAATCCTTATAGCTATACTGACCCCAAAGGGCATAGCTTTGAATACATAGGCCTTTCTTGTCAGTTTGAAACCAAGGTAGGGGGAGAAGCGCCTACCTATCGGAAGATGTCAATATGTGTCTGTAAAATCTATGGAGACGGTGTAGGCCCCCTGGGGTAGCAAGGTCCTTATTTGCGAGATAGTCAGCATCTGGAACTTGTCGTTCAGATTGAATTTGTTTAGTGGGGACATTTCCAGAATAGTTCGAAGAGTGTTCGAATCTATCTGGTCACCCAAAATAGCCGCCCTTGAAAGTTCATGGATTTTGTGCAACGGATGACTCCCTTCCGGAGAAGGTCCTGATTAGTAAGGTGTCAAGTTGATTCCTTTTGAAAACATGCTTAGCACTGAAAAATACCCCGGGCAAAGACCTGCCAGTTGGTTAGGACTTCCACCCACCTTAGGGTGAGTCTTCCCTAATAAAGAGCGATAGGGCTTGTATTAGTGACGGAACAAATGACAAATTTAAGATAATTTGTATTTTTCTTAACAATACTGTACAGACATCGAGCTATTTATAGAAATTTGTCCCGCCATCACCTATCCCCCATGCAATTCCTGCCTAAAATCAAAAGTGACGAGATAACACAGGTGTGTGTGTGTGAGGGGGTTGCCGGTACTATCCCCCCCGCTAACTAGAGGTGGGGTAGTTATACCTCGCTAAAAGTCATATGGCTAGTCTTCCAGCATTGCCGAAAGTATATTCCCTAGTAAAGAGCTCTAAGTTTGTATTGTTAGGAAAAATACAAATTATCTTAAATTTGTCATGCTTAGAAAGGATGCAAGAGTATGCTAGCTCCCTTTTAAAGGTTTAAAGGTCGCTCATGAATGGCAGAGGCAAGGGACAGGGACATTGCCCTATCAAGCAGGACAATGCCTTAGAGACTGACCATATATTATATGATCAGCGCCCAAGCCCCCTCTCCACCCAAGCTAGGACCAGGGAGGGCCAGACAATGGTTGCTGATGACTCAACAGATAGGCTTATAGGCCCCCCAAACCCCCCAACCATAGCTCACAAGGATGGTAACGTTGCAGATATTAAAGGAACTAACAAGTCTGAGCAGGACTCGAACCTTCGTCTGGCAAACACCTAGCAGAGACGTTACCAATGAGGCTATTGTACTTAATAGAGGAAATTATTTGTAGAGTATTTTAAAAGTGATTGTTGAGTTTCTTCCTTCTTTAAAGGAATAGCATGGAATTGTAGGATAAGTTTTGACATTATTTTAATTCAGGGTAAACATTTTTTTTTTAATTATAATTGATGAATTATTTCCATTTTCTGATTTTCTTGACCATTCTAATGTTTAATGGTTGCTTTTATTCTGTAAATTCTTAGTCCTACAAAAATCAAATTAATGTAATCCATTTTGTCTTTCAGCAATGTGTTTGAGATTTATGACTCTGTGCCTGATCCTGATGTACCTAAAATGAGATTTGTTGTAAACCATGCAGTTAACTTGTGCTCTGCTCTCTACATATCTGTTGGATTTTTAGGATATGTGGCATTTGTGGACAAAGACTTTGGTGGTAAGTTTTGTAAATGGTTGTGTTCACATAACTATAGCATATAGGCTTTGGTTGTCTATAAGGCTTATAACCATATTGCCTTGAGTTTGCTTCTCTTGAGACCTGTGGAAATTTTCAGGATGACATGGAAGAGTAAAATGGATGATTGTTAGATAAAACTTTCTCGAGATAAATACTGTAGTCTTTCAATTATTGCATCATATTCAGGTGAATGAAGAATGGCATTTGCCATTTTGATAATTTATTGCTTACCAGTCTGACCTAAATCTCAACGGTATCATGATATTTTATTATAGCTGTATTTTTTGTGACCACTTTAATATAAAAGCCAACTTATTACCACAACTCTGCCCTGAAATTCATATGGTATTAATTCTTTTGAATCGAGAGCTTCTTGATCATAAAATAAAATACAAAAATGCTGCCCATATTGCAGTGCCAAAGCCAGATTCTTCAGGTTGTCGAGTCATTACCTATGCCATAGCTTAGTCATCTCTTAGTCATTGAAATCAGATCATCTCTCCTAAGACTGATCTAAAATTTTTATATTTGCCATCTTTTTTGGTGTTTATGGTTTTTTTTTTGCTTGTCTTAATTTATGATGGACTCAAGTATGTCTCCAAAGTTTACTATAGCAGGCTTTTCTGTGAGATGCCAGGTTAATTTAGTTTTATTAGTGAATATTGATCCTTATACATTACGCATGACTTGTCAGGATAAATTATGTACCTTGCTGGTTCGGTGTACAGTAGTGTGTTTTTCCCTTCATCAAAGCTCACATTCAGGATTATTTGAAACTAGGTGGTACGGGCGGGTCACAGCTAGGTTGGTCCGAAAATACATATATATCTAGCCACAATTGAATACAGTACCACGACCTTAATTGTGAGGATCTGACAAAACAAACATCCTTAGAAATGAATATCAAAAGGGAGCATTGTAAATATATGGAAAGAAATTAAAAATTCTTACCATTCACTTGAGAGCCTTTTCATAAATTATGTTCTTAGTTTTTCCCTCCGTTGACAAAATGAAGAGGCCTTCTGGAAAGCCCACTCTTGAACACACCACAATAAAGCTGCCCTTGAGAAGAGTACAGTTGCTCCAAGTTGATGCCAGCCACTTTGAGAAACTGTCCCTGGGCTTTATTGATGGTCCATGGCTAAAGCCAACCTGACTGGGAACTGCAAGCACTTGAAACTGAAAAGGCAAGATTATTAGGATGATGGGAATTCGCGGGATGAAAACATTCTCGGCAGTTCCACACCTAGTCAGGATCATTGCTTTGAATAAGTTTGGATGCAGGGCTTTGAAACTGTCCAGTTTTTGGAAGAGAGAGAGAGAGAGAGAGAGAGAG
Organism: Palaemon carinicauda; assembly: GCF_036898095.1. NCBI lineage: Eukaryota > Metazoa > Arthropoda > Malacostraca > Decapoda > Palaemonidae > Palaemon > Palaemon carinicauda. Next base: position 120,148,628 of record NC_090726.1, on the reverse strand, counting down.
AGAGTGGAGATGAGAGAGAGAGAGAGAGAGAGAGAGAGAGAGGAGAGAGAGAGAGAGGAGAGAGAGAGAGAGAGAGAGAGAGATGTGTGTGTTTGTATATATATATCTTGCCTTATTCTATGTTTGTGTTCCTCCAGGTCCTTCAGTGTGAGGCACCTCGTATATCCACCAGAGGATTGCTTATGCATCTTCCAGTCTTGGATTTTCTGAGATACATCTTAGGTGTTTATCGAGTTTATTCTTAAACACATCTACGCTCACTCGTGATATGTTTCTTAGATGAGCTGGCAGCGCATTAAATAGTCGCTGCATTATTGATGCTGGTGCGTAGTGGATTAATGTCCTGTGTGCCTTCCTTAGTTTTCCTGGTATATTTTTTGGCACTATTAATCTACCTTGGCTTGCTCTTTCTGATATTTTTAGCTCCATGATGTTTTCAGTAATTCTTTCGATTTGTTTCCATGCTTGTATTATCATGTAGCGTTCTCTTCTCCTTTCTAGACTGTATAATTTTAAAAATTGCTGTCTTTCCCAGTAGTCAAGGTCCTTAACTTCTTCTATTCTAGCAGTAAAGGACCTTTGTACACTCTCTATTTGCGCAATATCCTTTTGGTAGTGTGGGTACCATATCACATTCCAGTACTCGAGTATACTACGTACATAAGTTTTGTACAGCATAATCATGTGCTCAGCTTTTCTTGTTTTAAAGTGTCTTAAATAGCATTCCCATTTTTGCTTTACATTTAGCCAACAGTGTTGCTATTTGGTCCTTGCATAACATATTCCTATTGAACATTACACCAAGGTCTTTAATTGCTTCCTTGAGAGAGAGAGAGAGAGAGAGAGAGAGAGAGAGAGAGAGAGAGAGAGATATTTCACATAACTGATAGTAATGGCTTAAACGATTTAAACTGCGATCTTCATCCTGAAGATATTTCAAATAAATTGAGAAATTATATATAAAAAAATTCGCCATTCATATGTACGCCATCTTTCGATATGGTAGCGGGACCTTCAGATCAGCTGATCATAACCAAAGGTAAACAAAATATTGAAGTAATTCTAGATTGGTAAAAGGCTTCCAAAATTAAAAATTAGAATACAAAAATGAATTAATAGAGCATATGATATCCTATGAAACAAGAAAATGAAATAATGATAAACAGTAAGAAAATATTGATAAAATATAATCAAGCCGATTGCCAAATCATGATGCATCGTAATAAATCTACGGGAACTGCACTTTTTAAGTTCGACATACGTCAAAATCGACTTATGACTTGTCTATCGGTCCCTATCTCTGTCGTAAGTCTGTGACTACCTGATATTAAATGTAGAAGAAGGGAGCCTAGTGCTGGTAATTGAGATCAGGGTTTTGTAGTACTGTAAAAGGTTCTCTTCTGCCATTTCATTGTTTTTCTCCTGTGTTAGATGTAGGCCAGATAGCGGAGATTGATGATAGAAATTCTGATCTTGAAGAGTTACAAGTAGAAATTAGTTTTGAGAAATCTAGAATCTCTCTTTTTAACTTGGATTCAGAATACAGAGTCCGTTTATTATTAATTCTGTTTTAAGGGTTCAGTCGTTTGTTGATCCAAAACTAAACAAGGTCACAGTATTGCTTTAGCAGTTCTTGTACTTTCAAATGAAAGTAGTTTGGATGTGTGTCACAGATGAGTTACTGTGTTGCAGTTGGCATCAATATCATAATCAGACTGTTTCCAACACTGCATATGGTGCCTTACCTTATTTTCTCAGAACCAACATTGCATATATTAAGAGGAAGGTAGAGCCTGGTACATCTTTAGATGAGGGCTTTGGCTCTTCCCTCTCCCAATCTTTGTCTATGAACAAAGACCTCAGTTCCTTGATCAAGGCTTCTACTTAGGCACGTATTCTAACACTGGAGACTCTTGGTGGCTCATATGTTTCTGGTGTTTAAGGTAAAGTCAGGTGTGAAGCCTACAGATTCAATACTACCAGCTTTTCCCTCTATAGATCAGCATGTTGACAGAGATGACAACAAATACTCCATTGTGGGTAGTGTATCTTTTTTCCAACTTTTTTTTTCCGTAGTGTTTGATTGTTTGGATGATTTTTCTTTGCTATTGAGAAGAAGGGGCTTCTGAAGATAATCAGATCCAGAAAAGTTTTCCTAGGTCAGGAGAATGGCATCTGATTCTAATGTCCTTCATATTTGATGACTGTTGCACAGGACCAGTTTCTTAGTAGAAGGCCTCAGGTGTGTTGCTTTTTTCTTTAGTGTTTAATTCAAGTTGCTGCTTTTAAAGTACATTTTTTGCTACTTGCTAGGCTTCTCAGTCACATGTGAGAGTTAAGGATGAGGAAAGAGAGGCACAATTTTCTTTTCTTGATTTATCTTAGGATTTTGGAATAGTATTCTGAAAATATCACTAAGACTCGGGCAGTGATTTGGATGTTCCCAGGTGTCTTATTATGTAGATGAACCTTCTAAGATTATTTTTGTCCCATATCCTCTGAAGAGTTGAAGAATAAATTTGATAATACTGTATTTTGGAGAAGGTGGCCAATAGATCTTTGTCTGCTCATTTTTCTTTGCTTGTATTTTCCCCCTTGAAAATCTCTTTTCCAAGAGTAGATCACCTCATTGTCTCTGTTGGTTGAATAGTTGAAAAATTTTCTCAACTCTGTGAGTTCAGATGAGGTAGCTACTCAGGAATTCCCAGACATTTATGGGGACCGTCCGCTATGGTGTTTGACATAACAACCTTAAAATGTCGAAAATCGTTTTATTATTTCTATGTATTCAGAAACATCGTACACGCTCTCCAGAAGTTTCAGCCAATTATTTTTTACAAATAATGAAGATATAGCGGTCTTTAGATGATGATATCATCCTTATTGCCTCGTTTGCATTATTGAGTTTGACAGAATCGTCTATGTGTGTTTATTTTTGCAAAAATGTAGCGATTTTTTTTCAATATTTAACTTAGCCGGTGATTATATAAGCTGCAGCTCTGCTGCTCGACAGAAAACTCTACGTAAAAAATCCGCCAGCGATCGCTATGCAGGTAGGGGGTGTACTTCAACAGCGCCATCTGTCGTGCAGGTACTCAGTACTCATTGTAAACAAAGAACTCAATTTTCTCTCTGTCGTGCTACCGGCAAGACCTACTAATTCGCTGTTGCTAACTGGATTTGTTTTCACAACTATTTGGTGAAGTACACGTTTCTAGTTTTGAGCTTTCGCTGTGCAGGCTTTCTCTTCAATAAATCCTTGCATTCTTTTTTTGATATCGGATTATTTGTTGATGACTTTGGATACTTTTTGAATTCCCCTTTGACCAATACAAAATGGCTGACCCTTCTCAAGTCCCAAAATTCAGGAAGTGTAATGCTAGGGACTGTTCAAGGCGTCTTCCGAAGGCCTCTATCGATCCTCACACCGTTTGTTCCAATTGTCGGGATAAAACCTGTCAATTGGAAGATCGATGTGAGGAATGCGTTGGGCTTTCGGAATTCGATTTTATCGAATTCCAGAAATATACACGTAGGCTAGAGAGAGATAGAGTCAGGAGAAGTTCATCTCGTTCAGTTGATTTTTCCTCTCCTCATGCCCCACAACCTATTCCTTCCCCTGTAGTGGTTGCTCCTGATCCCCCTTCTGGCACTCAGGAACCTTCGATGGCTGATATGATGCGTGCCATCCAAGCTCTGGGTGAGAGAGTTGAGTCCTTGGCTAGTGACCGTAACCAGCTCATGGCGGACGTCAAGGAGCTGAAGTGTAAGAGTGCAGTGGGAAGTGATAAAGTGAGTGATAGTGTTGTGGATAGTGTTGCGCTTGAGGGTTCGTCTGTTCGTGCCTGTCGTCCTCCTAGTCCGGGACCTCTTGCAAGCTCCCAAGTCCAGGGGAGAAGCAATGTCGTACGACCAATGGGTTCGAGAGGCTTTAATCAGCGAACAGACGTTCCCTCCGTGGTTTCGGGCGTATCTACCCAAGATCGCCCCACCCACACAGAGACGAGAGAGCCCATTTATTCCTCGTCTGCGGAAGAGGTTTCTCGTAAGAAACCATGGACCAAGGTCTCACGACCTCTTAAGCGCAAGTCGGTCCCTTCCGCGCAAGTCCAACGGCCCAGTTGTAGCCACTGGGTCAGTTCGGACTCGCTGCAGTCTTCCGATGACTGCTCACCTCCTAAGAGAGGCAAAGCGGTACCGCCTCAGGCAGTTACACCGTCTGTCGCCGCACCTGCTCCTGCAGACCCTAAGTGGTCTTTGCTGCAGACCATGCAGTACCAGTTAACGTCTCTGATGCAGGACTTTCGTGCAGAGAAGGTTGCTGCTGCACCAACCTCTTGCCTACAACCAACCACGGTTGTGCGTCCTGTGGACGCTGAGGCAACCTTCTTGCGCACTCCAGCTGAGAGAGTCCCGCCACCCATGCGTTCCAGTGTACCCTGCCAGCCGCATGTTGACGTTCAGCGACGCACGGAACCTTCCGTTGACGTTCGCGAGGTACAACAACCGTCAAAGTTGTTTTGTTTTGACGCGGTGCGTCAACCTCCGCAACCCAGTGTGGTTGCCTCTGCTCGCCCACATCAGACCAGACAGTCTGGAGTAGACGCTGTGCGTCCCCGCGCTGCTATGGTTGTTGCCAGCTCACAGACTGGGCAACAGTTCCATGACGTTGCGTCCGGTTCAGTCACGCGTGCACCCGTGCGACCGGACTCAGCTGACCAGCCGATACCTACTCCATTGCCGCTTCCTCCTCAATTCTCGGATGATGGACTCTCTGATGATGACGATGCGGCACACGTTGATGAACCACATTCGGACCTTGACGAGCCCAAGTCCACGCAACCCTCTTTGGACTTTAGAAAAGTTCTTGCTCTGTTCAAAGAGATGTTTCCGGACCAGTTTGTGTCTGTGGCTCCACGCTCTCCTCCGTCAGAGTTTGCTTTAGGTACGCAGTCATCCTCGCCTGCCTTTACGAGACTCGTCCTCGCACGCTCGTCCAAGAGAGCTTTACGAGTTTTAGGAGATTGGATGCAGTCCAAAAAGAGTCTAGGGAAGACAGCCTTTACGTTTCCCCCTGCTAAACTCTCTTCCAGATCGAGCGTCTGGTATGCCACGGGAGAAGTTCTCGGCTTGGGAGTTCCTGCCTCTGCCCAGGGCGACTTCTCAAGTCTTGTAGACTCTCCCCGCAGGCTAGCCATGAGACGCTCTAAGATATGCTGGTCACCTTCGGACCTAGACCATCTGTTGAAAGGAGTATTTAGAGCCTTCGAGGTCTTCAACTTTTTGGACTGGTGTCTGGGAGCTTTGAGCAGGAAGATCTCCCCGACTGAGAAAGAATCTTCCTTGCTCATCATGTCCTGCATGGACAAGGCCATACGTGACGGATCTAGTGAGCTTGCTGCATCGTTCGTATCCGGAGTCCTCAAGAAGTGAGAACCTTTGCTCTTTCCTGTCAGCTGGAGTGACACCGTGTCAAAGATCAGAACTTCTGTTTGCTCCTCTCTCTAAGTGCCTTTTTCCAGAGGACTTGATTAAGGAGATTGCTGCTTCTTTGATTCAGAAGGACACCCATGACCTGGTTGCGTCCTCTGCCCGCAAAGCCACCCCTTTGCCTACCTTGTCAAGACCAAGGATGGACACTCCAGTGTCCAGATTTATTCCGCCCTTTCGTGGCAGAGCCTCCAGCAGAGGAGGTGCTCGTGCCGAAGGGAGACGTGGGAAGAAGAAAGGAACCAAGTCCTTTAAAGGCAGAGTCTGACTGCCACCTTCTTCAGACAGCAGTGGGAGCCAGATTCAAGAACTTCTGGCAGACCTGGGAGAAGAGAGGCGCAGATGCACAATCTGTGAAGTTGCTCAGAGAGGGGTACAAGATCCCGTTTGTACGAAAACCCCCTCTAGCAACGTCTTCCATCGATCTCTCTCCCAGGTACAGAGAGGAAGACAAGAGACGAGCATTGAAACAGGAGGTGTCTCTCTTGCTAGAAAAGGGAGCGGTAGTCAAAGTCCTGGACCATCAAACCCCGGGCTTCTACAACCGTCTCTTCTTAGTGGTAAAGAAGACAGGAGGGTGGAGGCCGGTGCCAGACGTCAGTGCGCTGAATGTCTTTGTCACAAAGCAGACGTTCGCCATGGAGACCACAAAGTCCGTTCTAGCAGCGGTCAGAAAGGAAGACTGGATGGTCTCTTTAGACCTAAGGGACGCTTACTTTCACGTCCCCATCCACCCAGACTCCCAACCTTTTCTGAGATTCGTTTACGAAAAGGTTGTCTACCAGTTTCAAGCCCTGTGCTTTGGCCTAAGCACAGCTCCTCTTGTGTTTACGAGGCTGATGAGGAATATAGCCAAATTCCTTCATTTAGCGGACATCAGAGCCTCCCTCTATTTGGACGACTGGCTTCTAAGAGCTTCTTCCAGTCGTCGCTGTCTGAAGGATCTAAAGTGGACTCTAGATCTGACCAAGGAATTGGGTCTCCTGGTCAATATGGAAAAGTCTCAAGTGGTCCCATCCCAAACTATTGTGTATTTAGGGATGGAGATTCACAGTCTAGCTTTTCGGGCTTTTCCGTCGGCCCCCAGAACAAGTCAAGCCCAGTTATGCATCCAGAACAGGCTGAAGAAGGAACGATGTCCAGTCAGGCAGTGGATGAGTCTGATAGGGACACTATCATCCCTGGAACAGTTCGTATCGTTAGGAAGACTACACCTCCGTCCTCTTCAATATCACCTAGCTGTTTACTGGAAAAAGGACAAGACGCTAGAAGCGGTCTCGATTCCCATTTCCGAGAAGATGAAGTCTTCCCTGACTTGGTGGAAGGACAGTATCAGCCTCAGAGAGGGTCTGCCCCTGGCTGTTCAGACTCCCAACCACGTTCTCTTCTCGGACGCATCGGACACGGGCTGGGGCGCGACATTAGACGGTCGGGAATGCTCGGGAACTTGGAACTCGAGTCAAAGGACAATCCATATCAACTGCAAGGAGCTACTGGCAGTTCATCTGGCCTTGAAAAGCTTCAAGTCTCTCCTTCAAGGCAAAGTGGTGGAGGTGAACTCGGACAACACCACGGCTTTGGTGTACATCTCCAAGCAAGGAGGGACCCACTCTATGACGTTGTACGAGATCGCAAGGGACCTCCTCACCTGGTCAAAAGATCTAAACATTTCTCTAGTAACGAGGTTCATCCAAGGCAACTTGAATGTCATGGCAGATTGCCTCAGTCAGAAGGGACAAATCATTCCAACAGAATGGACCCTACACAAGGATGTGTGCAAGAGACTGTGGGCCACATGGGGCCAGCCTACCATAGATCTCTTCGCAACCTCGATGACCAAGAGGCTCCCAATATATTGCTCACCAATCCCGGACCCAGCAGCAGTTCATATAGATGCCTTTCTCCTAGATTGGTCACATCTAGACCTATATGCATTCCCCCCGTTCAAGATTGTCAACAAGGTACTGCAGAAGTTCGCCTCTCACGAAGGGACAAGGTTGACGTTAGTTGCTCCCCTCTGGCCCGCGAGAGAATGGTTCACCGAGGTACTTCGATGGCTAGTGGACGTTCCCAGAACTCTTCCTCTAAGGGTGGACCTTCTACGTCAGCCACACGTAAAGAAGGTACACCAAGGCCTCCACGCTCTTCGTCTGACTGCCTTCAGACTATCGAAAGACTCTCGAGAGCTAGAGGTTTTTCGAAGGAGGCAGCCAGGGCGATTGCTAGAGCAAGGAGTACATCCACCCTTAGAGTCTACCAATCGAAGTGGGAAGTCTTCCGAAACTGGTGCAAGTCAGTATCAGTATCCTCGACCAGTACCTCTGTAACTCAAATAGCTGACTTCCTTTTATACCTGAGGAAAGAAAGATCTCTTTCAGCTCCCACTATCAAGGGTTACAGAAGCATGTTGGCATCAGTCTTCCGTCACAGAGGCTTAGATCTTTCCAACAACAAAGATCTACAGGACCTCCTTAAGTCTTTTGAGACCACGAAGGAGCGTCGTTTGGCTACACCTGGTTGGAATTTAGACGTGGTACTAAGATTCCTCATGTCAGAAAGGTTCGAGCCTCTACAATCAGCCTCCTTTAAAGATCTCACTTTAAAGACACTTTTCCTGGTTTGCTTAGCCACAGCTAAAAGAGTCAGTGAGATTCACGCCTTCAGCAGGAACATCGGATTTTCATCTGAAACGGCTACATGTTCTTTACAACTTGGTTTTCTAGCCAAAAACGAGCTACCGTCTCGTCCTTGGCCGAAATCGTTCGATATTCCAAGCCTATCAAATATGGTTGGAAATGAACTAGAAAGAGTCTTATGCCCTGTTAGAGCTCTTAAGTTCTATTTAAGACGAACTAAACCTTTACGAGGACAGTCAGAAGCTTTATGGTGTTCTGTTAAGAAACCATCTTTGCCTATGTCAAAGAATGCTTTATCCTATTTTATCAGACTGTTAATACGAGAAGCTCATTCCCATCTGAGTGAGGAAGACCAAGCTTTGCTGAAGGTAAGGACACATGAAGTTAGAGCTGTCGCAACTTCAGTGGCCTTTAAACAAAATAGATCTCTGCGAAGTATAATGGACGCAACCTATTGGAGAAGCAAGTCAGTGTTCGCGTCTTTTTATCTTAAAGATGTCCAGTCTCTTTACGAGAACTGCTACACCCTGGGACCATTCGTAGCAGGGAGTGCAGTAGTAGGTGAGGGCTCAACCACTACATTCCCCTAATTCCATAACCTTTTTAATCTTTCTCTTGAAATGTTTTTATTGTTGTTTTTGGGTTGTCCGGAAGGCTAAGAAGCCTTTCGCATCCTGGTTGATTTGGCGGGTGGTCAAATTCTTTTCTTGAGAAGCGCCTAGATTAGAGGTTTTGATGAGGTCCTGTAGTATGGGTTGCAACCCTTCATACTTCAGATCCTAGGGGTCGCTCAGCATCCTAAGAGGATCGCGAGGCTCCGTAAGGAAGACGTACTTAAAAAGGCAGAGTAATTGTTCAAGTCGACTTCCTTACCAGGTACTTATTTATTTTATGTTTGTTATTTTGATAACTGCTAAAATGAAATAAAAAATCCTTAGCTCATAATAATGTAAACATTTATTGCTGGTCTCTACCCACCCCCCTGGGTGTGAATCAGCTTATATAATCACCGGCTAAGTTAAATATTGAAAAATGTTATTTTGATAATAAAATAAATTTTTGAATATACTTACCCGGTGATTATATATTAAAGGACCCTCCCTTCCTCCCCAATAGAGACGCAGTGGACCGAGGAGAAAATTGAGTTCTTTGTTTACAATGAGTACTGAGTACCTGCACGACAGATGGCGCTGTTGAAGTACACCCCCTACCTGCATAGCGATCGCTGGCGGATTTTTTACGTAGAGTTTTCTGTCGAGCAGCAGAGCTGCAGCTTATATAATCACCGGGTAAGTATATTCAAAAATTTATTTTATTATCAAAATAACATTTCACTTATGTTTCGAATTATCGTATGTCTGGCAGAGATGGAAGGCATTTGTAGAGGGTAGGTGAATGAAAACTGCGAGCTACAAGAACAGCAGCCTGAGTTTTCAAAGACGTAAAGAAGTTATAATGCATGTGTTTGTTTACTCGCAGTTCGTATGTACATTGTGTTTTCACAACGTCCTCATGAACTTTATAGCAAAGCCAATGTTACCCAAGGTCATAGAAAGAACAAAAAGTAAGCAGAGAACAAAAAAAAAAAAAAAAAAACCAAGAAGAGAGGGAAACATAAATAAGAGTACAAAGCTTGAACATTCTAACTAAACTCTGGCAACAATGAGAGGCCGCTAGCAACTCATGACACCCATACGACAAGTGGGTTAGTAAACTTATGGTTTAAATACCTCGTTCAGGGAGCCTTCATGTAGGAATAAACAATAAAAGTACAAATTAAAGATTATCATAATAATGATATCTTGATTTTTTTTTTTAGGAAAAAAGCAAATATTTATAGCAAATCTTTGGAAGCTCATAACTCAAAAATATACTTATTCACACTTAGGTATATTTTTTCTCACTTATTTATTGATCAATTTTAGAGAAAAAGAAATTGAAAAGAGGAATAAAAATCCCACACTTTTGTGTAATAGAATTTTGATTTTCCTTTTTCTCTTTTTTTCATGATTATTTCATGTCTAGACAAAGAAAATTGAGAAAATATTCATTTAAAAAAGGTAAATAAAAAGTCTATCCCACAGAATTCGATTTATAAAAAAAGTTTTGATGGTATGATTTTCAATATAATTGGTGTCATATTAGTTGAGAAAAGTGTATCAATTTTTTTTTTTTCAAATCATGATTTTTGCTAATATATCTAAAAGTTTTTGATCAAATGATCATATGTCTAAAACATATTTAGAAATTGTGTATTTTGAATAATTATAAAAAAAAATCTTGGCATAGCAGATGGTCCCCTTAAGGAAGGTATCAAAGGAAACAAGTTTTTACCCAAACAGATATTTTACGCTATTCGATATTAATGGAAGTGGATGCCAGCAAGATCGTATAATTCCGTTGAAGAAAAAAAAAAAAACAATGCATAGCTTAAAAGCAGCAAAAGATAAACTAACTGATGCTACTTGGTGGCAGTGCTTTTGAGGATTTTAAGTTGAAACTTCTTGTACAGTATACAGCAAAACTGGTGATACCTAAATTCAGTTATTTTTGTTCGAAAGTCTCTAACTGGCAACTCACATTCTTCACATTTCTAATGAGACTAGGTTCTCGGGACGAAACATTTTGAAACTTCGCTCAATAAGAGATGCAGTTCATTAAGCATGATTTTAGAGAATTAATTCAATATTTTTTATCAAAATATCAGCTAGATCACTCAATATCATTTGCTGGCACTAGAATGGCAATGGTTGAGAGAAAAATCCAACTCTCTATTGATAAAATTATCCAGTGGGCTGACATGAATGGATTTAAGTTCTCGACAAGTAAAACTACCATTGTCCATTTTTGTCGTATCCGGGGAGTACGTCCAGACCCGGATATATACATTAAAGGTCAACGGATACCATGTGTATCGGAAACCAAATTTTTAGGTTTGATATTTGACTGTAGACTTACATGGGTTTCTCACCTAAAAGCGCTAAAAGCTAAATGTGTTGAAGCTCTGAATATCTTAAAAGTATTGTCCCATACATCATGGGGGGCAGACCGCAATACTATTTTAAAATTATACAAGGCCTTGATTTTCTCCAAAATTAGTTATGGTTGTGAGGTATATTCTTCAGCCACCCCAAGCCGGTTAAAAATATTAGACTCGATACATCATGCAGGTATTAGATTGTCTACTGGAGCTTTTAAAACCTCGCCCATCCCAAGTCTCCTTGTTGATGCTGGAGAGTTACCTCTAGACCTTTACCGAATGTCTTCCATTCTTCGGTATTGGTTTAGATTGCAAAGACTCCCTAACTCTCTAGCCTTTCAGACTGCAAGCCTTGTAAGACACGCATCATACTTTGAGTTGCACCCAAAATCTCCTCAACCTTATGGCTTTCGGGTGAAACGATTATTAAATAGTCTGGATATAATTAGAAAAAAGGTACTTCCATTCAAGGTATCATCAACGCCTCCATGGAAGTTACCAGAGATATCTTTTTGTAAATATTTTATTGGAGATAACAAGAATATGTCAGACCTAGAAGCCAGGTCTCTTTTTAATGAACATGTTAAAGAACATAGAGGATCAACTTTTATCTATACTGATGGCTCCAAATCTGATGCTGGCGTTGGATTTGGAGTACATAGTAATGGTTTTAATTGTAGAGGTGCACTTCCTCTGATCGCTTCCATATCTACTGCCGAACTGTATGGCATATTAACCGCTATTGAGAAAATAGCGTTGGAGAAGGAGGGTAATTTTACAATTTTTAGTGATGCAAGGAGTGTCCTTCAAGCTATGGAAGTTTTTAATTCTAATAACCCTCTAGTTTTAAAGATTTTAGAATGGCTTTTTGTTATTGGACGGAGAGGTATAACAGTTCAATTTTGTTGGGTTCCAGCACATGTAGGTGTGTCCGGGAATGAGAAGGCAGATTCACTGGCTAAGGAGGCTGCATCCGAGTTGCTGCCAAGAAGGTATCCCATTCCCTGTAATGATTTCTTACCTGACATCAAGAAATTGGTTTGCAATAAATGGCAACAGCAATGGGATAGTCAAGATGGCAATAAAATGAGGGAAGTAACAAATGACATATCTCCTTGGAGGTATAATATGATGCCCCGAAAATGGGAGACGTCTCTTTGTCGTCTCCGTATTGGTCACACTCGGTTGACACATGAGTTTCTGCTGAAGGGCCAACACCAACCGTATTGTGACAACTGTTTAGTACCTCTAACAGTAAGGCATTTGTTGACCGAATGCCCCAATTATAACAACTTGTGGAATAGATATTTGTTTGAGGCTCGAGGTGAGGGTGGCAGGTTCATCCTTGCCAAGATTCTTGGAAATGATGTGTCCTACCATGCAAGTGGCATTTTTAGATTTCTTTCAGAAGCTTGTCTTCTGAAAAATATTTAACTTTTATGACATTCAATTTTTATGATTTTAATTGAATACTCTTTAATTTTTTATTTTATTTCATTTTTTATTTTTGTATACATAAATTAAATGTTACCGGCGTCAATGACCTTAGATGTCAGGATGCCTGAAAACTTTAAATCATTCATTCATTCATTCAGCTAGATCATTAAGGAAAAAGTACCCCAATAATCTTTAGTTATGATAAAAATAAAAATAAAATAAATACTTAATGTGTCTTGACTATTTAGCCACCATAATTATGTATTTAAAGTAAAGAACGTTTCGGAGATGTAGTTGTGGACAGGGTTTAACCGGACATCAACTGGCAGTCTCACAGTGGCACTCTTACAAGCAAGTCATCTGTCAAATATGGCTAGGGCTACCCAACAGCTACTGGATAACTCTAACTCTAGTTAAGCTTACCTCACCAGATTCTCTATAGAAAATAGATATAAGCAATCGTCTGAACATCAACGAAACAACTGTTTATAGATGGCTGAACAATATAATGAAAGAGAAAAAATTGAAAAGCCATCTTAGGAGGTGAGACCTTTCTGCTGCACAATCGCAGAAGACGACGAAGAGTTATAAAGCCAATAGCATAGGCCTAGACTCCAGAGCCATCCTATCATCATCATCACCATTATTATCATTAGTATTAGTATTATTATTATTATTATTATTATTATTATTATTATTATTATTGTTGTTATTTTATTATTATTATTATAATTAAAGATACATTGTTATTGTCTTTCTGTAGAATCTAACATTACAGATGTGGCTGAATATGTCTGACCTGATTATAGTCCTCTGTTTGTAAAGTAAAAGTAAAATAATAGAAAGGTAGAATTAATTGTGTTATTTATAGTGTTGATAACTCACCACCTCGCTTATTTATTTATTTATTTATTTATTAATTTTTCCTCAAACTGAAGAAACCCATTGGGAGACTAGAATTATATAAGTAGCGTTGACTATAGTCTAAAGTATGACTTGTTATAATTTATTTCAAGTTTTGAAATCCCGATCCTAACTAACGTTTGTTTAATACACAAAACGGCATAAGCAAAAAATAAGTAATAACTTTGAGGTCATATCCCAAATGTATAAATTGTTATCCTTAGACTATAGCGCTCTGCTTAAACTGTTCTCTATCTAGACGCCCTCTTTCCCAATTTGAATCCTTCTATCCAGACAGACAGCTCAAATACTAGTCTCACTGACTCTCATGGAGTCATGATGACAAAGAGATTAGTGCTACAGTAACATATTTAATTTTTGTTCTGAAATATCATTGTAGTGGTTTGCGGACTGTGGCCAGAGGTAGCACCCAAGCTGCCTAGATGTCGCCATCATAATACATTTCCGGCCAACAGTTAGTTGGACGAGCAGGGCATCTACAAGAGGTGGCATGTCCCTTAGGAAAGTTTACAGTAACCGGAACAAGTACTGGCTCAATACTAGCAATCCTTATTGAATGGGCTGCGTAGACCTCAAGTGCCCAAAGCGCTTGCTGACAACAGGCTCCACGTATCGGGACATAATACTCCCAAAGAGGCTCTTAATGAGTACTGCTAACGCTGAGCCGATTTCGGGCTCCGTCAACTATCACCCCATTTGCTCTCAAGAACTGGTAACCAAGCACTACATGCTCAGCCATAGTCCCTGAAGGCACTACATGGAACACACTCGGGGCGAATGTCATTCCATGCAGTATAGGGGTCAACAGTACAGTACCTAAGGTCTTAGGTCCTGTTTGCCCTAAACCCTTCAGACCAATGGTGTTGGGTACTATCTGCAGCTGGTAATCCTGTACCACTCTCGATGACAGGAGGTTGACCTCAGCTCCGGAGTCAATGAGAGCATCCAGCGCTCCTGATGGAAAATTAGACATGGTCACTGGGACAACCATGAGTGGTACAGGAGCCAACTGCGCCAGGTTAACCCTACGAAGTGTTTTCAATACAGCCTCAGTTCCTGCTTCCTCCCTGGAAGAGTCAGTTGGAGAAGCTCTGGACAGTGTCGAGAACAGGTTATCACTGGCCAATCCTGAAAGAGCCATTGTAGGTGCAATGACCTTTCCAGGTTGAGGGGTAACCTTGGAAATCGAGATTTCCGAGACTGCCACCGGAATACTAGGAGCACGCACCCTAGCACTCACACCCTCCTTCGATGTAGCCCCATCTTCTACATCGAAGGCCTGGTGTTTAAAGCCCTATGATACTCCTCAGTTCTTGACTTCCTGGGCTGTGATCTCTTGCTCTTCCTCTTCTTCTTCTCCACAGTCCAAGAAGAAGCACTGGACACGTTCCCACTTCGGCTCTCCTGGCTACTGGTCGATCCAGAATAGGACGACGGGGTCGGAGTAGCACTCACCGGTACTGCTCTCCACCTTGAAGGAGTCTGGACAGAGATGGTCTCCCTCCCAGGGCTGCGGACATTAGCTGTCTTCTAGACGGGTGATCTGCTTATAGGCGGCACCTGTCATCCACACTTTGCGACATGATTATTGGACGAACCACAGTGTAGGCACAGATTGAGGCATCTGCGACACTCGTCCATAAGGTGCCCTGATTTTTGGCACCGTGCACAGTACCTTCTCTGGAATTGAGGAGACCTTTCTGGGTTGCGCGATGGTGTCAGACGCACTTCCACAGGTGCAGGTATGGGGACAGGTCGAGGAGGAGTGCGTGAATAAGCTCTGTTAGGTCCAGGCGAATGGCTGGTGGCAGGCATGGAAACCCTGTCAGCATACGAGCCGTGCCATGACTGTCCCACACGACTGAGGGCCAAATCCTCTGCCTTCTGGCTTCGCTGACGGGATGCCTCGTCGAGAACACTCAACAGGTGTAGAACATCCTGCCAACTGACTTGAAGGCCAGCGGAGACATTAATAGTGGCCAGAGACTGTTCCAGCCAACTCGCAGGTATGCTCGGAAAAGTTCTGAGAAGCTTCCGCCTAAGCTCCCTCCGGTCCAAACTACGGCAAGGATAGGCCGACCTGTACAGGGAGGCCAACCGCACGGCGTAAATCTTCTGCAGTTCGCCCTTGCCACAGGTGGCACTGCTGAAACGGGCCTTCCTACCCGCATCACGCCTCTCTAGGGCTTCTCGGCACCAGTCGAAGAGGCGTTCCTTCATGTCGGGGTATGAGATCTCGGGACATCCTATGGCCGAGAATGCCTCCTTGATTTCCCCGTTTAGGAATCTTTCTAGCTTAACGGTCCTCTGGCCACAGCTTCCTGCGGTATATTTACTCGCACAGTAGGCTTCAAAATCCCTCAGAAATCGGGCAAAACTCTGGCCCGTTTCTAGGTGGAAGATTCCAGGCTTGGGGGTTCTTCCTGGAGTCAAGGACCTTGAGCAGATCAGACAGACTGCGTTCTGTTTGAAGGGACTGGACCTGGTCGGTGGAGACATGAGATAAGCTAACACTGGAGCAGGAGCTGGAAGTGTCACTACCAGAATCTTCACTGGTAGACTCCTGTGATGATGTCGTCATTTTGGGTATGGGTGGTCTGCTTGTGTCCTTGTCCTAGCGCCTGTGCTTTGGGATGGCCCCTTTATTGGCTAGGACTGCCTCAACCAGAGCTGCTGGAACCTTTTCTGGCCTACTGGCTCGGCCGGGTTGACCAAGAACTGCTCCCCTAGTCCACTGGCTGCAGTCTCCGGCAGACTAAAGGGGTTAGTGGCTGGAACAGGCTAGGAAGCAAGTGGTCCACCCCAAGCAGGAGACTCCCAGAAGTCTGGTACAGGTGGGAGCAATGGTGAGAACCGAGAGGCGGCTGGAGACCTCCAATCACTGGCCCTTAGTTACCGGAATGGCCAGACCATTGACATTTGGCCAAACTGGGGACGTAGAAGGAGCACTGGTGGTTACTGTGGTTGTGACCCCATTGGCAACGTGGCACATTGGTGACGGCTCAGCGCTCTTTAGCGCCGCCACTTGAAGTGTCAGGGACTTGACCTGAATTGCCAGGTCACTGACAATCGTGACGAGGCTCGCCACATCCCGACTAAGCCTCCTCTTAGCCTTTCGACTCTTGGTTGTTGACTGTGCCATATCTAGAGGTTGGTGTTTCCCAGGTCTGGGCACCAAACATTATGTAGTGGTTTGCGGACTGTGGCCAGAGATAGCACCCAAACTCCCTAGTGTCCGAAAGCCGACCACGCTCCAACGTTCACTACATAGAAAATATAAAACGGTGAAATACCCAAAAATCTGGGTAAAAGGTAAACAAGCAAGGATGAACTGGGCACTGTGGACCACCCCTTGATTTTATACTGGGCAAGGGAACCCAACAAGAACCTTACATCCCCCTTATCATCCTTTGCCCTGAGCTTGCTGAATAAACACGTAATATGACCGTTGATTCATTTCTGGGAAGTTAGCAGAATTTATGAATAGCTCTATCTTCTTTAGGTAAGATGGCTTCAAGCTTAAGTAGTTTCAGAACATTAGGTGAAAGGGAAAAACTGCCTAGACTGGTAACAGGACACAGTGTGGGAGAAAAAAATATGATAAATGACTTATTAGAAACAGATTTAATAAGAAAAAAAAAACACAATTGTTCAGGTTGACTAAGATTTTTTTGTCAAATTCAAATAAGCAATTAAAGGAAAAATAAGTATCCCTTTACACTCCAGCCTCACAATGACAATATAAAAAAATATTTGAATAACAAAAAACAAGAACTATTCACATGCTGGACACACTTATGGGTTTCAGATGCAAGTATAAACAAAGACACCTAGCCGGGTATCTGTTTGGGATACATTCCAATACGAGTAGCTTGCCTCACGATCAAAGGGATTATAAAACAAGGTTGCAATTTATGTGGCAAAACTAGAATCTCCAGGCAAACTTGCTTTTAACAGTCTTCACCAGGCTGCAAGATCATGCAATATTATTCCAGAGAAAATTCCACGCTTATAACAGAAAAAACTTCAAGCTTAAAGGAGAACCCCGCAACACTGTGGTTCATTATCCGCATGACCAGTTTGGCTGCCGCTGAAAACTTTTCTATGCCACTTTATGTTCACTTGTTTCTGGGGACAAGTATGTGAAATGCTATCCATGGAAACAATGTGACAATATATGAAAAAAACAATCACACTATGGTGGGAGAACATCGGTCAGTGATAAGAATAATCTAGTTTCATTTGCTCCTAAATTGGAAGACATTATAACAAAACAGGTCTTGAGTAACTTGTCTTTTGACAACTTCATCTTGCCTATATTCCTATTCTTCTACCTCTACTTGTCTCCCTACAGGATGTAGGGTCATGCTGTCAGTACCTGTTAAAAGAAATAATAACAGATTAAGGCACTTCTTTGGGGGGGGGGTGCACTTGAGGGCTATGAAAAAATATGCAACAAATAAAGTGTTTTTTCATACAATACAAACCATAAAACTTTCTTTGACACAAACCATCATTTTAGCATAAAATGATTTTTGAACAATCTAACATTATTCAATGATAGTATTATCCATATCAAGTGACCAACGTTGTCTTATATATACAAATGTTTACAAAGTGAAATGTAAGATTTAATACTAAGTGGCAACTTAAGAACAATGCTTGTCCGAAGCAAAAATAAAAAGTATCACCAGTTTTGGTGCATATTATACCATGCAGAAAACCCAACAGCCCCTAAAATTGTACAGTAGTTAGGATATCTCTTGCTGTGTGGAAAAGTAAGACCCAAGCCTTTGTTACAGTTGTCGTTTTTCAAGACAAGTTTTCTCAACATTTCATACTAGAGGTGCAGAAATATTCCTTGACCAAGGATATCCGATTTAACATTCTTTTGCTGTTGGACAACTCCCCAGGTCACCCCTCATTCATGGACTTTCATCCAAATGTTAAGGCTTTTTTCCTTCCCCAAACATTAATGTACATCACTCATCCACAAGCCTATGAACCAAGGAGTATCAGTAACATTTAAAAAGGATTATTTACATTGTACTTCTCAGTTAGCAGTGAAGGCAGCCAATGATTGAAAGATAACTTTCTGACAATTTTGGAAAAACTATATTTTTGGGCTCAAGCTATGATGTCCTGATGGAAGGTTCCTTCAGTAGCTTCCTAGGGTATATTTAACTACAGTGGATATTCCCAGAGAATTAAACTAAAGGTTATCACAGAATTCTAACTTCTGGTGCGAGTACCCTAAAGGTTTCCCTCTAGGATATCGTATATCAACAGGGGACGCATGTATTAACACGCCACATAGCTATCTGCACCCCATATAGAGTTAACACTTCGATATGGAAAGGTGGCTGAGTAACTGAGGAGCCGTTCCACAGTTACTCTCATCCGTGGCTGCTTTTGGTACTCGAGACATAAACAAACGGGCGCCATTGCTAAATGACGTCACGTCCGTCCTCATCCTTTCGTCTGTAGCTTCTTCGCTAAGTCGGATTTTTCCCAAGTGATTTCTTTATCAGCTTACATCGCCTTATCCTATTTCCCATCTCCCACAGAGCTCTGAGTGGTCTCAGACCCTAGTACACTCTGTGGACAATTCCTGTTAAAAGCCTAGCTTGGCTCATCCATACGGATTTCCCCCATTGTGACCTTCGGGTACAAAGGAATTGCCTACGGATAAGGTTACGGTAACCGGCTGGGCGGGATTCACAAGTATGTGTCTATCTACTTCCTTTCCCGCTCATCAATCTTAAACATTAATATGTTCTTATAATTAAGTTATTCTTAACTTTAGATGCTCTAGGAACTGGGTGACTTTGTTGCAGGCTCTCACACAATCTTCGGGCGATGTCGACCAGACTAGCCAGTCGTCTAGGTAGGCCATCACTTGGACGCCCTGAAGACGTAGAGGCCATCAAGGTTATCGACTTTGCAAGGTGCGAAGTTATTACTGCAAACAAATGGTGTCAGAGCAATTGTACCTTTAGTTTATTCATGATTTTCTTGGGTTCGAAAAGACTAGGGTGACATAAAAATGGTTTTCAACAACTTGTCAATCCTGAACAAAAAAGCTGTAATTAGAACTAGATAGAAATTACTTTTTGAACTGCTGGAAGTCCATTATGAAGAGCTTGCTAATGAAGATCTTATGAAACTGAGAACTCAATGAAAAGAGAAAGAGAAAGAAAAATGAAGCAGAAGCAAAAGTTGTTGAGAACCTACCAAGGGATTTAAAAGGAAAATAACAGCAGAAATAATTGCTATAATTGAGAGAAGGCCTGGCAAAACTCAAATTACAGGACTTGAATATTGAATGGCTCACAAATGTTTTAGCAGCCTTTCATGGTGTACTCCAGTGCTACCATATTATACAAGAAGAAAAGTGCCATCACCCAGACATCTCTGGAACCATTCTTCAATAGTGTAAAAAAAGAAAATTTTTAACCTGTTACATCAACATCTGGTGTTATCAGTTCAGTTTCATTCATGCCTCCATCTTCTAGTGCTGATGAACCTATGGCCCCAACATCATCTGCATCTTTGAACACCTTCAGCCAGTATACTGTATCATCATTTCCTATCACCTCAAGTTAGGGCCCTCATGCCAGCTGTTCTACCATACTAGGTCAGGTTACTTGCTAAAGAATTTTTCCTAATTGGGATTGACATTTCCATTTAATCTGACTTCTAGCTGATTTCAAAGCAGTTGTGCATTAAAAGATTTCATTATTCTGTATTGATAAGGTACGTTAGTTTGATAGCATAATTGTCAAGAAACTGGACAATTTACCGGGAAAGCTTACGCATAACAAAAATGCACATATGAAGCAAGAAGGTGTAATAATGTGAGAATTTTAGATTGTTGGTTGTTAAAATAGTGGAAGTAAAATACAATGCAAATGAATTTACTTTTAAGAGAACTTTATATATTAAGAACATTTATCTGTAGGAATGCTTCATATGGCTGTTGTTTACGTTAAATAGTGTACAACAATCAGCCCTCCGTCATTGCTGATTTCGACATCACAGTTTCGATGTTCAATGGCACTGAGACCTGGATAATATTTTAATTAAAGTTTTGATTCTTTGCTGAACCTAATAGTTAGGACTGTTGCACACAACCCGACATTTTTAAACCACCTGATCTTCTTTATACCTAGACCTTCTTCGCACCGTTTTCCTCCCTTCACAATGCCACTTTGGGTATTTTCACGGTTGTATTCAGGTTTTTGCTCTTGAGAAACGTCCACTTTTCAGACATGTTTATTTGAATTTTGATGTATTATTTCAGTATTTATGACCAAGATCCTTTTTCTATTGGCCACTGCATCAGCTAGATGTACCAGTGAGTTGCAGGTTCTTTCCAAGAATATAGATTTTGTTGTTGATAAAATGGTTTTGTCTTTCTTGTCTAGCTTTCAGGCTAGAATTGGTTTTAGTGTGAAAAGTCTTACACACTTTTTCCATAATCCTTCATTAGGGAGAAAGGTGGGCTGTGTATAGGTTTTTTTGTGTGTGCAAATTGAGTCATTAAGTTTTACTTATACAGGGTTGACAGCATGAGAGAAAAGTTTCCTGATTTGTTTTGTGGCATTAGAGTGTCAGGGCATCCTCTCTCTAAGATTGCTATATCGTTTCTCGTTAAGTGTTCAGTGACAAGCTCACAGAGAATTTTAGATCAAAGGACTCTTCAGACATTCTAATCTTTCTCCTTTAAATTTTTGTTGGTAATGATCATGAGAAAATAGTCTTATGTTCTGTATGAGTGTAAAGAAATTATCTAAAATGGTCTAACCTTATTTACGATTTATAAGACTGTGTTGTGTCTTGAGAAAACTTTTTATTGTATGTCAAAAAGTTAGTCTTTTTTTTTTTTATTGTGAAATCTTGTAATTAATCCATTTGAAAAATTATGATCCTGTTTTACCCTTGCTATGGATCAAAGCTCCTGTAGGGGGATAGTACTTTCAGTGCACCTCATGCAGTATTATGTAGACATTACTTTGAGGGCATTTTCAGAATTTCTTTGGCCCCTAGTTACACTTCCTTTTTTTCCCTTCTACTTACTCTCGTTTCCCACTTCCTTTCCTCCTCCATACTAACCAATCTTTTCTCATTTTTACCTCATAGTGCAACTGCTGGGTTTTCCCCCTGTTGCACCTAAGTGCTGAATGGCCTCATAGAATCCAGCTCTTACTTATATAAATCCAAGCTCCTAATTCCAATAAAAAGCCCTTGGTATTAGAGGAGCAGCTACCTCCCTTAATTTTCACAAGAATTTACTGTAGGAGAAAGTATTTACTATAGGTCAGGTGGTTGAATTCAGTTTTTCCTTTTAGTTGAAAGATATGTGATGGGTACTGTACATTAATCATATTGATCTTTAGGTCATTAATATCTGCAGGAGAAATATGACTTTACATAAGGCTAGGTGTTTCTCCCTTTTATATTTTTAGGTTTTGAGTTTTATAAAGCATAAAGGTCTTTATTGTTATTCTCTTATGACTCCTTAATTCTTTATATTTTATTGTGGTTAGTGTCTTTCAGTATTGTGTGAACAGCTCTGGACATCAGGTACTATTTATGACATACTTTGATGTTTAGTCTGTACTTTATATAACTATGATAAATTGAAGTCTTTGGTCTGTCTGTTAATTGAGTGTGGCTTGTGAAAAGTGGATAGTCATATTTTAGGTGAGAATTGATTAGGGTACTCCCTTATCCTGATATCAATCTATTTTCACAAGGAACTCTTCCTTCCCTAATGGAATTACCAATATCCCTTCATCCATATTAATGTGGTAATCAAGAGGTGAATTAGGGAAGATTCATTTAAATAAATAATTTTTTATAGTAAAACATATGATTTCATTTCTCACTAAAAATATTCTTTGATTTATAAGTGGATACACATTTTAGTGGGTGGAGAACATTATGAGGGATTCAAGAGGGGGTTGCCATGTGGTAATATCACAACTACTAGTTGCTATTATAGCCTATATCCAAGGTTAAAATTCTCGTTTTTAATTTTTCATATTGAGAAGCTCTTATTTAGAGAAAGTATAACAAATGAATTTGTGATAAATATTGAAATAATAAAAGTTATAAAATTTAGATTTTCATTATTATTATGATTTATAGATCTTTACCATTTAGAATAGAGTAGTAAAATATCAAATGTGCTTCATATGATTAAATTACTGTAAAAAATACTTTTGCAGGTGATCAATGTTTTTTTCTCTTACAAAATGTTTCAGTCTGTAAAATTTTCCAGGTAATATTATCATGAGCTTCCCTGACTCAGGATTAACAGAAGGAATAAAAATGTTTTTTGCTGTGTCACTCGCCATTAGCTTCCCGCTGATGATATTCCCATGTCGAACATCCATTCATTCCCTTATATACCGCAGGGTAAGTTACCTAAGGGGTTTCCTGTATTTGCACATTAAGTTTACTTTTAAGAACTAAGACAGATTGCTTATTCTGGTTGAGTGAAGGTATGATATGACTGAATTTAATTGCCCTATCCATCCAAGATTAAATACGTGATAATGTGATAGAAGTTGGAAAATAAATAATAACTTAGATTGAAATACTACTAGTTGAGAAGGTAGCTTTTCTATCAACAGTGGGCTCTCCACAAGCTGTAAATATAAGAAGAAAACACTTTTAGTATTTAAGAAGAATATAAAACTTTGTGACCAAAGCACCCAGAATCAGTAGGTAAACTAAAATGAGACGTGAATAGATATGTTGGAACAGGAATTTACTATGAAATTTGTATTGAAAGGATGTA